>NC_142073.1:13826534-14131177 GCF_059756535.1 Pantherophis guttatus
AGCACCCACTGATTATCGGGAAGGAGGAGGAGCACAGACCTCTGACTTCTGCATCTATTCTAGTCTGGTAAATATATTTCCACTTCACTTGGATATGCGAGAGTTTCAAATCAATGCCCAATTCCGATCAATGAATCATGGTCCCTCAGTAGCTCAGAGCAAATGACACTGGAATTGATGCCCAGATTGAATGCTTTCTTTCTTTCTTTTTTTTATAAAAAGAAAATCCAATTAATGAAATTAATTAGTGCAGGTGCATTAACAATAACCACAGCAAACTAGAAAAGGACTCGTTCTTAATATGCAGGAAACATAAAGACGACGAAGTCTAAGAAGTGAAAGCAACACGGAGGGTAAAACAAAAGAGGGAGAGAGGGAAAAAAAAAAAAAGGATTATGGACCAAGCTATTGACTTAACAAATCTAATACTGCTGAGTGTCTGAAGGTTAAATGACAGAAGTAGCAAAAAGGAGAAACACAAAAGAAGAAAAAGTAGGGGAGTACAGACACCTTGGAAAGGAGCAGGACTGTGGAGCGGGCAAAATGAGCAGTTTTAATCTAATAATTATCCCGTTTGGGGTTTACTTAAAGTTACATTTCAATATCATTTGCTTGGGTTATGCACAGTAGTGGGTTCCACTTACCTTCGCAACAGGTTTGGAATCGGGAGCGCACGTGCATGCACGCTTGCTTCGCCTGCCTGCGGCGCTTCTGTGCATGATGACGTCCTGGTGGGTGGCAAACCAGTAGAAACCCACCTGTTGTGACCCTGACTCCCGAGCCTGTCCTAACAGAGGAAGAGGACTCAGAAGGTGATGGGGAGGAACTGATAAGGCCTCCCTCTCCAGGACCCTCCTCTCTGGCAATGCCTCAGATTCCATCTGAAGGCCAAGAGGAACAGCCTGGGATATGCCAGGAGGAAAGCATATCAGAACAACAACAGATAGGGAGCGAGGATGATGAATCCTGGCTTGTTCCCAGGCAGTGTCAGAGGAGAAGTGTGTGCAGCAACGAAAGAGGCGTGGGAGGGCCAGAGATTGAACTAAGTCACTGAGCCACACCCCACAAGGAATAAAAGTGGGTGTGATTGCTCTTCAGGTTTTGTGACAGTCAAAGTTAAAAACCTGAGAGTCACATCGCATTACCTGAAATCTGGCTTGTGCATATTGGGATTGGACCTTGACTAACTCTTGCTTCTTGGATTACTTTTTGCTACTGAACCAGCCTGAGGATAAACTCTCTCTTGCTGACTGTGAATGAAAACTGACTTGGCAGGCATTTCACAGTTTACTGCCAAAACTCTTATCTGCAAGGGTTTCTAGTCTGATTGCTTAATAAAATCTTGGCAGGCGTGCCTGGTTGTGTGTTTGCCTGTGTGGGGAAGGGGGACAGAACACCACCACTGGTTATACCTAGTCATGTTTCTGCTGTCTTGGAGAATACCTATGGCAGCAAAGATGCTTTGCTAATTATGAAATAATCTGGTTCAATCATTTCCACCCCCCTACCCTCAAATCATTTTTCTTTGAGGGGTCCTTGGTGCAGACATTTACTCAAACTAGGTAACATCATCAATGCAGCACTTGTGAGTAATGAAATAATGAATGAAACATCTGCAAGAAAACAAGCAAGCTTGGAGAGCACCAAGGATCTCTCATTTCAACCCTGAGCCACAAATACTCTCCTTTTCTTGGTATCGTTTTTCTTCCTTTCATTTTTAAGAAATACAACAAAGGATGGAGAAGACGATGGGAAAAGTAAAGCAGATAAGCCACAGCAAAGGCTGGGCCAAATTTTGAGAGGGTTTTGGTCTGTACTTAGTCTTTGGGATGTTAGGCCACCGCCATACTTCAAAAATAGGTAGGGTCAAGCCAAAGTAACAGGAGAGGGTCAGATAAAACTTTAAGGTCACTTGTAATTCCCACAATAGATGAGTGGCTGGAAAGACTGATGGAATTATCAGAGATGGCTAAATCCATACAGAGAGTGGTCAGGTCAGTCGAGAAGATTATAAGAAGCTCGCTTCCTGTCATTCAGGATACTGCTTAAAAGCTCTATGTGTGTTAGAGACCCCACCCACCCATCCACTTCATGGTCTGTTTCTGTTGCTCCCCTCTGGGAGGAGGTCTTGAAGTACTTCTAGCAGGACTATCAGATTCTGTAACAGGTTTGTTCCATCTGTTTGTTCCAACTATGCCATCTGTCTGGTAAACTCGCAAGATTAGTTTTTCTCGCCATGTACTTGTATACATTTGAACTAGACTGTGTTGTTTATGTCATATAATATATGTGGGTATATGCATAATTAAGACACTGAGCTTGTCGATCGAAAGGTCAGAAGTTCAGCGGTTGGAATCCCAAGTGCTGCGTAACGGGGTGAGCTCCCGTTACTTGTCCCAGTTTCTGCCAACTGAGCAGTTCAAAAGCACATAAAAATGCAAGTAGAAAAATAGGGACCACTTTTGGTGGGAAGGTAACAGTGTTCTGTGTGCCTTTGGCGTTGAGTCAGGCTGGCCACATGACCACGGAGATGTCTTCGGACAGCACTGGCTCTTTGGCTTTGAAACGGAGATGAGCACCACCCCCTAGAGTCTGGAATGACTAGCACATATGAGTGAGGGGAACCTTTACCTTTACCTTATGTATGTATGTACTTTGTCATGTTTATATAGTGTATATTGGAGGTGGTGACCCTTTGAGCTGTATGCAATGAAATTTCATTTTAAAGTATGCTGGTTAGTGTACATTCAAAGTGACAATAAAGTTATTCTAAGTTTAAGTTCCATGTTCTTAACAAAGCAAAGGTTACAGCTAACAGTGTTTCCCCTTTGAAACTGCTTTTGGACTTTGTACTTAAGGTGGAAAAAAATGAAATTTGGACTTTGTGTTTGGGTTTTGTTGATTATTTAGGTTTATTCTTATAGAAATGGCTAACATAAATCACAACAAATTGTGGCAAGTTCTCAAAGAGATGGGAGTACCAGACCATCTTATTTTTCTCTTGAGAAATTTATATGCAGGTCAAGAAGCAACAGTGAGAATTGGACATGGAACCACTGATTGGTTCAAAATTGAGAAAGAAGTTTGCCCTGCCTATTTAACTTATATGCCGAGCACATCATGAGAAAGGCAGGGCTAGATGAATCACAAATTGGAATTAAGATTGCTGGGAGAAATATCAACAACCTCAGATATGCAGATGATACCACTCTAACGGCAGAAAGTGAAGAGGAACTAAAGAGCCTCTTGATGCAGGTGGAGAAGGAAAGTGCAAAAGTTGGCTTGAAACTCAACATTAAGGTAGTGACAGATTTTATTTTCCTAGGCTCCAAGATCACCGCAGATGGGGACTGCAGCCAAGAAATTAAAAGACGCTTGCTCCTGGGGAGGAAAGCTATGGCAAATCAAGACAGCATACTAAAAAGCAGAGACATCATCCTGCTAACAAAAGTGTGTATAGTCAAGGAGATGGTTTTCCCAATTGCAATGTATGGCTGTGAAAGTTGGACCATAAGAAAGGCTGAACACCAAAGAATTGAGGCCTTTGAACTACGGTGCTGGAGAAGACTCCTGAGAGTCCCTTGGACTGCAAGGCGATCCAACCAGTCAGTCCTAGAGGAGATTAACCCTGACTGATTGCTCTTTAGAAGGCCAGATCCTGAAGATGAAACTCAAATATTTTGGCCACCTAATGAGGAGGAAGGACTTGCTGGAGAAGAGCCTAATGCTGGGAAAGATGGAGGGCAAAAGAAGAAGGGGACAACAGAGAATGAGGTGGCTGGATGGAGTCACTGAAGCAGTCGGCATGAGCTTAAATGTACTCCAGAGGATGGTAGAGGACAGGAAGGCCTGAAGGAATGTTGTCCACGGGGTCGCAATGGGTCACAATGGGACACAACTTTGCAACTAACAACAACATAAATTATTGTGTAAAAGTAAAAAGTTGAGGTCGTATATTATTAATTTAATCTACTGCTCTAACAAGAATTGGAAGTCAATGCTTTTCTTTCTTTTTCTCCTTTCATTTTCTTTCCTCTTCTTCTTTTCCTCCCCTACTTTCCCATTCTTTTCATTTTTCTTTGTATTTTCATTTTAATAAACTAATAAAAAAATTGGAACTAAAAAAAACTAAATGTGAACTCACTTATAATTAAAAGCATTAAAAATTAATGAAATGCAGCACCACTTTAACTTTTAGTATTTTTCTCTATTGCTGGAGGTCAGAGAAAAAGTGCTAATATATCATAAGCAATCAAAACAGAGGAATTATGTTTTGCCATCAAGCACAATATAATACTTCACTCTTACCCAGTCACTCTAACTTTTGTCTTAACAGTCCTGTCCTGATAGAGAAAAAAGAATGGAATGGAATGGAATGGAAGAATAGAATAGAATAGAATAGAATAGAATAGAATAGAATAGAATAGAATAGAATAGAATAGAATAGAATAGAATAGAATAGAATAGAATAGAATAGAATAGAATAGGAATAGGAATAGGAATAGGAACAGGAACAGTATTACTTTATTGGCCAAGTGTGATTTGTCACACTTGGCCAATAAAGTAATACATCACAAATCACAAAGGAATTTGTATCAAGTGCAGAAGCTCTAGTGTACATACAAACAACAAAGTAATATAATCAGTGTACCTACAAATATACAAAAACATTTACATAGAAACAATAAGTATACATACAAACAACAAAGTTATAAAATCATGAGATACCAATAGGAGAAGATAGTAGGAGAAATGAGAAAGATGATAAAAATACAGCCAAACTGCATGGGTAAATATCCTTAGACATTAAGAAAAAAATGTATTTCTTCCTGTTATTAAATGTATCTTGTATTTCCTTCAAGTCATGAAATACCGTTCAGATCAGGTGACCATACTATCAAATTTCCCTTATAGTGAAGTTTCTTCGCTTTATTGGCTTGGGTGAAAAAGAAGAGCTTGTAAGAAGAGAAACCAAAGAGCTTTGACCCATTTTTTTCCCATTTTCCAATCAGAGTAGGATCTTTTGTCTTGTTGGCTGTTGAGTACTTAAAAGAAGTCCTGCTGGATCTGGTCCAATATTTTGTGTCATACAAGACTCTTCCTTGTGACCCTGCTAAAGAGCTTCCTACCAGCTTTTGAGGTGTCAGAAAAGTATGCCAGCAAACTTTGCATGGCCTCGGTAATGCAGCTGGGGAGTGGTACAGGATCATGGTGGGATTCAAATAATTTAACAACCGGTTCTCTGCCCTAATGATTTCTTCCAACAACCAGTTCACCAAACTGTTCAGAAAGTTAACAACCGGTTCTCCCGAAGTGGTGCGAACTGGCTGAATCCCACCACTGTACAGGATGTTGTCCTTGCAGGTTTACTGTGGGTGTAAGTTAAAGAAAGGGACTGCAGGAATTTTCCTTCTATTTCCTTTGACCTGCGGCAAATATCATCAACTGCTGGAGTAGTACCCTACCATGTTTTCCCGAAAATAAGACCTTGTCTTATATTTTTTTTGAACCCTGAAATAAGTGCTTGGCCTTATTGCCATGCACTCAAAAGCCCAATTGGCCTTATTATCAGGGGATGTCTTATTTTGGGGAAAACAGGGTAGGTAGGTAGGTAGTGATAGATAGATAGATAGATAGATAGATAGATAGATAGATAGATAGATAGATAGATAGATAGATACCATGTTTCCCTGAAAATAAGACCCTGTCTTATATTTTTTCGAACTCTAAAATAAGCGCTTGGCCTTAAAAAAGTGCTCAAAAGCCCGATTGGCCATAAGGGGATGTCTTATTTTGGGGGAATCAGGGTATTAGCAGGAAATTCATGTATGCTGGTTATGATTTTTGTTTGAAGCTTTAAGCGTATGACCTGGATGGAGCCTGAAGAGACATATCAGAGGCTAGTCTTATAGCTCGCTGCCGAGATCAAACAAATTGGCAAGTATCAAAGATGTGGCTTTTTTTTTTTTTTTGTGATGGTTCCACTCTTGTGGCATTTTTCTCCGATAGTTATGCCTGTCCATTCTTCCAGCACTTGTATTGCAACTCTTAAACTTCCTTCATCTGCCATGCTTTTCTTCCTTGGATTCCTGAAATCCATATATAATTTAATCCAGCCTACATACTCTTTTCTTCATGCTTTTTTAAAAAAAAAAACAAAAAACCCGTGAACAGTAAAGAAAACAAACAAAAACGATTGGCCACTCATTGTAGGTCTGGCTTTTTCTGAGATAAGTTTGTTCTATCAGATTTTTCTCCTCTTTTTAATGGTCACCACCTGGCAACAGACATTCCTTCAAGCCAAGATGGAGATAATAGAAACTGGGTCATTCCCTCGGCCATCGATGTGATTTTCTTTTTCTCCTTGAGCTGTTCCTCACCTAGTAGCTCATTTCAGTGATTTTGCAATCAAGACCAGTGCCTGAATTTGTTTTCCTGTTCCCCTGTTGTTGTTGTTTTTTTTCAAAGAGATAAGTCTTGGGGTAGGAGAAGGGTTGCAATTTAGCCATTTCAAGCCAAAAAGGGCGGCGGGGGAAATGGCCCAGATAAATAAGGGCAAAAAGTGTTTATGGAGCAAACAATAATTCAAAAGACCAACTTGATTAGAATGAATGATCGGTGCAGGAAGTTTTCAAAGAAGTTGAGAACTTTGCCACTTCGCATTTATTTTAGTTTCCTTTAATTAAGAAACTTTGAGTTGCCCAGTCTTCTTCCGGAAGTCTTCTGGATAAAAAGATCGCTTTGTTTTAGTTTCTCTCCATCTCAGGCCCTTTCAACTAAGCCTTTTCCTTTGGATTCCCACTGAGAACACGTAGAGTCTTAATGGACCTCCTATTCCGATTTTTCCTCCCTTCTCTTGGCTCAGTTTCTTTCCCTACAATTTACAGAATCAAGCTGTCCTTCATTTGACCTCACTTCTGCTGGGGTTCTACCCTCCATAACCATTCTGAGCTATGGGATAGCAACTCTACTCTACTCACCCACAAATAAACACATACAAATTTTCCTTGCACTCTAAAAAGAAACAGCACAGATATCCCGGAGCTCTTTCTGTACAGGTATAAGTGTTATTGGAGATAAAGACTCTTGCTCAACTTTGAACTGCTAAAACACTAATAGTGGGTTTTCCCCCCCCTCTCTCAGTTGCCAAGTCAGACCTTCTTAATACTGTTCATCTGTTTTGTATCCAGCCAGGCTTTTAACTTTTATTCAGGCTGAATTTCATTGTGTAAGTTTCAGTTCAATGTCTTGGTCTTTCCAAGTTCATTTTGAATGCTGTCTTTGCTGATATTTATCAACACCATAGGACAATATTAGGCCCTTTGAGACTTTCAGCAAAGACAAACCATTGGGGTTGATGGAATTATTTTGATTGCTGGTTGGGTAATGCAACAACTTCTTGCAAGCCTGGCAAAGGCAATTTTCTAGCTCAACTTATACCTAGCATAATTAAGGTAAAGGTAAAGGTTCCCCTCGCACATATGTGCTAGTCGTTCCCGACTCTAGGGAGCAGTGCTCATCTCCGTTTCAAAGCCGAAGAGCCAGCACTGCCTGAAAACGTCTCCGTGGTCATGTGGCTGGCATGACTAAATGCCAAAGGCACACGAAATGCTGTTACCTTCCCACCAAAGGTGGTCCCTATTTTTCTGCTTGCATTTTTTATATGCTTCCGAACTGCTAGGTTGGCAGAAGCTGGGACAAGTAAGGGGAACTCACCCCGTTACGCGGCACTAGGGTTTCGAACTGCTGAACTGCCAAACTTTTGTTCGACAAGCTCAGTGTCTTAGTCGCTGAGCCACTGCGTTCCTTAGCATAATTACAGCAGAGTTATTTTGAGTTTCTTTCTCAGTCCCCCCCCCTCTTCTGAACTCAGGAATCATTTCTGTAAAGGTTGTGCTCCCTCAGTGTTCCCAGGAACTGCTAGACATTTCATGACAGATAGAATGTGAGAGCTCGTAAGAGATTGAGACAAGAAAATACAAACAAACAAGCATCACAAAGAATAGAATCTTCTTAAACAACAACAACAGTTCTCCAAATGAAGTGTGCCCATTCCCACATTTCATCAACCCGTCCCTGAGAGGAAGCCACAGAGAGTTTGTCTCAGGGGTGAAATCCAGCAGGTTCTGACAGGTTCTGGAGAACCGGTAGCGGAAATTTTAAGTAGTTCGGAGAACCGGCAAATACCACCTCTGGCTGGCCCCAGAGTGGGGTGGGAATGGAGATTTTGCAATATCCTTCCCCCAGGAGTGGGGAGGGAATGGGAATTTTGCAGTATCCTTCCCCTGCCATGCCCACCAAGCCACGCCCACCAAGCCACACCACGCCCACAGAACCGGTAGTAAAAACATTTGAATTTCACCCCTGGTTTTTCCCAAGACATCAGTAGTTTGTTAGTTGATAAGTTAACAATGTCCTGGAAACTTTTCGTGCCAAGGATATTGTGGAACATTAAACTGCTGCTCTTGCAGTGGAGGGTTGCCCCCAGTTTGCACCGGTTCTATAGAACCGGTAGTAAAACCGGCGGGAGGCTCCACCCACTGACCCTGACATCATCAAAATGCTTCTGTGCTTGCGCAGAAGACCATGCAGCCCCGTTGCGAACCGGTAGTAAAGGTAAGTAGAACCCACCCCTGTGATCTTGGATCTTTGCCAGAAGAGAAGAATGAATAAAAAATCTCTCTCTCTCTCCCCCACCCTCTCTCCCTCCCTCCCTCCCTCCCTCCCTCTCTCTCTCTTCATATTTTGGAATGTGGTACTGCTGTCTTAGTGCAACCACAAATACATCACGCTATAGGAAGAGAAAAGCATACTTGGAAAGTAAACAAACAGGGAACCATAAAAAATAGCAGAGTTCATACGGCAATTAGCACTTTTTGCATCTCGGCAGGTCTAACATCCCTACAAGGGAGTTTGTTTTCCCTTTGATTTCACTCAGGTCCTTAAGGTACGGAACATTTTTGATTTTGTAGGTCACTTCAATGTCATCACAATCTTTCTTTCAAGTAATTCGCACTTTGAACAATGCAAAGTCATTGCTGGCTTTCTTTCTTTCTTTTTCTTTTTCTTGGTTTCCTTTTAAACATATTCCCCAGTCAAGCGTTTGTGTTTTTCTCAACATCTAATTATTTGGGGATGCTGAGCAGGATGCTTTAAACAGGAAATATTTGGTTCATTTCTTTTGCCGTATCTTTTACAGTGAATGGGGAAATATAGGATGAGCAAACTCCAGATAGTGATCTCCTCAGGGTACCGTCGGTTAGACATTGTCGACTGGCGACCCCCAGGGGGAGAGCCTTCTCTGTGGGGGCACCCGCCCTCTGGAACGAGCTGCCCCCAGAGATTCGTTGGATTCCCGACATTCGTACCTTTCACCGCGCCCTTAAAACACTATTATTCCATCAAGCAGGGCTGGCCTAAAATATTATTTTTAATGGGTTATTTTATGTTATTTTAGATTGTGGGCCAAATTATTTAATAATTTTAAATTGTTTTTAATTTTTATATTGTTGGTTTTTTATCCTGGCTGTACACCACCCTGAGTCCTTCGGGAGAAGGGCGGTATATAAATTTAATAAAACTAAACTAAACTAAACTAAACTAAACTAAACTAAACTAAACTAAACTAAACTAAACTAAACTAAACTAAACTAAACTAAACTAAAAATAAAACTAAACAATGGTTAAATTAGGTGGAGGAATATGGAAACAAATGGGAAGATATAAATTGTGGAAAGGAAATTAGGTACCTGTTTATGTTAAATGTAAATAAAATATATTAAGAGAATATATTATAATGGTATATATATATGATATACTAGAAATATATGTATAAAAGATATATTAAGATAAGAAAGAGAAAATGTATAAATATGGATTACTGATGCGAAGATGTTGAAAAGAAGATGTAAATATCTGTTTTTGTTTGTTTGTTTGTTTGTTTTAAAAAAAATTGTTTAATAAAAATTATTTTTTTAAAAAAGAAAACCTTAGTAAGACCGTAACTGGAATACTGCATCCAGTTTTGCTCACCACGTTACAAAAAAGATGTCGAAACTTTGGAAAAGTATCTGATGGGCTGCCACAGAGAAGAGGGGGTCAATTTATTTTCCAAAGCACCAGAAGGCAAGACAAGAAACACTGGATGGAAACTAATCAAGGAGAGAAGCAACCTAGAACTAAGGACAAAACTTCCTAACAGTGAGAACTAACTAACCAGTGGAACAACTTGCCTTCAAAAGTTGTGGGTGCTTCATCACTGGAGGTTTTTAAGAAGAAACTGGACAGTCACTTGCCGGGAATGATATAAGGTCTTCTGCTTGAGTAGGGTGTTGGACTGGAAGATTTCCAAGGTCTATTCCAGCTCGATTCTTATTGATTGACCACCAGAAACAAGGATAATCTTAGCAAATCACAATCTGGGGGATTCTTTTCACCACCACTGATCCAGAAGATGTTCGGTCTTTAGCTGAGGTTTAGAAAGGATGCTTTTTTTCCCCTTAGATGTTGCCTTCCTCTATGTTTATGTGACCAGAAGTGCCCCTTGTCCATAAAATATGAAGCTCTGGAAATGCTCTTTAGCAAAGGTGATTGATATAAAATAAAGCCAAAGGTGAATGCAGCTGTAAACAGTCTCTCTGCCTCTCTTTTCATATCTATATATCTCTATATAAGAAACACCTACTACCAATTTTCTTTCTTTACCAGATTTACAAAGCACATCTTGGGAGCTATGAGTCACTGGCAGCTAAGCAACCTTCTTCCTTTTCTGTTGTCTATTCCAGCTTTGGGAATGGATTTCTTCTCTGAGGCATGTGGGTAATTGCTGAAATGGGACAGGCTGAGAAATCTTTGTGCTTATTTCACCTTTCTTTCATGATTTGGCTGATGAAAGAATGTGTCTTTCATATATATATATATATATATATATATATATATATATATATATATATATATGTATGTATGTATGTATGTATGTATGTATGTATGTATATGTATATGTATATGTATATGTATATGTATATGTATATTTCTGACAGAATGATTATTTTTCTGGGGTCAAATTCTCATGCATGGCATTTTGGTACCATTTATTTGGAAATAAAACATTTATTTCATTCAGGTAGCATCATGGGTCCCCTCTGATTTGGGATGTTTGTTTCATTACCCAGCTAAGTAACATCAGTGCTAATGAGTGTAGCTTTATCCCTGTTTATATATAGTAGCTTGCGTGCCAGTGTTTGTGTGTGTGTGTGTGGGGGGTAACTTCTTAGTAATTCCTTTATTTTGGGTATCGTTTTCTGCTTGACTATTCGTCTGGGTGTTGGTTTCTAGAAAGATAGTATTTTGGCCTTTTTGTTGCCTTCTTAGCTTTTTATTGCCTCTTTAAATGAGGGTGTAAATGTGATTGATCTCTATGTGCCTACAGAGAGACAAGATACTGTATATAAATAGGGAGCAAATTCAACCCTCACTAACACTGATGATGTTATCTTGTTGGGTAATGAAACATCTGCAAGCAAATAGCCATGCTCAGAAAGCATCAAGGACTCCACAATTCAACCCTGAGCTACAGATATTCTCTATTTTTAAAAGTTAAAATAGCGAGTGTACACCAAACACATTGATTTAGTCATAAATTAGACAAGGGGGGGTTCTGTCAAGGTTGACATTCATTGAGCATTCATCCCTCCATCAATCTGCAGCTTCTCAAGGGTCAAATCAACCTCAAAGGAAGAAAACAATTGAGGATTCTTCCAATGAAACTTTCATTGATGAAGAAGTTCGAGTCCCTGGATGACTGCATCCTATTGGAAAAAATTTCAGCAGAAGAAAAAAAAAAGATGGATTCTTGGGGCTCTCTGAGCTTGCTTGTTTTGTTTCATTAACCAGGTAACATCCTTAGTGCTACTATATTCTCCTTTATTGGAGAAAGAAAAGCTGTATTAAGAATGACCTTGTAACCATAATAAAGAAGTGTAAAGAATCACTCAGAGAAATCATTAAGAAATACAAAAGTTTGTTCACAATGATACTGAATAAACAGCAGTCTCTTTCGTAGAATAACAATACTTTTAGTAAAGTGAGGACTAATTCTGGCAGTACATTAAAAAGAAAAAGGTGAAATAACTCCCAGTGAATGCCTTTCCAGACATTCCAGGAATCTCACTCCCCTTCCTTCCTTCCTTCCTTCCTTCCTTCCTTCCTTCCTTCCTTCCTTCCTTCCTTCCTTCCTTCCCCTTCCCCTTCCCCTTCCCCTTCCCCTTCCCCTTCCCCTTCCCTTCCCTTCCCTTCCCTTCCCTCCTAGTGTCAATACCAGTGGTGAGATTTAACCTGTGTAACAACCGGTTCCCCCAAACCGGTCTGAACTAGTAGAATCCCACCCCTGGTCAATACTCTTTACAGTTGTGTGTCTCCTGAGTTCACATTGTGTGTCTCCTGAGTTCACATTGTCTCTCATCTCAACAACTCATATTTGGATGACAAGTATGAATCATTGAGAAAATTCAACTTCCCGGTGTATTTTCCTGCAACAGCTTTATAGTTTTCCCCTGTATGTAACCTTGATGCAGAACATTTCAGATTTAATACCCAACAGAGATTTCTTTTAATTAATATTTTTCTTTCTTGGAATATCTTATTATTCCCTGTGCTTTTTTAACAATAAAATACGATCGAGCATTCCACAATGTCCTTATCATTTCAGTCATTTCAGGGTTTTTGAACCCATTTGAGAGCCGAGGTGGTGCAGTGGTTAGAGTGCAGTACTGCAGGTTACTTCAGCTGACTGCTAGCTGCAGTTCAGAAGTTCAAATCTCACCAGACTCAAGGTTGACTCAGCCTTCCATCCTTCCGAGGTGGGTAAAATGAAGACCCAGATTGTTGGGGGCAATATGCTGACTCTGTAAACTGCTTAGAGAGGGCTGTAAAAGCACTGTGAAGCAGTATATAAGTCTAAGTGCTATTCCTATTTGCCTTCAGTGCTCAACAAATCTATTTATAAGGCAAGTATAAAGTCATTGTGTTTTGTACCATTTTTGATAAAGACGGCTCTGGAAAATGCTAGAGACTAACAGGGAAGTAAGGAAGGAATTGCTATTTCAAAGCTGATTACCGGGCCAGCGGGTAAGTACATTTCGATGCTTCAATTTGTATGTATCGGTTCAGTTTAATGCAAATCATACTGATATTGATATAAACTCACCAGCATACAGAAGTATATAAAGTAAGATTTTTTTCCCCACTGGAAGGAAAGTGATTAGCAATTATTCTCCTGGAACAGAAAGTTGGAAGAATGCAGCAGCTGGGAAATTGTCCAATGAGAGCTCATATTAGCCTGAATTGGGTCTTTGCAAGCTCTTTGCAAGCCGTTGCCAAAGTGCCTTAGTCTAGTAGCACTCTCTTAAGCAGACTTAGGACCGATAAACACAAGCACAAGGAGCTTAAGGGTGCAGTGCAGAGATGCACAGAGAACGGAGTCGGAGAGATTGCCAAGACATGAAAGGAGCAGGTTAAGATTGATCTCAGCAACAGAAAGCAATAGGAGAAAATTCAAAGGCAAAGAGGAGACTGACAAGAGGCACAAGCAGAAGACAGTTGCGGTGGAAACCTAAAAACTATTATTTCCATATATGTGGGCAATGAAGCAATAGCCATCTTGATGCTCCCTCTTTCCTTTCTTTCCGAATCTCTCCATTCAAATCTAGTAGATCTTTTAGTCCCATGCATTTTGAGCTATCTGCTGTTTCTGAGCTGTTTTGGGAAGACCTTTCTGTAGGGGGTGATGGAGAAGGGCGCTGAAGGGCAGCATCAAAAAAAAAATGCTTGAAATAAACAAACGTAACTGGTTAGGGAGCCAATAATGCATATTGACTCACTTTTATTAGAAAAAGAAAGAGAGAGAGAGAGAGAGAGAGAGAGAGAGAGAGAGGGAGAGAGAGAAAGAGAGAAAGAAGAAAGAAAGAAAGAAAGAAAGAAAGAAAGAAAGAAAGAAAGAGAAAGGAAAGAAGGAAGGAAGGAAAGAGAAAGAGAAAGAGAAAGAGAAAGAGAAAGAGAAAGAGAAAGAGAAAGAGAAAGAGAAAGAAAGAAAGAAGTTGTTACACCGGTCGAATCCCACCACTGGTATTGACACTAGGACAGAAGGGAAGGGAAGGGGAGGGGAGGGGAGGAGAGGGGAGGGAGGGAGGGAGGGAGGAAGGCAGGAAGGCAGGAAGGAAGGAAGGAAGGAAGGAAGGAAGGCAGGCAGGCAGGCAGGCAGGCAGGCAGGCAGGCAGGAAGGAAGGAAGGAAGGAAGGAAGGAAGGAAGATGTAAATGCAAACACATTTTAGGTGTTTCTCCTAGTATATGCATTGTTCCTTAGCAGCCTAATACTTCGCATAGCCTCAATTGCATACTCAGTGGTTGATCTGGACACAGCGGGAGACTTGTGTCCCTGGCAATCTGTCAATGCATCACTCTTGGTCTGATTGCTCAATTAAAGTCGCTCTCATGTTTGTCCCCTGAGGGTCAGTGGGATAACGGCGGTGATCGACAAAGCAATCCACACTTTTAGCTTCTTATATTTCACTGGCTCAATCTCCAATAGGGGCAGGGTTTCCTTTTAGAGACATCTAAGTGATTCTTCTGTTGGGTGATACAGGCATAAAGGCAAAAAGGGGTGCATAACTGCCACTCCTTTGCTACCCATGGATTGATTCTTAACAAACCTACCATTTCTCTGATGAACAACCTTTTGCTCTAGGCAGAAAGTATACTCAATATATGGATTACTCCAGAAAGCTTCCCTTGCTGTGGTAGCTGACAAGCAAAGAGACTGTCAACACTTCACTCCCAGTTCTGAGAAGGTCTTGCAGGGGGAAAAAAACCTGCTGACATGGTTTATTTACATTTGGTTCTAGTCTCAAAAGGAGAAAGGAACCCTCTTAACCTTATTCCAAGTACAGTGAATTATTGACAAATTGTTTGAACAGAGGAAGGAAGGAAGGAAGGAAGGAAGGAAGGAAGGAAGGAAGGAAGGAAGGAAGGAAGGAAGGAAGGAAGGAGAAGAGAGAGGGGGGAAAGATGGCTGAGAGGGAAGGAAGATGGGGAGAAAACAATAGCAATAGCACTAAGACTTATATACCGCTTCACAGTGCTTTACAGCCCTCTCTAAGCAGTTTACAGAGTCAGCTTTTTGCCCCTAACAATTTGGGTCCTCATTATACCCACTTCGAAAGGATGGAAGGCAGAGTCAACCTTGAACCTGGTGGGATTTGAACTGCCAAATTGCAGGCAGCCAGCAGGCAGCAGAAATAGCCTGCAGTACTGCACTCTAACCACTGCACTACCAAGGCTCATAGAAAGGAAAGAATAAGAGATGGAGAATGAGAAAAGAATGAAGAGGACAGGAACATAATAGATTTTGCATTCTCCTTCCCTTTTCCAGAGTCAAGCAGACATTCAGCCTCATAATCCAAGCCATTGATTGATTTTATGTGGCCAATGACAATATTTAATATAATACAGCTACTGAAAGGAAAATGGGATGCCAGCATAAAACAGACAAACCTTCTTGGAAGATCTAATTCATGGACCTTCATAGGACATTACATTGAAAAATCCTGTCTCCTATTTGAATCAACTTTGTGAACTGGACAATTTCCATGACCAAGAGCTTATTCATTTTTCTCAACTGAAGCAATTATTTGTCCCAAGTTGGTTTGACCAATATAATAATTCCACCAAATAGAACTGACTCAATTTTATGAATCAAACAGCTGATTCAAAATAGCCTGCTCAGATTCATATACCCCTGTTGATTGTTTCCTATGTATTACTATTTTTCTCCACTTTTTGTCAAGTGACATTTAAAAGTGACTTTTTGAGAAGTGTCTCTATCAAAGTCTCTGGGGCTAAATGAAGATTTACAACCTTAGCTGCAATGATGATGTGGAGAGCGAGATACCAATTAGATTTGTTTAAGTTCTCTGGTTTCATGCCTAGTAAAAATGTTTCCGGTTTCAAATCTATTCTACATCCTATGATTTCTAAAATCCATTTTTGAATTCTAGCCCAATATTCTTTTGCTCGGGGACAGGTCCACCAACTATGAAAGTAAGTTCCCATAGTGGCGTTGCATTTCCAACAAACCGGCTAAATACAGATTTACAACTTTAGGATTAGATCTTTTATAAAAGAACATCATGTTTTCTCCTCTTTTAATATATGTTTGATTTTGCAGCAAAGGCACAAGGCCTTCAGATGCTGCTGAATCACAATTCTACTATCCGTAGGAATTATAGGAACTATGTTGCAAAGAACACACTCCATCTTTCCCTTGGTGGAAAATACCATGTTTCTAAGGAGGAAGTGAAGAATATGGCTCATTCAGTGTTGCAGATCTACATCTCCCACCCATATATTGGCACTGACCTTCCTGGCTGGAGGGCCATTGGCTCCTCAACCCAGATTCCAGTTAAATAAGATGTTTAAACAAAGGGACGCAGTGGCTCAGTGGCTAAGACACTGAGCTTGTCGGTTGAAAGGTCGGCAGTTCAGTGGTTCGAATCCCTAGTGCCGCGTAACGGGGGTGAGCTCCCGTTACTTGTCCCAGCTTCTGCCAACCTAACAGTTCGAAAGCACGTAAAAAATGCAAGTAGAAAAATAGGGACCACCTTTGGTGGGAAGGTCACAGTGTTCCGTGTGCCTTTGGCGTTTAGTCATGTCAGCCACATGACCACGGAGAAGTCTTTGGACAGCACTGGCTCTTCGGCTTTGAAACGGAGATGAGCACCGCCCCCTAGAGTCAGGAATGACTAGCACAGCGATGGCTAACCTTTTTGCAATTGTGTGCCAAAAGTGGGGGGAGTGTGTGTGTGGGGGGGGTGTCGCGCATTCGTGTGCCTACATCCATAATTCAATGCGCCCCACACATACGCACACGACCTCCCACTTTTGGCACGTGATGGCACAGTGGGCCCGTAGGCCCATTTTTTTGCCCTCCCCAAGCTTCAGAGGCTTTCTTGGAGCCTGGGGAGGACGAAAACGGCCTTCCCCACCCCCCTGGAGGCCCTCCCGAGGCCGGAAATCACCCATTTTGCTGACTTTCAGTGGGACTGGAAGACCCGAAAATCAGCTGGCGGAGCTGAGCTCGTGCGCCCACTGATACAGCTTTGCGTGCCACCTGTGGTACACATGCCATAGATTCGCCATCATGGGACTAGCACATATGTGCAAGGGGAAACTTTACCTTAAACAAAGGGAGTTAATGGAGTAACAGTTGGAAGGGACCTTGGAGGTCTTCTAGTCCAACCCCCTGCTCAAGCAGGAAACCCTATACCATTCCAGGCAATTGGTTGTCCAGTCCCTTCTTAAAAGCTTCCATGGATGAAGCACCCACAACTTCTGAAGGCAAGCCGCTCCACTGTTAATTGTTCTCACTGTTCTCAAAAGTTCTGATTCCTCCCCTTTATTATTTTTTTTTTAAAAATTGCTTTCAAAGACTTTGAATACAGATACAGTATTTTGATGATCAATGAGGCTTCTACCTCATTCCATACAAAAACATGTACAATAGTGTAACCTTGTTATCTTTAATATTATTCTGGCTCTAATGTTTTGCTTTTTTTTTAACTATTCTCATTAATCCTTACACATCATCAGCACTGTATGACGAAGAAGTTGCAGTGTAGTTTCAGATCTGACTGTGTCATGAGAAATGTTTGCTTCTCACTGTTATTCTTGGTTCCCGATTATTTTAAAAGTTAGATCTGTGATGCTGTTTAAATGTACCCCCAAATGTAGAAAACACGTCCATCACATGCTTAGAATTAAGCTCCCCTGTTATAATTATGTATTTAAAGAGGTTTTTATCCCACTGCTTAGCCACAAAACCTCCCAAGGCAGATTATAGCCAGAAAAACTCCAAGAAATCACAGTTGATAATCTGGAGATTTTTTTTCATGCTCAGATTTATAAATTAAAAACTATGGAAAAGAAAGGACTTGCCTTTGAGGATGAGGCAGATATACTCGTTTAAGATGTAATCCTTACCCATTGGGTGAAAATGCTTCAGGTGTAGGGTCTGATTTAAAATCAGTTGTTTAGTGCTCACCCTTCCTTGGTAGCTTGCAGGAAAACCATTTGGGAATAACATGGAAATGACAGTTCCTGTTTTTTACACTTTGCAACCAAGCATATGATTAAGTGCTTTTGAGCATCAGGACTTAAAAGGCAAGCTGTCAAAAAAAAAGGGGGGGAATCTAATAAGTAAGTGTCAATGAAACATTTCTATTGAAGAACAGAGTGAAGGTCTCATAAATGTAGCTTTGAGATTCCTTACCTTTTGGAATTGATTACCTGTTATCTCTCCAGTATGTTCCTTCTATTGTTCTCTGTTGCTTGCCTGCCAACTTTTCAAATCCCCTAAACAGCCTCTCAGGCAGCTGGAAATGTATTTTACTACAAGCAGCAGCTCTTGAAATGCATCCAGCTCTCCTCGACTCGTGGAAATCTTGCAAATTGAAAAACCATGGGACCTCAAGGGAAGGCTCTGCTTATGATCATGTTTAACCTTGTACTAATATCCTCTTAGTATCGGAGATCCTGAACTCACTGATTAATATCCGTGGAAACAAAGCGTTATCTTAGGAGTTCAAACAAGACAATGTGTAATTAATAAGTGTATGTGTTTGAAAATAGACAAGGAATGATTTAATTGACCTTTTTGCAGGAAAATGTAAATCAGCTTCCTGTTTTATAATATTTTGATCCAAGAATTATGCACCTATTTAAATAATATGCGCTCTTGGGCTGCAGTGTCCTTGAACCATTTTCATTGCCTTCAGCAGCCTTTCTAAAAATTCAGCCGTAGAGTTCCTGAAATTTTTTGGCAGAATTTCTCATCATATTGCATCAGGAAATACAAGAAGCCCCTAAAAAAATATGGATACCATTAATGAAAAGCAAAATAAAAACAAGCAAAAAACCTCCTGGTGTAGGGCTTTGGGTGAAGGCTAGAGGGGAGTGCCACTGGTGGCAAAGAACCGGAGATCTCGTTCCAGTGGGACTGCATCATGGCCTGGAACTGGCTAACCATCTCAGCCTGCTGAACCTCCATGCGCCGGTACCTGGCCTTGCACTCCCGCAGGTCTTCCCTCTGCTTGGAAAGCCTATGCTCGTAGTCCTCAGTGGGGTGCTTCTGCTGAGCCTCCTCGGTCAGATCCAATTTGAACTGAGCTGTTTTGCCAACTCTTTCTCATGGTGGCTGCTTAGCTCCAACAACTGCTTCCTGTAGGGGGCCTAAGGAGCCCAGGCGGGGAGGTGAGGGTTGACTGGGAGGGGAGGGGCGAGTAGAGGCTGGCGAGGCACCTCTCAACATGAGTGACATCAAGTTGATCACACCCACCCAGTCACATGACCACCAACCCATGCCCACCCAGCTGGTCATTAGGCAGATCATATTAGTGGTCCGCAGGATTTAAAATTATGATTTTAGTGGTCCCTGAGGTCTGAAAGGTTGGTGACCCCTGTTCTGGCCAGATACCTTAACTACTAGACCAAACTGGTTCTCTTATGGAAATAATCAACTTGGAGCAGAATTCTGGATGACTAGGCTATCAAAGAGAAAGCTTAAATTGGATTTAAATTTGGAGAAGGTGTCCCTTGGCTTATTTAAAATTAGACCTACATGCAGGGATTTTTGAAATCTTGGCCATGTCGCTTTTACTGGGTCTCCATGAAAATATTATGTGCATTAAAAAGTTTTTAGGTAGTTTATTAAGGCAAAGTGAAAACATTCAGTCATTGTATTCGGGTCTGAATTGCAATTTTGGGCTTCTCAGGAAATGTGATCAGGGAATATGACAGCAGCAGCTTCTGGAGTGAGTTTATGTCAACTATAAATTTTTCGCTCAGAAAAAAATCCTGACGTTATTTGATGTGTGAAACAGATCATATTTGCTCATTTCTGGAGGAGAATAATTAAAGAACAGAATGATATTTGTTTCAGCCATCAAATAATTAACTAAGTTTAGGAATGCTATTTTGTCTTCTGGGTTGTATTTGGTTCTCAAAAAGAGGTGTTAATCAAATAAAGCTGATCTCCAGCAACATGTCATTGCCACATTTATGAAATACTTGGAATATCCTGACCAAGGTCAAATGCCATCTGTGTGAAAGCAGAACAGCTTTCTTATTTAATAAATCCAAAGTGGGCTGTATTTCTCTCTCTCTCTCTCTCTCTCTCTCTCTGTGTGTGTGTGTGTGTGTGTGTGTGTGTGTGTGTGTGTATGTGTGTAGAACACAGCAGCCCATTGAATCATCTCTCTGTTTTTACTGGGAAATCAGATGCCTACACAACAGTTGCTCCAATGCAGAGCCCTGAATGGAAACAACCTAAGTCACAAATCCCAAAATAATTCATTTGCCAGGATTGGCACTGAGGCAGACATCCATGTTGGTCAATCCCATTAGTAGAGTATTAATCACAAATACGTCATCTCTTTTTAGCATCAGTGAGATCTGTGTCACAGCAGAAAGAGGCCTCCTTGCTCCTTGGGAGCAAGGAAATAATCACCTTAATGTATGCAATCCAGGTGTTTGATTACAAGTATATAAGCTTCATTTATGACCTAAGGGTTGTGCCCCCCCCCTCCCAACACACACACTCCACGGATATTCCATTAGTGGAGTAAAGCTGTGAAGATTAGATAGGGTGTGCTTTTTCTGATTAGTTATGGTGCTTACGCTTTATATGTATGAGATTTATACTTGTAAAGCTGTACTTGCATTTTCTGGTATTATCATTCCACTTTTTACTATATCTGTCTATCTACTGTATAGTATAGTATCTATAGAGTATCAATCTTGTTAACTCTGAAGAGTTTTTTTCTGCTATGTATTCTAAACCGTCTGTGATTTTATAGATGTGTGTGTGTGTATTTATATGTATACATATATACAGCATATGTGTATCTCTGCCTGCCTGCCTGCCTGCCTGCCTGCCTGCCTGCCTGCCTACCTACCTACTTATCTATCTATCTATCTATCTATCTATCTATCTATCTATCTATCTATCTATCACCTTTAGAAGGTGATAGAAGATAGAAGGCCAGATCCTGAAGAGGAAACTCAAATACTTTGGCCACCTAATGAGGAGGAAGGACTCCCTGGAGAAGAGCCTAATGCTGGGAACGATGGAGGGCAAAAGAAGAAGAAGGGGACGGCAGAGAACGAGGTGGCTGGATGGAGTCATTGAAGCAGTCAGTGTGAGCTTCAATGGACTCCAGAGGATGGAAGAGGACAGGAAGGCCTGGAGGAACGTTGTCCATGGGGTCGCGATGGGTCGGACATGACTTTGCAACTAACAACAACAATCATCTATCATCTATCCATCATCTATCTATCTATCTATCTATCTATCTATCTATCTATCTATCTATCTATCTATCTATCTTCTATCTATTAATTTAGTTTAATATAATTTAATTTATGTCCAGTGATTCTAGGTGGTGAACAACAATATGAAAGCATAATATGATAAGAAGATTAAAAAGACTAAACACATTCAACATTAAAAATCAAAACATTAAAATTAACCAAGAACTAGAACTAGAACTAGAACTAAAAATAAAAGATAAAACATAGACCTTTATAGGTTTGCTTGGACCAATATCATTGCTCAATTTTAGCTGTGCCACCCTATGACACCTGGATTCAGTCCACAAGATCTCCTAATAGATTTGGGGAAACAACACCTATCTGAAATTGTGGTGAGGCAACATACTGAATCAGAAGTATGTCTTACTGAATGATATTTATATCTAAAGAAACATATAAAAGCTTCCATGAGCCTCCAGGAGGGCGAAAATGGCCTCCCCTGGGCTCTGGAGACCCTCCGGAGGCCGGAAACACACCCATTTCCAGACTTCCGGAACTTCCAGGAGGCCCATTTTTCACCCTCCCCAGACTCTGGAGGATTTGTTTGAGCCTCCGGGAGGGCGAAAATGGCCTCCCCTGGGCTCCACAGGCCTTCCGGAGGCTGGAAACGGGCCCATTTCCAGACTTCCAGAACTTCTGGGAGGCCCATTTTTCACCCTCCCGGAGCCTCCATGCAGGCCCTGCACTTATCTGGCATCCAAAATGGGCCATGTGGAGACTTCTGGAAGGGAGGGGCAGGGTGGGCGGGGCCTTGTAAGTAAAGGTTCAGCGAACCATATGTAAAAATAGCATCTGATTTGCCCAAACCGGTCTGAACCAGCTGAATCCCACCCCTGCACCTATTGAGAGTAAATGCAGGTCTTGAATGATGATGATCATGGTGACCATGATGGTAATTTATTATTGCATGGAATTTAAAATAATTGATAAAGCATTGGTGTAATATATCTTCTGCATGGATGCTATTCTCAGCTGCAAACAGGATAGGCTCCATTTGTAATTGTTCCCAGGTAGACCTGACTCCTCAGACTAATGCAAAACTGCTAGTCAGACAGCAGGAATAACAGTGTCTCGGATAAAGATCTTGGATAGGTAGCTAAGTAGCTATTGAATTGGAGAGGCAACAAATGCATAGTGGTAACAAATCACACACACACACACACACAATGTCAACACACACACAAATTGCCAATGATAATAAAAACCAAACCTGAGATACATGCTGGGCATGATTGACTATCTCAAGCTGTGGGCTTTAAATGAAGAAAGATCTTTGTGCCTGATAAGTGTTACTGCCTGTAGTTCCTCAGCACAAAAGGGTTAGGCACGGTGTCCTCTCGTAAATCTATTTTGCACACATCCGGGGCTCTTTGCAACCCCGAAATCAGATGTAGCCCAAAGCGAGCACAAAATAAGCTGAAATGCACTTCTTGGGAAGAGAAGAAAAACGGGTCTTTAAAAGGCCGCAGAAATTGGAGCAAAGTGGAAAGGGGAAAGTTGTAAAGTACTTCTTTTGATATGAGCTTGAACAAGCCAAGCCACTGATTAATAATGCAGTCCCTCTATGTGTACGAGAAGCAGCAATCAGATCTGAGTGATTTTAGAACCAGGGTTTCCATAACTGGGGAATTGTACAGACAACACCTTTGTCTGTTTAAAAAAAAAAAGGTAGACTGCGGAAATAGTCAGGAAATGTATAATTCTTTGTCAGCTAACATATTGTAAACTAATATGCCTAGTGGTATCACAATGCAAGCTGCGCCTTCTTTTTTATTTATTTATTTGTGTGATAACATGCAGTGCCAGTTTAATGTAGTGGTTAAGTTGCTGGCCTAGAAACCAGGAGTCAGTGAGTTCTAGTCTCACTTTAGATGTGAAAGCCACCTGGGTGGACTACGGATCCGTCTCTCTCTCTCTCTCTCTCGGCCCATCTCATTTCAGAAGGTTATTGTGGGGCAAACAGAAGGAGGAAGGATGTTTGCCACTTCAGTTATTTATAAAGTAACGAAGGCAGAATAATAAAAAAAACCTAATAAATAAATAAGTACAAAAGGGGTGAAGCCTGTATTATGACATTTCAACCAAGGCTTCATCATGCGTGTGTGTATGTGTGTGTGTGTGTGTGTGTGTGTGTGTGTGTGTGCATCCAAGTTATAAAGTATAGCAGTTTTAGAATCACAGCACACAGGAATGTTTAAGTTTTCCTTCCTATACGGTGGACTCAACACAAACGTGACCTTGGAAAGCAGTAGTGGGTTTCAATTTAGTTTGCTACTGGTTCGCTCGTGGGTGCCCACGTGCTCGCGTCAGGGGTGGGTTCTAAATTTTTTTACTACCGGTTCTGTGGGCGGGGCTTATTTTGTGGGTGTGGCTTATTTTGTGGGTGTGGCTTGATGGTCATGTGACAATTATTTAGGATTTAGCAGAGGTACTGGTCTACCAGGCTGTACCGATCTAACCATTTATTTTTGCAGGCACTGATCTACTCATGTATTTTTGCAGGCACAGGTCTACTCATTTGTTTTCTTTTAACACTGATCAGCTGTAGGGCGGCCCTTTGAAGCCCAGCGGCAAGAGTTTAAACAGTTTTTTTCCCTCTAGCTGATCAGCTGGGACTCAGGAGGCAGCAATAGATTGGGGGTGGGGCCAAATAAAAGGTAAGAATAACGTGGGGGGTGGGGAGAAGGGGGGGCAGAACCGGTTCAGTGACATCATATCGTCACTGCTATTGGCTTGGCGGAACCGGGAGGAACCCACCACTGGCTCGCATGCATGTGCACCAGTTCTGTGCATGCGCAGAGACTTTTGCACATGTGCAGAAGCATCCGGGAGGGTGGGTGGAGCCTCCCATCGCCACCGCTCCTGTTTCACCCGATTCGGGGCGAACTGGTAGCAACCCACCACTGTTCAAAAGCCTATGGATTTTTCTCGGGAAAGGGAGCTGTGTTGGTTCCTATAGAAGACTTTTCCCTCTACAATGTACAAAGCAGGTCAGATGGACAGTTTTATTCACAATGATAGCTAGGGTGTGGATGTTGAAATATCCCCACCAGCATTTGGCATAATGACTTCTGTCTCCTCTGAAGCTGCTACTTAGAATTTTTAATCAGGCAATTTACGTCACATCTCTTTGGGGCCTGTAGGAATTGCAAATAGTCTGCAAGAGGAAGGGAAGAGAAGGGAGAAAGGGAAGAGAAAAGGGGAACCAGTTAAATGGGCGGTAAATAGTCTTTTGTGTTTTTGCTAATTCATTTGGACAGAAAGGGTGTGCTTTTAACTGCATTCCTAAGACACACAGTTGTTTAAGTGGCTGTTGCTGAGTGTCATTCTCTTCTTCTTTTTTAATAAACAAATCTAAATGCATTGTTAAGTCAAGACAAATGTAGGCTGTGTTAGCATGAACATGAAATATGTACTGTCTTGCTGTAGCAGAAGGAAACAAGGTGTTTACACGTTACTCAAGTGTGGGGAACAGTCAAAATCATAGATTAATCCTAAACAGGTTCCGCCTCTCCTAAAGAAATAATTTGGCAATTATTCAAAGTTATTTTCTTCCTGAGTCCTGGGTCAAGCGAGCCGCAGATCCAAAGCTTTCCGAGTTTAAAAAAATCAGAAAAAGGAAGTCACGGGAATTACAAGACTGCATTTGTTCTTCTGCAAAAAAACTCTGTGTTATTTTCTTCTTCTCCTCCTGTCTCACATTCCTAAAAACGCATTTCTGTGAATGTGTGAGGATTTTCCTTCTGTCTCTTTCTCTTCCCCCGCACTGCCAGATTGTTCTCTGTAACCCAGGTCACGTGTTGCAGCTTTTTATGGCCAAAAAGGAAACCGTATCCTTCCAAATAGGTTTTTCTAAAAAATGTCATTATTTCATTGCATGTACATGGAGGGGGCTGGGTGCCTGGGTGTGATCGTAACAATTGGGATTCCAAAGGCACTTTCTATAGTGAAATATTTGGGGGAAGAGAAGCAAAGAGCTGGCTGCACAAAAATTAGAAGCATCAGAGACACTTAAGAAATCTTTGTTGAAAAAGGAAGAAGAGTAACAATGGGGAGCCGATGGTGGAACATAACTCTTCCCCATGTTCCAGGTTTACCTGTAGATACTTTGCTATTGTTCTTCCTTTGTTTTCGCTGTAAAAATTATGTGGAATTCCAAAATTCCTGGGATATACAAACCTCTCAAATCTGCTTACTTTTTTAAAAAATTTGCAACCAAGATTATTTGGCATTGCTTGCACAACAGTATATATATATTTTCCTAATGTATACATTTTCTCCATTGTACTTAAATTTGGGGGCATAATTTTCCCATTAACATCTGCATGTTTTGCAAGAAATTTCTCTTAATGGAAGCAATTACATTTTTACTTTTTAGTGCATTTTTAAAAATCCCTACATCATTTGAGCCATGAGGGGTTAGAAGATAGATGTATTAAAACAGAAAGTACACACATTTATATTTGTATATTCCTTGTGTGTCCAATCACAATTGGCCAATAAAGAATTCTATTCTATTCTATTCTATTCTATTCTATTCTATTCTATTCTATTCTATTCTATTCTATTCTATTCTATTCTATTCTATTCTATTCTATTCCTATTCCTATTCCTATTCCTATTCCTATTCCTATTCCATTCCATTCCATTCTATTCATATGCAGGTAGTCCTCGATTTACAATAGTTAATTTAGTGACCATTCAAAGTTACAACAGCAGTGAACAAAAGTAATTTGTGATCAGTTTTCACACTTATGGCCATTGTATCCCAATGGTCATGGGATCAAAATTCAGATGCATGGCAACTGACTCATATTTATGACAGTTGCAGTGTTCCAGGATAGTGTGATTTTTCAACAAGCAAAGTCAAGGGGGAATCAAGGGATTCACTTAACAACAGTTTGACTATCCCAAAGGTGCTTTTTCAAGAGGCAACTGGACTTTCTGGTTTTTCTTTGAAGACGTTTCACTTCTCATCCAAGAAGTTTCTTCAGCTCTGAGCTGAAGAAGCTTCTTGGATGAGAAGCGAAATGTCTTCAAGTGTGCGTGTGTATTTTCAAATTGGGACTTTATTGGCTGGAATATGGCCAACTCTGGTTATTTTCGGTTCATCTTTCTTTTTAATGATAAAATTAGCTAAAGTAGGAAGCTGGCTTCAAAGCTTTAAAACAGCATCTGTATTATTTCAACGGTAAGATCTCAAAGCAAACAAATCACCTTTCTCTTTAAGATTTGCAAACGTGTTATCACAGATGTTGCTAACTGAAACATATTGATGTGTGTAAGTGTGTGTATGTCTGAAAGTATGTATAAACTTCCTATGTTTATGTCTGAAACTTATGTCACTTTAACAACATATGAGATAATGGAATGTCTGAGTCAATCCTAGCATTCACTTGAGATTAATGTAGCCTCCCTGTATATCTGCTAGAGAAACATTAAAGCAGTGTAGACTTCGGGAATTCTTACCAACATATTCTTCTTCACTTTATATATGTATAAAGGCATAAATGCAGCAATATCATGGGTTTTTTTTTTAGAATAGTGGTCCCACCAAAAAGGCTAGATCCATCACGAAACTCTGAAAGAATGAGCACTCAAGATGGAAAATTGATTGCACTATTAACATTTGGCAGTTTTTGCTGCTGTTGAATGTTTTCTTTGGGTTTGTTTGATGGATTTGAATTTCCTGCTTCGGATGCTGCATCTTTCTCTCTTTAACTATTTGCGGAGGAAAAGGTTATAATTCAGCTATAGCGCACGTCTTCATCTGTGTTTAAAGTTGCTTAGAGAAATCCTGCATTTTTCCCCCTTTCAGTTCTCTTTTAATTTGTTGAAAGATAATGCACTTTCAAAAGGGGAGGGAGTTTTGATGCAATTGTTACAAGGGAACTGGGTTTTTTTTTGTTAAAACAATCTTGCTTTAATTAAAATAAGAAGAGGGACGGATGGGGCGGGAGTTGTCAACCTATTTTCCAAAGCACCAGAAGGCAGGACAAGAAGGAATGGATGGAAACTGAGCAAAGGGAGAAGCAACCTAGAACTAAGGAGAAATTCCCCGACAGTGAGAACAATTAACCAGTGGGAAAAAAAAAACTTGCCTTCGGAAGTTGCAGGTTTTCCAACACTGGACGCTTTTAAGAAGAGATTGGACAACCACTTGTCTAAAATGGTATAGGGTCTCTTGCTCGAGCAGGGGTTTGGATTAGAAGACCTCCAAGATCCCTTCCATCTCTGTTATTCAGTTATTCTGTAGCATTCTTGTATTTAAGGTAAAAGGTTCCCCTCACACATTTGTGCTAGTTGTTCCCGACTCTAGGGGGCGGTGCTCATCTCCGTTTCAAAGCCGAAGAGCCAGCACTGTCCGAAGACGTCTCCGTGGTCATGTGGCCGGCATGACTCAATGCCAAAGGCGCACGGAATGCTGTTTCCTTCCCACCAAAGATGGTCCCTATTTTTCTACTTGCATTTTTCACGTGCTTTCGAACTGCTAGGTTGGCAGAAGCTGGGACAAGTAACGGGAGCTCACCCCATTACGCAGCATTCAGGATTCGAACCACTGAGCTGCCGACCTTTCGATCGACAAGCTCAGTGTCTTAGCCACTGAGCCACCACATATTTCTTCTTAATTAATTAATTAAGTAAGTAAGTAAATTCTTGTATTTACTTAAAGCCAAATGGCCAAGAAAGATATAGCCTCCTGTCTTTCTTTGTATGATTTTGCCTTTAGTGGTTTCCATCTTCCCAACGGGAAATATTTGGGGATTTTTTTTTCCAGATGAGCAAGTTTGAACAGCTGGAAAGGAATGGTGAAAAGATGGGTAAGGAGAAACCGCGAGATCATCCCTAATACCCACTGACCCCTCCAGTTATAAGCAAGTCCATAAATATCAGTAAGAGACTTTCCAAAAGAAATGAAAAGAGGTGGAGAAAGAGAAGCATCTTTTTTTTGGCATGAAACATTGAGATAAAACAAGGCATATTTTAACAGGACATTATTCTGACAAGGGTCATACTTCAGCTTGAGAAGAAAATTCCTAAACTGTTATCCCTTTCCAATTCTCAAGTGGGCTTTCTTGGTTTTAAAAAGCGACCTATGTGGTTTTAGGAGCATGCAAAATTTTTGCATGGTTGATGCTTCTTGGTTGATAACCAAGATAATTTGCATTTTAGTTCTATAAATATTGTTGATATAGCTGGACATAGATTAAATAAATCCCCAGCTGGGTCTATTGATTTTGAAATGAACTATTTGCTGGAATGTCATCTCCTGCGTTGTAGCTTCAAACTTATAACTTCTTTAGGAAGTGAAGCTGACAATACAAATGTTACCAGGGATGAGACTTGATCAGTTTCCATCTTTGAGCTTTTGTCTCAGAAACCTAAATCAAATACCAACCTATTATTAACACCAGGTCAGATAACCTCACATTCATTTGTTACCAGCGCTACTAAAAGGTATGAAGGAAACTTTTCCTTTATAGATCAATAACTCGTCACTGGATTCACAGCAGCATTTTTCCTGTAAAGTCACAATCAACTTTAGTTGTGTGAGTTTACAAGTAACTGATTGTGTCAAAATCTGAGTTGGCATGTGCATTCAGGTACATGCTTGGGTGCGCTTGCAATTCTCTGTGTGTATTAGTGATGGGTTGCCCCCAGTTCGGACCGGTTCACAAGAACCGGTAGTAAAACCGGTGGGAGGCTCCACCCATTGACCCGGACGTCATCATAGGTGATGACGTCCTATGCGCAGAAGAGCGCAAGGGCGCGGACATGATGCAAACTGGTAGTAAAGGTAAGTAGAACCCACCCCTGGTGTGTATATATGCCCCTTGGAATCAGTGTTGATTTCTGGCCACTGCCTAGACAAGTCTTTATAATTTTCTTGGCAAGATTTCAAAAGTGGTTTGTCATTGTCTGCTTCCTAGGGCTGAGAAGAAGAGACCGGCCCAAGGTCACCCAGCTGGCTTTGTAAGTAAGGGGGACTAGAACTTATGCTCTCCCAGTTTTTAGGTTGGTACCTTAACCACTAGACCAAACTGATCAACTGGCTTGTAATCAGAAAAGTCATAATGGAGAGGAGCCAATTGATGTGTGAGAGACATTGCCTCCCAAAATGGTCTGGAGTTATGCAGATGAAGCAGGGGTGAAATTTGATCAGCTTGGACCGGCTCAGACGAACCGGTAGGGACAATTTGAATCGGTTTCTCAAACTGGTAAAAACCACCCCTGGTTGGCCCCGCCCACACCTGCCTGCTCGCCCACTCGCCCCTTCCGGCGGCTCGACCCGCCTACCCACCCCCGCCCTATAGGGTGAGACTTTTCTCCCTCCATTCACAGCGGAGCTGCTGCTCCCTTCATGGTCCCCCCTGGCCCCCTCCCTCCCGGGGACTACCTTAAAGGGACAGGCTGCAGCAGCTCCGCTGTAAATGGAGGGAGAGAAGTTCGGCTTCTCTCTGCCACAGAATTCAATGTTAAATGCTGCAGCAGAGAGAATTTGAAGTTTTCTCCCTCCATTCACAGCGGAACTGCTGCAGCCTGTCCCTTTAAGGTACTTACGACCCCCAGGAGGTAGGAGGCCATGGGGGGACCATAAAGGGAGCAGCAGTTCCGCTGTGAATGGAGGGAGAGAAGTTTGGATTCTCTCTGCCACAGCATTCACTATGAGCCCTTCTGGTGCTCATACATACATTTTTTTGCTACCGGATTCTCTGGACGTGGCTTGGTGGGAGGGGTCTGTGATTGAATGGGCATGGCTGTGAGTGACATCACATTGGCCACGCCCACTCATTCACAGGATCCCACCATCAAGCTATGCCCACAGAACAGGTAGAGGAAAAAATTGAATGTCACCACTGAGATGAAGGATAGTTCCAGTGGTGAAATCCAAATTTTTTTACTACTAGTTCTGTGGGCATGGCAGGGGAAAGGTACTGCAAAATCCCCAGACCCTCTCCACTCCTGGGGGAAGGATATTGCAAAATCTCCATTCTCACCCCATTCTGGGGCCAGCCAGTGGTGGTATTTGCCGGTTCTCCAAACTACCCAAAATTTCCACTACTGGTTCTCCAGAACCTGTCAGAACCTGCTGGATTACATCCCTGGATAGTTCTATGATCAATCTTTTAGAAACAATTCCCTGTTTCTGGAGGCTGAAGCTGATAGGACCAGAAGCAAACAGTACAAGAAGGTCCAGCATTAAAATACTCTATTGATATCCTCTACACATAAAAGTCAAGAAGGTAAAAAAAAAAATCCCACGCCATTTAAGGGTGAGCGAAAGAGACCTAGGATTTAAATATGCCTTTATTCCTTTAGATGAACTTCTTTGGCATCTGCAATAAATGCAACTTATCTTTTTCCAAGATTTGTCCTTGACTCTTTACTGATAGCCCCTGAGTGAATGTTTGAATTTCTAGAGAAAACGATTTATTTCCATCCCCTGGGTAAAGCTCTGACACAAGGGATAAAATGAATGGGCATGTCATAGATCAATTTGATTTAAAGAATGAGATGAGGTAGAAGAGGCAGTTCAAGAAACAATACCCTCTCCAAGAGGAAATGATAATAGGTTTTAAAGCTTTTTTAAAAAAAAGAAAGAAAGAAAGAAAGGAAGGAAGGAAGGAAGGAAGGAAGGAAGGAAGGAAGGAAGGAAGGAAGGAAGGAAGGGGAGGAGGAGGAGGGGAAGAAGAAGAAGAAGAAGAAGAAGAAGAAGAAGAAGAAGAAGAAGAAGAAGAAGAAGAAGAAGAAAGAAAGAAAGAAAGAAAGAAAGAAAGAAAGAAAGAAAGAAAGAAAGAAAGAAAGAAAACCTGAAAATATCATACTTGAATATGTCAATGTGGCCTCTGGAGGTCTTGGAAAAAGGAGAATAGGACATATTATTTTTCCTAGAATTCTTCACTTACAACTGTTTTTTTGGAGGCATGCTGTCCCCAACCTCAAAATAACTTCTAGTCTTCAATACCAACACTTTGACAGACATGTCCTCCAATTCCTTTTGAAGCCATCCAAGTTAGAACACAGAATAAAAGAGCTGGAAGAGACTTTGGAAGTCTTCTAGTCCAACCCTGCTCGAGCAGGAGACTCTATACCATTTCAGATAAATGGTTATCCAGTCTCTTTTTGAAAGCCTCCAGTGATGGAGCATCCACAATTTCTGAAGGCAATCTGTTCCATTGGTTGATTGCTCTCATTTCACCTTAGTTTTAGGTTGCTTCTCTCCTTGGTTAGTTTCTGTTCTGACCTAGGCTTCCTGATACAGTAAAAAGCACACAATTAGTCCCCAAACCACCCCCTTTTTTTATTTTAACGGCTGTGAATTCCTTTCATTCAAAGCATGTGCTGAATCACCAAGAGTTTATAAATAGTCCAACAGAAGCCTGCCACAGTCCTTCGGATAAGGTTGGTAAACACCCACCTTTATCTTCTTTGACACGCTGCCAAAGACCAAATTGGCAATTATCTTGGCAAGGCCACACGGAAACACAGAGTCAAAAATGGAGCTTCAAAGTACAAACCGACATCATCCACAATGTTGCACTCTGCAAAGGCCCATGTGCCTTTGCTCTTCCTTTATGTCTTATGGGAGGGGCCAATCATCTCCAAGCCTTACTCCCTTTTGTTTAACTGTTCTTGCCTTCTGGCAGCTCTGCGCTTACACGCACTAGGAACAGACTTCCCCTGTTCCTCTGCCTCTCTGATGTCCAACTCTGGAGGCTCCGGAGTCCGCACATAACTCCCAGATGGCCCTGGCCCCATCTCTGCCTCTGACGCAGAGCCCTCGTCCCAGCCTCCTCAGTGTCTGACTCTGCTGCCAGCTCCACAGGCTGCTGGAGGACCACAACAGTTTCCATCCATTGGTTTTTTATGATTGAAAGAAAGAAAAAAAATGACAGAATAACTTAAAAATGGTTAGAAACCAGAGCAGCTGTTGGTGCCAGCAGAAAAGCACCCCCGATTCTCTTTTCGGCAACGTTGAAACTAAAGCTGTCTCAAAAACGGCTTGAAAATTGGCTTGCCAAATGGAAAAGGACTTCCATTTTCTTCCCTTTACTTTTCAGGACGCTTTAGAATCTCTTACATTTCTCTTGGTGGCATTTTTGAGTTTACTGCTGGAGTAGCAGATGATACTACTGGTGGCATTGTTGTTTTGTGTTATGTGTCTTTCCATCTGTCTCAAAAGCTTCCTGGCTACATATATTTTCCATTCTGGGGGAAAAAAAATCACACCAAGATGTTCTTCAGGATGAACTGCACTAAAATAAACTAGAGTGAGTAAGTAACAGAGTTGGAAGGTCATCTAGTAAAGTGGTCACCAACCGGTGATCTGTGGACCACTGGTGATCCGTGAGAAAATTGTGGTGGTCTGCAGAAAAATTATTTGCATTTTTTATATTGCACTAAATACGATTTATTTTTTTTAAAAAAATCATAGTCTTTTCCCCAAAATAAGACATCCCCTGATAATAAGCCCAATCAGGCTTTTGAGTGCATGGCAATAAGGCCAAGCACTTATTTCAGGGTTCAAAAAAAACATAAGACAGGGTCTTATTTTCAGGGAAACATGGTATTAGTGGTCAGTGAGATTTAAAATTATGAATTTAGTGGTCCCTGGGGTCCAAAAGGTTGGTGACCACTGATCTAATCCAAACTTCTGCTCACACAGGAGACCTGGACTAGGGATTCAAACCATTGAACTGCCAACCTTTCTGATCAACAAGCTCAGTGTTTTAGCCACTCAGCCATCTAGTAAGGCTAGTGGTACTGCAACATACTAGGGATACTTGAGGTGCTGGAGAAGACTGCTGTGAGTCCCTTGGACTGGAAGGCGATCAAACCGGTCAGTCCTGAAGGAGATCAACCCTGACTGCTCTTTAGAAGGCCAGATCCTGAAGATGAAACTCAAAGACTTTGGCCACCTAATGAGAAGGAAGGACTCGATGGAGAAGAGCCTAATGCTGGGAAAGACTGAGGGCAAAAGAAGAAGGGGACGGCAGAGAACGAGGTGGCTGGATGGAGTCACCAAAGCAGTCGGCGTGAGCTTAAATGGACTCCAGACTATGGTAGAGGACAGGAAGGCCTGGTGGAACGTTGTCCATGGGGTTGCAATGGGTCGGACACGACTTCACAACTAACAACAACAAAAGGATTTGATGGTACAATGAAAGACAGGACATTCGGGCAGATATTTTGCCCATCCTATTATTAAAACACTCCTCTTGGAAGAATTCTCCACAAATTCTTTTCTCCTTTGAGAGCAATGCTGAGAGCAAATCTTCTTTCATCCATCTAAGCAGTGAATTCAAAAATTCATTTTTTCCCCCCTTCGGGATGCTACTTCCTAGGACAGTGATGGACCGAGTTCCTAAAGCGTGTGCGCGGTGAACCCACAAAATGCAATGCACGCATGGCCCTGTGCATGCACCCCACCCCCCGCACATGCGTGCATGGCCCCCTGCATGTGCCCTGCCCCTGCACATGCACAGCAGAGACCTGAAGACCAGCTGGCTGGTGGAAGGCATGTGCGCATGTGCGGCAGAGCTGAACTGGGACGAGGGTTCGCGTGCCATTAGAGAGGGCGCTGTGTGCCACTTCTGGCACTTCATGCCATAGGTTTGCCATCACGGTCCTAGGAGAACAGACACATCTCCTGTGCTCAATACTTAGTCCATCTCTTGCAGATCCCTCTCCAAGTATTTCTAGAAGTCTTCGAGATTCTCAATTGAGATGCTTCACATATGCTTGGCAGAAGTCGTTCTTCTCCAACAAGAGGGAGAATGAGAACACATTGTCGTTGTTTTAATTTGTTTGATGCCAATTGTGCTGCAGCTGCCAAAAAACCCCCCAATCCGGTTCTAGGCTGCATCAACAGAGGGATAGTATCAAAGTCGTGTGAAGTGTTAGTACCGCTTTATACTGCTTTGGTAGGACCACACTTGGAATAATGTGTTGAGTTCTGGTCACCATGTTATAAAAAAAAAAAGATGTTGAGACTCTGGAAAGAGTGCAGAGAAGAGTAATAAAGATGATTAGAAGACTGGAGACTAAACTTTACGATGAACAATTGCTGAAACTCAGAATGTCTAAGGACTAATGACATGATAGAAGTGTTCCAATATTTGGGGGACTGCCACAGTGGTGAAATCTAAAATTTGTTACTATCGGTTCTGTGGGCGTGGCTTGGTGGGGGGGGATAATGTGACTGGGTGGGCGTGGCCAATTTTTTTTTACTTTTAAAACCATTTTTTACATGTAAAACCATGTAAAAAAAATGCTTTCAAAAGGCTCTGATGATCCCAGCTGAGTTGCCTGATCGTCAGAGGGTTTTTAAAAAACTCTCTGCTGATCAGGCAACTCAGCTGGGATCGTCAGAGCTTGGATTGTCAGAGCCATTTAAAAGAAAAAAGCTTTTTCTCTTTTAAATGGCTCTGACGATCCAAGCTGAGTTGCCTGATCGGCAGGCAACTCAGCTGGGATTGTCAGAGCTGGGATCATCAGAGGCATTTAAAAGAAAAAAAAAAGCCTCTGATGATCGCGCGGCTCAGCTGGGCATGGGGGGGTGGGGGCAGGGACTTTTGCTACCAGTTCTCCGAACTGCCCGCCGCCATCACTACCTACTTGTCCGAACCGGTCCAAACCGGGAGCATTTCACCCCTGGACTGCCACAAAGAAGAAGGGAGCCCACCTATTCTCCAAAGCTTCAGAAAGCAGGACAAGAAGCAATGGATGGAAAATAATCATGGAAAGAACCAACTTAAAACTAAGGAGAAATTTTCTTGACACTGAGAACAATTAATCAGTGGTACAACTTGGCACCAGAAGTTGTGGGTGCTCCATCCCTGGAGAGTTTTAAGGAACACCCTATTTCTGGAATGGTATAGGGTCTCCTGCTCGAGCAGTGGCTTGGACTAGAAGACCTCCAAGGCAGGGGTGAAATCTTCCCGGTTCGGTCCACTTTGGCCAAACCGATGGCCGATGGTTTGGAGAACCGGTAGCAATGGCAGCTTGAGGCTCCGCCCACCCTCCCGGTCGTCATTACTTCCTGGTTTTAACCAGGAAGTATCCTGTTTTTTACCCTCTGCGCATGCACAGAAGGGTTCGCACATGCGCAGAGGGTCGACCCGCGCATGTGATGTACGTGTGCACATGAGCAAAGGGAGCGCGTGCAGGGGGGGCGCATGCACTTCCGAACTGGTAGGGAAAGTAAGTAGATTTCACCCCTGCTCCAACGTCCTTTCCAATTCTATTATTCTGCACTCTATTCTGATTCTTAACCATCCCTCATATAAGCCTCTTGTTCTGCTTTTTATTCTTTCGTTTTCTTCATTCATTTTCATGACCAAAGCACAGCAAGACGTCAGATCTGTAATGCTAACATGACTGTCATGGAGCTGCATAATTTATTCTAGCCCCTTGATTTTAGGATATATATTTTATCTTATTTTGGGCTTAGGGGATATATGGGGAAGAATGCAGCTTTGTCTGATTTTGGCCCTGGTTAGGGTGAGAAGAAATCTTTCTGATTTCTCCAGCAAAACAACCACACACATACAGTATGCACAGATGCCACCTCTGCTTTCAATCAAAGCCAAATATTTAAAGAGCTTTCTTAAGTGGATAGTTTGGTTTAGAACCATTACAGAACCACCAAGGAGTAATCTGAAGTTCTAGCTGACCAAATCCTTTTCAAACAAAATTCCCCTTTCTTTTTCCTGGAAGATAAGTACATTCATTTAAAAAAAACAAAACTGCTTCTTAGACACATTCCTTCCTTTCCCAGAAAGCTCCCTCGGGCGTTTTCCTCTCACTTAAAGATTAACCATCTGGACCTCCCATATCTGTTTATCTGTCTATATTCAGGAATATGCAGTTTTCCTCCTCCTCCTTCATTATAGTTTATTAATAACTTCAGAATCAAAGGGAGCTTCATTCAGGACACTTAAAGGACTGGCATACACTGAATATGAAAGCTCATTTGTAATAATCTCTATTTTCCTTTAAAAACAATAAAAGTTGTTAGTCCTCAGATTAACAGAACAGAAAGGGTGTAACCCTGACTGTGATTTCTGGTTGAAATCCAAAAAGCCATATTTGTTTGTTTGTTTATGTCACCCTTCTCATGCCAATCTGGGTGGTTTACACAATATAAGAACACTATATAAAAAGTTACTAGTCCTCAGATTAACAGAATGGGTGTTACCGTAAATATAATTTCTGGCTAAATTCCAAAGAAGGTTGGGTTGGGTTGGGTTGGGTTGGGTTGGGTTGGGTTGGGGTGGGTTGGGTTGTTTTGTTTTGTTTTGTTTTGTTTTGTTTTGTTTTGTTTTGTTTTGTTTTGTTTTGTTTTGTTTTGTTTTGTTTTGTTTTGTTTTGTTTTGTTTTGTTTTTTTGTTTTTTCTTTACTTTACTTTACTTTACTTTACTTTACCTTACTTTACTTTACTTTACTTTACTTTACTTTACTTTACTTTACTTTACTTTACTTTACTTTACTTTACTTTACTTTACTTTACTTTACTTTACTTTACTTTACTTGTTCTTTTGTTTTGTTCCTTCCATGTGAATCTGGATGGCTTACACAATATAAAAACACAATATAAAAAGTTGCTAGTCCTCAGATTATTAGAACAGAAAGAATGTTACCCTAAGCATAATTTCAGGCTAAACTCCAAAGAGGCTTGCTTGCTTATCTATTTATTTAATTAATTTATGTTATTAAATGTATATGCTTCTCATCTCACTATCAAGAGATTCTGGGCAGTTTATTCAGCAGGATCTGATCAGTTCTGGAGAACTGGTAGTGGAAATTTTGAGTAGTTCAGATATAGTTCGGTAAATACCACCTCTGACTGGCCCTGCCCCCATCTATTCTCTGCCTCCTGAGTCCCAGGAGAAAATGGGGATTTTGCAGTATCCTTCCCCTGGAGTGGGGTGGGAATGGAGATTTTACAGTATCCTTCCCCTGGAGTGGAGAGGGAATGGAGATTTTACAGTATCCTTCCCCTGCCACGCCCACCAAGCCATGCCACACCCACCAAGCCACGCCCACAGAACCGGTAGTAAAAAAAAATTGAATCCCACCACTGTTTCAAACCCTTTTGGAAGGCCAAGAAGGTGGGAGAAGATCTCACCTCAAGAGGGTCATTGTTCCAAAGACTCTTTTACAGGATAATGCCAGGCAAAATTCTTTGGCCAAGGGGATCTGCAGCATAATCTGCCAGAGTGAGTGGCTAATGCTTGGAAAATTTGATTTCCTCGTTCCTTTATTCTCCTGAGGATTCCAGCCTTCCAGATTTCTCTTCGGAGTGGTTGCCTATAAAGTCCAGATCTAAACTAAGGATGTCTGCTTGCAATTAGCTTTCCCATTTTTAAGCAAATTCGCATCTGTTCCAGCCTCTACGCATGCATGCATCTTGACGAAATACACTAGATTTTGCTTCGTGTGCAACACCCTTGAAAACCGCTGCACGAAGCAACATAACGGCTGCTTCTAATAAGGCAGCGAAGGCCCTGATTGCTTCCTTGAGTGGGTCCCCTTCACCATGTGAGTCCTAGCGAGACCCTTTTGTGAGTGCCTTGTGCAGGCAAAATCCTTTTTTTTTTTTTTTTTTGGGAGCGTCCCATGAGTGCCCAAGAGATTGTGAAAGAGACACAAAACGGGGCTCAATGAGGCAAGCAGCATTGGTGAGAGGAACGGGATTACGTCCACAGCACAAAATGCTTTCCTGAACAAAATTGTGGCTGTCTTGTGCCAGCCCAATAACAGCGAGGATGCTTTGGGCACCCATGTTCCTTGGCCTCAGGAAAAGATGGGACAGAGAGTTCACTGTGTTTTAGTGATTTGGGACTAGAAGAGAATTTAGGTGAGGAGACATGTGTTCCTAGAAGCTGGAACCGGTCCTATCATTAATTAGATAGATAATTAGAACTGCAGAAAAAAGAACAATTGCTATCAACCTGCCTTCCATTGAGGACCTGTATGCTGCACGAGTCAAAAAGAGGGCTGTGAAAATATTTACAGACCCCTCACATCCTGGACATAAACTGTTTCAACTCCTACCCTCAAAACGACACTATAGAGCACTGCACATCAAGACAACTAGACACAAGGACATTTTTTTCCCGAACGCCATCACTCTGCTAAACAAATAATTCCCTCCACACTGTCAAATAATTTTCTAACACTGTATTACCAATATTCTTCTCTTCCTTACTAGTATCTATCTCTTCCCATTCATGACTATAATCATGTTGGTTGTATCTTTCAATTTATATTGTTTTTATTTGTTTCCTAGTATGATTTGATAGCTTGTTAGTAACGTTGACTATCACTAAGTGTTGTACCTTTTTATTCCTGATGAATGTATTTTATTCTCCTTGAGAGAATAAATATATACTGAGAGCATATACACCAAAGACAAATTCCTTGTGTGTCCAATCACACTTGGCCAATAAAGAATTCACTTCACTTCACTTCACTTCACTTCACTTCACTTCACTTCACTCCACTCCACTCCACTCCACTCCACTCCACTCCACTCCACTCCACTCCACTCCACTCCACTCCACTCCCCTCCCCTCCCCTCCCCTCCCCTCCCCTCCCCTCCCCTCCCCACTCCACTCCTCTCCTCTCCTCTCCTCTCCTCTCCCCTCCCCTCCCCTCCCCACTCTCCTCTCCTCTCCTCTCCTCTCCTCTCCTCTCCTCTCCTCTCCTCTCCTCTACTCTACTCTACTCTACTCTACTCTACTCTACTCTACTTTATTCTATTTATTCTTTTCTATTCTGGAAAGTGGGGCATCCAATTTAAGTGGCATGTTCAGGTAGTCCTACTCATTTCGCAACCATTCGAAGTTATAACGTCACTGAAAAAATTGACATGCAACTGGCCCTTAACAACCACTGCAGCATTCCCCATTTTGGTCACATGATCAAAATTCAGCCGCTTGACAACCAGCGTATATTTATGACAGCTGCAGCGTCCTGGGGTCATGTGATTGCCATTTGCAAACTTCCTAGCTGGCTTCCGACCAGGGAAGTCAGATCTGCTATAATAACAGAGTGATTTGCTTCAACTGCAATGATGTGCTTAGCAACCGTGGCAAAAGAGGCTGTAAAAGTGGGTGCGGCTCACTTAACAATCGTTTTGTTTAGCAACGGAAATTCTGTTCCCAACCGTGATTGTACATTGAGGATTACCTCTGTATTGGGGAGGTGAGGGAACAGCAACAGTGTGCAAAACGATGGAAGACACGGGTGGATGGACCTGGATTGTCCTGTACCCCTGAGTTAGCCCGTTGTAACTAGTTTATAGCTTATTCCATGCATACAATGGGTGTAGGAGGTGTTTCTTGTGTTGCTATGCTGGATGCACATTGTTTGAGGATCCCTATAGTTGAGAGGAGACATTTATTGTGCAAAGCTACATCTCTATTCTTCTGCTACCCTTTGATCCAGAGCATTGCCCTGCAGTATTCCAGACTTTGTCTTTTTTTCTTCTCCTACTCTTCTTTAATTCAGGAAAGTAGTTGTGAAATGGTAATACAATGAATCAATGTATGCCCTGTAGCTCTGCAAAAGAAGAAGTGTAAACCTGCTTATTTTTCATGCTTATCAGGTCATCATCTCTTAGATTCGTAGCACGATGGTCAAAAGGAACCTTACTCCATGCAGAGTCTGCAGGGTAGGATGAAATTCATCAGAGATGCTCACCTGATGCTTCCATATCTTAAGCGGCATGCCTTGTAGTACTCTATTCGTCTATAAATAGAATGGCGTGGTATTAGGGATTTTTTTTTTCTTAAGAGTTGACTCAACTCTCTAATTTTCATTTTCTGCACTTTCTGCTTGGTCTGTACAGGCATTGATTATTCAAATACCACTGCTATAATCTTTGGTGTTTGGTATCAGGGCCGCTGGAACCATTATTTTGGATTAAGGGATGATTTGAGGGTCAGTTTGATCTCATGGTTAAGCATGATGTCAGAAACTGGGAGATCATGTCTCCTAATTCCACTTTAGGCACTAAGTCAGCTGGGTGACCTTGAGCCATTCACTCTGTCTCAGCCCTAGGAAGAAGACAATGGCAAGCCACTTCTGAAATCTTATTAAGAAAATGGGACTTATTCAAGCAGTTGCCCAGAGTCAACATGGACTCCAGGACGGACGGACGGACGGACGGACACACACACACACACACACACACACACACAGAGAGAGAGAGAGAGAGAGAGAGAGAGAGAGAGAGAGAGAGAGGGAGAGGGAGAGAGGGAGGGAGAGAGAGACTAACGAACTAATGAACTAACGAACTTGGGGGGACTTTAATATCAGGGATACTTGTATCATCATTTTTTCAATGTGTCACTCTGCATGGCTGAATGGGAAATGCTATTTTTAGATAGGGATAATTGATCACATATCAAATGGTCAGATTTGGGCATTAGGCAAGGTGAGGCAGAATGGCTTATTGTAGACATATCACATCTCTGAAAGCATGCACAATATTTTAAGTTCTGAACATTCCAAGTTTGCTTTCCAATGGGGTCCTTTGGAGGGTATTCGAAATGGTCTAATCTCAAAGTAGGCCAGTCCTGCCTCAGAGCAAAGGCCAAAATGGTTCAGTTTGAGGGCAGGTAACTTCTGACCCACCCAGAATAACTCATTCCAAGATTGGATTATTTCAGTCTCAATGGACTCTGCTTTTCAGACCCCTGTCCTCGTAAATATATATCAAAAGTGACAGACACAATGAATCAGGATCATATGTTAAATTGCAATTAAGAAGATGTATTGCTCAAGCCTCTGCACAAGAATCTAGTCAACTAATGTTCAGTGATTAATTGGTGGTAGATAAGGGTCAATGGAATTCAAGAAGGGTTAGACAAAGACCATTTGTGGAAACATAACGACTCTAGGCTGATGACTAGCTTAACTCCGCTCCTGGGCTCTGCCTGTTCTTCTCCTATAAAATAATCTAAAAACTAAGAGCTAAGGAATGTCTCATGACATGGGCAGTTACATAAATTAGATAGATAGATAGATAGATAGATAGACAGACAGACAGACAGACAGACAGACAGACAGACAGACAGACAGACAGACAGATATATAGATAGAAGATAGATAGAAGACTGATAGATGATAGATAGATAGATAGATAGATAGATAGATGATAAATGATAGATGATAAATAAAAAGATAGATATAAATAGATGATAGAGATAGATAGATGATAAATAAAAAGAGATGATAAATAAATAGATAGATGATAGATAGATAGAAGAGAGATAGATAAATAGATAGATGATAAATAAAAAGATAGATGATAAATAAAAAGATAGATGATAAATAAATAAATAGATGATAGATAGATGATAGATAGATAGATGATAAATAAAAAGATAGATGATAGATAGATAGATAGATAGATAGATAGATAGATAGATAGATAGATAGATAGATAGAGACCAGTTGTCCTCTTATTGTTCTTGGTACCATTCTCCCAGTCGCTCTTTCCCTTGAGATTTTTATGTAACAGGACCATGTATTCATTATATTAAAAACAAAGCAACAAGCCTCTCAACAATACAGATCTACCACTGAGAAAAGCCTAACTTTATTTTATACCCAATGCACTGGTTTAATAGCAATAGCAATAGCACTTATATACTGCTTCACGGTGCTTTACAGCCCTCTCTAAGCAGTTTACAGAGTCAGCATTGCCGCCAGCAATCTGGCTCCTCATTTTACTGACCTCGGAAGGATGGAAGGCCGAGTCAACCTTGATCCAGTGGGACTCAAACTGTCTGAACTGCAGGCAGGCAGCAGGCAGCAGAATTAGCCTGCAATACTGCGTTCTAACCACTGTGCCATCATGGCTCTTAATGATCTTAAAATGCATAGACACCATTCAAATGTAATTCTGTTATCGGCAATTGTAAAGAATACAGATCAGGAACAGATTGGATCACCAGCTGATGGTCATACGGTTAGTCTCTTTAATCCTTCACACTTTAAAAGGTTGAATCCCTATGTCAAGTAGTGCAAAATAGGAAGATGTGGAGAGACCAAAGAATTTCCAAGAGCCTGACTGAAAAGTCAAGACTGAATTGATATTGATATCATCATCATCATCATCATCATCATCATCATCATCATCATCACTATGTCATAAAAACTCCTTCTGAATAAATAATGTTTTATAAAGGGAAGAAAGATTGCCTTGGATGGTTGGTTGGTTGGTTGGTTGGTTGGATGGTTGGTTGGTTGGATGATTGGTTGGATGGTTGGTTGGTTGGTTGGTTGGTTGGTTGGTTGGATGGTTGGTTGGTTGGTTCGTTGGATGGATGGATGGATGGATGGATGGATGGTTGGTTGCTTGGTTGCTTGGTTGGTTGGTTGGTAGGTAGGTAGGTAGGTAGGTAGGTAGGTTGGTTTATTTGTTTGTTTGTTTGTTTGTTTGTTTGTTTGTTTGTTTGTAACTCCAGGTGGTTAACATCTCCAACACACACATCTTCCTCCTTCTAGTACGCTGTGCCTTTCGTGGCTAAGACTGAATTAGAACTCACAGTCTCCTGGCTTTCTAGCTTGGTGCCTTAACCACTAAGACTAGACCAAACTGGCTCTTATCCTGTTTTTATGCTTGTTCATCCACCCCCCCCCCCTAAAAGTTTCACAATGTAGTCACAGAGTTCAAAGTCAGTATTCACAAGAGGAATTCACCAGAAAACGGCCAGACAGAGCAGTGGCTCTACAGTTTGGTTCAGGGATAAAGTCCTATATGCCAGAATTCCAGTAGGAAAGGTAGAACATTTAGATCTGACAGCTTCAGGCAACAGTCAGGATTTAAGGGTAGTTAGGCAGGTCTCGGAAGGAAGGCACAGATGGTGGCACAAGCTGTCTCAAAAGTTGTTCTAACCCTTGAGTGCCAACAGGTAGACTTTAGACAGTCCTCATAGCTGCATGGTGTTGGCTATAGCCAGTTGCAGAATGTGGGCTATCTGGGAGTCTGCCTAGAGCCTCGAATGGTCCATTTTTCTCATAAGAGCGTAAGGTCTTAGGGCTCTTCCAAGTAACCCAGATATCTCCCTGCCTTTCTGCTTTTTGCGTGTTTGTTGTTGTTAGTTGCGAAGTTGTGTCCGACCCATTGTGACCCCATGGACAATGTTCCTCCAGGCCTTCCTGTCCTCTACCATCCCCTGGAGTCCATTTAAGCTCATGCCGACTGCTTCAGTGACTCCATCCAGCCACCTCGTTCTCTGTTGTCCCCTTCTTCTTTTGCCCTCAATCTTTCCCAGCATTAGGCTCTTCTCCAGTGAGTCCTTCCTTCTCGTTAGGTGGGCAAAGTATTTCAGTTTCATGTGCATGTTTATGTTGTACCAAAGATGCTCTCATGGCTTTTTTTTTTTGAAATTTTTTTAAAATTTTTATTTCTCATAAACATACTTAAATGTAAAGTTTCTTATCCATTATTAATCATACATATAGTATTATCTTTTAACTTCCATATTGGTTCATTCTTCATCCTATAAAAATTTGGGTGTACTCGGGGTTGCTCTTCTACCATTCCATCTCCCTTATTTCACAACAACCCTTCCTCTCCTTCTTCTCTCTTTCCCTTCCCTCCCTTCTTCTATCCTTTTCTACTTTCTTCTTTCCTCCTCTCCTTTCCCTTCCTTTCCCCCACTTCTCCCCTCTTCCTCCCTTTCTAACCCTCTCTCCTACTCTTATTTCCCCTCCCTTTCTTCCTCTCCTTTTCCCTTTCTTCCATCCCTCTACCACCTGGTTGAGGTTACTGAATCTTCAGATCAGGCTAAGAATCTGGGTGTGAAAAGTCAGGAATTACAGATATTTTATTTTTTGCTATGATTCCAGGGCTAGAAACTGCCCAAAATCAGCCGGCCTTTTCTGGCTGTGCTTCTCATCCTCTTCCTCAGATGAAGATTGGTTCTGAGAAGGCCGAGCGACCACTTTCCTATTTTGAAATGTTGCATCCAACAAGATAATAACCTTCTCTCTCAATGGTGGGTGGGAGGCACAGGATGAATTTTAGCAGCCATCCTTTACAAAGAAGGAGGTTTAGAGTTTGGAAAGAAAGGAGGGAAAAAGAAAGAAAGAAAGAAAGATGTCTGAATTGGAAGAGGGTACCCACCAGAAATGGAAAGGACTAAGCCTTGAGAGTGTGTTAGAGACCCCACAATGCCTGGGACAAGGGCTGTGATCTGCTCCTTCCTTATTGCTTTTTCTCCAGTCAAATCTGCCTTGCAAAAAAAGGCAAACGAGGGGGAAAGAGAGGCAGGCACCCCACGAAAAAGGAAAGGAGAGGGGGAAGCGTTGAGGTTACCCCAGCTCTTCCCGGCAGAAGCAGCCCAAGCCGAGCCTCCAGCCTTCTCCTTTTTCCTCTCCCCCTCTTCCCCCTCCCCCTGTGCCTCCCTCCTCTCCTCCCCCCCCCCGAAGCGCTCTCTCTCTCTCGCTCCTTCCACTAGCTCCGAGCCTCATTCAGCCGCGTTGCCAGCGGAGTGGAATAGGCTGGAGAGCGAGCGAACCAGCAGACACTGCGCCTCTACTTGTGAATGGGACTCGTCTGCTCGCCTTTCTCCAGAGGTGATCCGGAGAGGATCTGGGGGCCGCCAGATTTCCAGGTAAGGGCTGCCTTCCCACCGGCCCTCGGGGCCCCCGCTAAATTTCTGGGGAAGGGGGGGTTGTTTCTTAAATTCTAGGTTCCTTTGAGACGGGTTTGGAAAGGAAGAGGAGAGAGAGAGAGAGAGAGAGAGAGAGAGAGAGAGAGAGAGAGACTGGGGATGAAGAGGGGGGAAGTCTGCTGCTCTTCCAGCCGACGGGGCAGAAGGATGCTGCGGAAGGAGTTGGACCAGAGCTTTGGGGTTCGCCCCGGCCATCAAGGACGTCGGGAGGAGCAGGGAGAGAAGCGGGGTGGGGTGCGGGAAGCTTGGGGGGCTGGAAAGTGCCTTGTAGCCCGACACGGAGCTTAAAGGGAAGGGTGGGGGGGTCACCAAGCGAAAAGGGCTGGAGAGAAATTAAATAGGCGCAGGGCAGACTCGGAGGCTGAAATTGAAGCCTCCTGGGAAGGGGGCGTTGGGGGCTCGCAGTCCCCCTTTCCTCTCTGTTCGTGTATCTCTCTCTCTGTGTGTGTTTGTGTTAAAGTGAGATTTCTTTATTTCGTTCCTTGATTTTGGCACCCGCGCGACCATAATTGGCCGAACGGGGCTAGCGGAGCTTAAGAGGTTGAAGACCATCTAAATCGGCGCAACAATCCAGAGATGGATTGAAAAGGGATGTGCGTGCGTGGCACCGAAGGCATCTCGAGCTCTCTCTCGGGTTGCTCCAATCCCCGCCCTTCCCCGTTTGGGGACTACAAAGCCCATCTTTTTTAAGTTCTCGATTCCGCCGGTTTTTTTTTTTTTTTGGGTTTTTTTGCCGGGCGCGCGCGCCGTGTGTCTGTGCGCGCGTGTGAGCGCGCGGCTCCTCGCGCGCGCAGCTCTTGAATCTCCGGCGGCGCCTTTGCGAAGCCCAGTCGAGACCGACTGCGCGTTCCGATGAAGAGCAAGCCAGTAGGAAAGAAAGTGGTTCCACTCCGCGGTCTCTTCTTATGTGTGTGTGTGGGGGGGGGAGAATCTCAATAGGAAATGCTTCCATTCCAAATATTCTCCGTGTAGATACGTGTGAAGGGGAGACGGGAAAGCGGCCAGACGTTTTCCAAACCGGGATTCGGGAGATTCCCCCCTCCCGCCCCCCATCCATCAGAGAGACTTTTATTCTGGTTTGGCCAACGGCTCCATCCTTGCTCCCAACCGCCTCCTCCCCCCTCTCTCTCTGTGGCTTTGGTCGGAAAATCGTTATACCCTTTGGCTGATCTTTAGGAAATCTGAGCCACGGCCGAAGGTGGAAAGAAAGCTGGCTTAGAAAGACGTTTGGTTCCCTTCTGCATAACGGTCCTTTTCCTGGGAGGCCCTCAAGAGCCCCCCCTCCTCCCCCCATCTTGCAATCTGACATCATCAGGAGAACAACTTTACCTTTTGGAGCGATGCCCATGGATCATCGGTGCCTTTAAATATTTATTTCACTGGGCGCTGAGCGGAAAGGAGAAGCTAGTTGGTGGGGTTGGGGGGGGGGAGAGAGAGAGATTGGATGGAAGAAGAAGATGGGAGGTGGGGAGGAGGAGAATTCCCCTTTTTATACTTTTATTTGGCGGGGGGGGGGTGTTGAAAAGAGAATGCTGCAACTAAGTGGTAGGGGCATTTGCCCATCGAAGACACAAAGGCATGCTTTTTTTAAGAAAATCAGGTCACTCTTTTCAAAAAGCTACTTTTAACTTCCAAATAGGAGAAAGCAGTTTTCTCCGCTCTGCTTTTACGTTCTCAGGAACTTTTGTGTTCATTTTTGGAAATGGCACAATGAGCATTTCGTGGGCCACTAAGTAAGGGTTAAGAAATTAATATATTTTTTTTATCACTTAGGGTCATAAAAGAGAGATACTCAAGTCAGAGGGTTTTTGCAGATGTAGACAGAGTCATGAAGCTTGAAAGCATTGACTGTCCTCGTTTTGTTTTGTTGTTGTCTCCTCCTCCTCCTCCTCCTCCTCCTCCTCCTCCTCCTCCTCCTCCTCCTCCTCCTCCTCCTCCTCCTCCTCTTCTCCTCCTCCTCCTCCTCCTCCTCCTCCTCCTCCTCCTCCTCTTCCTTCTCCCCTTCCAACTCCTCCTCCCCTCCACACACTTTATCCCCCTAGCACTACCATTACTGTTCGAAAAATATACCATCCTTCTTAGATAATATATGATGCTCTTCAGTTAATATTTGCCAAAGAGTTCAGCTTTTGTGTGACAATTAAACCTAAAGAGTTGTTCTGGTGAGAACTATATCTGCAGTTCTTATTTACTTTTTCTATCTGTGGAAGAAGGGACTGGGAAAATGTCACGAAGGGATGGATGTGGAACTATTTTGTTACATGCTGCATTGGGTAGCTGGGCTTCAGCACAATCCAGGGCTAGCAAAAGAGATAATAAAATAGAGGTGAAATTTGAATGCAGGCAAAACCTGCAGATTGTGACCCTCGTTAGGGCTGCTTCAGCACATTTTAAAATGGCATGTCTCAGCCCCCAGAAAATATTTGTGGGAGTGCAGTTGCAAAGCGGCTGACCTCACTGCAGCCTGAAAGAAGAGGAGAAGATGGGTCTGCAAACTTAAAAACAAAAACAAGACGCTCCTCGCCAATGCCAACGAAGCTCCCCTTGCCGTCTTTGATTAATGTGCGGCGGTTCCAATTCTGCATTATAGAATTTCTATTTAAAACTCCCCATTCCGATAGTGCAACCAGAGGAATAGGATGACGTGGAAACACTATTTATACATTCCTCATTCAGGCCTGACTTTGCAGAAATGCTCAAAAGTTTGCACATTTGGCTAAATTCATTAGCGCAACGAACTGCTACAATCAGCACCAATGCTCCGGGAAACGATAAGAATTTAATCAAAATTATGACGGGTAATTTCTTATTGAGGGCAGGGCAAGAACCACTGCAGATAGAGGTGACCTGACAAAATGTATGTTTACCATCAAGTAATTGCATATGGATCCAAGGAGGGTAAACAAAGAAATTCAACCATACATAATTCTTTCTTGTTATACTCAAGCAAATGCATACATGTATTAATCTGGCCAAGTATAATTAGTACTGTATCTATCTATCTATCTATCTATCTATCTATCTATCTATCTATCTATCTATCTATCTATCTATCTATCTATCTCTATATCTATCTATCTATCTATCTATCTATCTATCTATCTATCTATCTATCTATCTATCTATCTATCTATTCCTTCCCGCTAATTAAAGATTTGTATTTAGATTAAAGTAATAAAAAACAGGAGAAGTGATTCAGAGAAAGGTTTTCTTTTTTATGCATAGCTAGCTATCAAGCAGAACATCTTGCCCTTTTGTCTATTTGGGATCTTTTAGAAAGAACATGGATTGGAACAATATGTTTTTGTAGAAATGCAAAGGGTTTCTGGAATGCGTGTGCCCGTTATTGCTTCTAATAAATTTGGGGGGGGGAATCATTTTCTGATACGTAGCTTGTTTCTGGGAGACTGGCTCAACAACTTTGGGCCTTCTTAATTGGTCATGGAACTGAGGAAAACAACCAATGGAGTGATTGATGATTGGTTGATTGGTCAATTCTCAATGACAGCTATGTATGTATGTATGTATGTGTGTATCCGTGAGCTGTTTAGCTTCTCTGCTTTTCAACCTATCTATCTCACAGCTTCTATGAACATTTCTTGTGGGCGTCCATGGAATTCTAAGTGAGCCTCGGGATGTTTAATTAGGAGTGATGCTTCTAGTTTGTTGACTGATAATAAGATGCTATATTGAAGTTAGAAATATTCGTTGGAAAGGAACACGTTGAATACGCCGCATTAATTTATATCCCCAGCACTCTGTAATCTTCTCATTTTTAGTTGACTTTTTAAGCCCCTGTCTCCTGTGCGTGGTTATATGGCATCGGTCAATAAATAACCCAGCCTAAAAGTATTTTGTGTTGGCTTCAAGTTGACAAAGTCATTATTATTGTCTTTTAAGTTAGAATCTTTTAAGTAACAGTAAACTTGGAAAGGGCCACAGTTTTATAATACCAGATGATTGCATCAGCTCTTGTTATTGTACCGTTCCTGTGTTTGTTTTAATAAAGGCTCTCATTTCTTGGTAAAACATTCTTTATGCTTTCATGCCTTTAAGCTGTGTTAGCAAGAAATCTATACTTCGGTCTACCTTCAGTCATAATTTTCTTTTTTTTTAAACAGCCGGAGTTTGCGATCGCCAGAGGGCGCTGGCATTCTTTTCTAGCTCAACTCTCAGCCTGTCAGCATTTTAGGCCAGTGTGAAAAACTGTTTTGTTACCACTGGTATTGTTTGCCCTCTCAGGGGCGACCGAATAGAATCGTGTTGTGGTTGAGACTAATGCTCAGGCAGTTTGTCAGGACGAACATCTTACTCCTCCGTCTTTCTAGCATTACTTTTGGACTTGCTTTACTCCACCCTCAAGAGTTTTCAACGAACTTGTGAGATTTTGATAGCCTGGTGTGGCTGAGGAATGGAGGACAGGTCGTCCTCGACCTACCACAACTCGTTTAGTGACCATTTGAAGTTGGAACAGCACTGAAAAAAAAAAAAAAGACTTACGAACATTTTTCACGCTTATGGCCCTTGCAACATCTCCATGGTCATGTGATCAAAATTCAGATGTTTGGCAACTGGCTCATATTTATGACGGTTGCAATGTCCCAGGGTTATGGGGATCCCCTTTTGGACCTTCTGACAAGCAAAGTCAATGGGGAAGCCAGGTTCACTTAACAAGTGTGTTACTAGGTTAACAAAGGCAGTGATTCAGTTAACAAGTGGCAAGAAAGGTCGTACAATGGAGCAAAATTCACATAACAACTGTCTCACTTAAAAACAGAAATGTTGTGCTCAATCGGTGTTGGAAATCAGGAACTGACCTTTGACTAGCTCCAGTTCCAATCGAGAACATCTGCTCGAGAATAAATGATCCTCAGCCTCCATGCTGCCTTTGCACAACGTGCCAAGATAAGAATGAAATGGTAATTTCTCATTGAGCCCTTTTTCAAATTAAGCTCTCGTCTCTACATGCCGCATAATCCAAGCCATCATGTTCAATCCTGATGTGATTGATTTGTTTGGCTCTTCCATGGTAAGTGAAGCCAGTTGTTGTGATTAAATTGATTTTTGAGCTTGTTTTTTGATGATTTCATGGACACATATCTATATAGTCTTTCTAGGTGGAAGTCCAATAATGGAGAATAAATAAAGCTCAGGTTGAATGGTTAGGCCCCAAAGCTTCTTCTCTTGTTGCAAATATTTCACTACGTAGCCTGAAAGGTCTACAAGAAGAACAGAAAGTTAAGAGAATATGAAGGGGAAAATGGTTTGCTACTGCTATTTTTCTGGGCCGTCTTGCTGTAATTTTAATAAGAGTTTCTATCAGAGTACCAAATAATAAACCACAGTTTAATGATAGCATTATATACTTGACTGAGAACTTTGTGTTAAGAATTTATCATGCCAAGACACTTGAACATAGAGAGTATTTTCTTTCTCTTTCTTAATTTTGTGAGAAGCCTTTGGCCATATCTTCACATGTTGGAAAATAGAATAATGGAAGATTTAGAAGAATGAGCTTATTCCTAGTATTTCGACTACTAATGGATACATTTCAGAAATGTTCATCCTCCACGATGACTTGAATAGTTCTAACCAAATATAATATTCCCCTGGCATTTTTTTGTTTTAATATGAATTTCTGTAACAAAACCCGCCAGGGGTTCTGAGGATGCTGATTTATTCATAATAATAATGTGTATCAAATGCCTTTCCTGAGACCTTCTTGGCATCAGATTAAAGACTCTCTCTCTCTCTCTCTCTCACTCTCTCTCTCTCTATCCCTGGGTCTCTCTCTCTCTCTTTGTGTCTCTATCTCTATCCCTCTATCTATCTATCTATGGGTCTGGGTCTGGGTCTGGGTCCCTCTCTCTCTCTCTCTCTCTCTCTCTCTCTCTCTCTCTCTCTCTCTCTCTCTTATCTATCTATCTATCTATCTATCTATCTATCTATCTATCTATCTATCATCTATCCAGGCATTTGAAAATTTCATTTTCTTTCTTTCTTTAGTTCATTGAAATAGTTGTAGGAATTGCATTAATGATTAGATTATTACTTTTTCCTCTTATACTTAATAGCTTTTATGTAGACCATCTGTTTGGGGGATGAATACAAGGCTTTGTAAGTTTTAAAGCAAACCTTTAAACTAATATTGATAGGATGTGTTTCCAGGTCATGCTTCTTCTACACAGAAGAATGACGTATAGACATTTTTGGTGGGTTTTGTGAGGTTTTTTTTAGTTGAAAAGTTCTATTTATTGGAATCCTAGACTGAACTGCTAGAAGTTTTTATTGGAATACTTCTAGCATTATTTGGAGTGGTTCCTGAGGTTTTTCAATAGTTAGGACAATTGAGCCCAAAACTTCTGTTGCTAAGTGAGACATTTTGTGAAGTGAGTTTTTTTCCCCCCATTTTATGATATTTCTTGCCACAGTTGTTAAGTGGATTGCTGAAGTTGTTAAGTTAGTAACACGATTAAGTGAAGTCATTTTCCCCATTGACGTTGCTTGTCAGACAATCACAAAAGGGGATCACATGACCCCAAAACATTGCAACCATCATATAACTTTCACACACAGTTATATTTCTTTGGAATTTACTCCTTAAATAACATTGAGTTAAAGAATTCCTTGGAAGGAAAAAGCTAATGAGAAATCACACAATCTGTCCATGCCTAATCCAGGATCGTAGATCGGACTGTTGGACTGTGTTGAATGTTAAGAATTTTTTATATATATAGAAGTAGCAGCAGGTTGAGGGGGAATTTATTGTATTCCCCACCCCCACCCTGCTCCAGTATAAATACTTTCAGAATATGAAAGAGGGTTAATTGAGTTCTTTAATTATATTGGAAGGGATATTCCATTTCTGTAGTAGCAATCAATCTTTATGGATTATAGGAGCATGGTTCAGAAAAGGTTTCAATGAAATTATATGGTGCTGCTTTTGGGGGGAGGCTCATAGTCATTATGGGATGAAAACAGCTTCGCACAGAATAGAATAGAGTAGAATTCTTTATTGGCCAAGTGTGATTGGACACACAAAGAATTTGTCTTGGTGCATACGCCCTCAATGTACATAAAAGAAAAGATATATTCATCAAGAATCATAAGGTAGAACACTTAATGATAGTCATAGGGAAACAGTCAATATAAATCTTAAGGATACCAGCAATAAGGTTACAGCCATACAGTCATAAGTGGGAGGAGATGGGTGATAGGAACGATGAGAAGATTAATAGTAATGCAGACTTAGTAACTAGTTTGACAGTGGTGAGGGAATTATTTGTTTAGCAGAGCAGCAACAAAAAGGGGTTAGTGTGCTTGGTTGAGAATGTGGTTCAGTGTCAGATTCTTCTACTGAAAAGCAGAATAAGATAGATTTTTATGCATTTTCTTCTGGGGCAGGGAGGTGAAGTCATGTCAGGAAAAGTACACCTTCCCACCGAATACTATGCAGTGGTGTTCTTGTATGTGCATGATGTCCAAATAGAAATTAAAAAACTACACCTGCTTTTACGAAGTATTAATCTTCATTGATATTAACTTTAAGTTGTTAAGAGCCTTGGTGGCGCAGCAGACTAAAGCACTGTTAAGTAACACCAGCTGCCTGCAATTACTGCAAGTTCAAATCTCACCAGGCTCAAGGTTGACTCAGCCTTCCATCCTTTCGAGGTAGGTAAAATGAGGACCCGGTTTGTGGGGGCAATAAGCTGACTTTATATAAAAAAGAACACCACTTGTGGGGGCCAAAAAGCCCTACTAAGCAGGTATATACAAAAGTATGAAGGCTATTGCTTAATGCAATGTAAACCGCCCTGAGTCTCCAGAAAAGGGCGGCATATAAATCGAACCAATAAATAAATAAATAAATAAATAAATAAGCTTATATCTAATTTAGAAGATCTAATTGTTGGATGAAAAAAAAGGAAAGTTTTTCTATTGCAGGTAGTCCTCGACTTACGAGCGCAATTGAGCCCAACATTTCTGGTGCTAAGCAAAAACAGTTGTTAAGGGAGTTTTTGCCCCATTTTACGACCTTTCTTTCTTGCCACAGTTGTTAAGTGAATCACTGCCATTCCCGACTATAGGGGATGGTGCTCATCTCCATTTCAAAGCTGAAGAACCAGCGCTGTCCGAAGACGTCTCCGTGGTTATGTGGTTGACATGACTAAATGCCAAAGGCGCACGGAACGCTGTTACCTTCCCACCAAAGATGGTCACTTTTTTTCTACTTGCATTTTTTATGTGCTTTTGAACTGCTAGGTTGGCAGAAGCTGGGACAAGTAACAGGAGCTCACCCCATTACACAGCACTAGGGATTCGAACCGCTGAACTGCTGACCTTTCGATTGACAAGCTCAGTGTCTTAGCTACTGAGCCACCGCATCCCACTAGATATTAATACTAGATATTAACACTAGATATTAACACTAGATATCAATATGAGATATTAATACGATGCTGCTATTTCCTAGGTTCAAGTGAGAAGACATCAGCAATAATGTGACAAGTTTAAATATGGAGGGGTGTTTTCCTCCATGGAAATGTAATTAGAAACCTAATCTCTAAATTGCACATAATAATATTCAGCATACAAATAATAACATGGTTTTTGAACTAACATTTCCATTTGTTCCTCCGTGTGCAAACCAAATATTCAGATTAACTTCCCACACTTGTGAATTTTCTCATTCAGTTCAATGGAGCAAATGCAATATCTGCAAGATTGCTGAATGAGGGTAAGTGTAAGAATATGAAAAGAAGTCAGAATAAGGAGAGAAAGCTTCTGTTTAGCTGCACGTGGACATATCGGGTAGCTGGTAACACCTGCACATTATGTTAAATCATAAGAAGTTATTTAACCATGATTTATGGCTTAGAGTAAAGCAGACCTAACCAACAAACCATGATTAAATCAATTCAGAGCTTAGTGCAATGTATGGATTGTGCCAATCGGCTAGATTCTGGTTTGGTCCTATTTCAAGCAGACCCATTGAAAGCCATTAGATGTGCAGAAATCATAGCTAATTTGTTCCTTTTTTAAAAATTTGATTTATATGCCGCCCTTCTCCGGAGACTCAGGGCGGTTTACAATGTGTTAAGCAAAAGCCTTCATACTTTTGTATATTTATACAAAGTCACCTTATTGCCCCTATAATCTGGGTCCTCCTTTTGTTTTAAAAGGTCTGGTTTTAGCATAAGATTGGGTCCAACCTTGTGATTATTAGCAGACACAATTTTATTATATGTTAATGACATCTCAGAAAGATGTCTCTTGAAAAATAAATGCATCATGTGAGTTGTATTTCAGGAACCAATATTTTATAAGCATGGGGATAATTTAAAATGTAATCAGATCTTTGGTATTTAAATTATCTGAAATATCAATGTTCTCCCTATTTCTTAGGTGGATAAAAATGTGTGTGTACATGTAGACACACACAAATATGTCAGAGGTGGGTTTCAGCAGGTTCTGACCAGTTCTGGAGAACTGGTAGCAGAAATTTTGAGTAGTTCGGAGAACCAGTAGCAGAAATTTTGAGTAGTTCGGAGAACCGGTAGTAAAAATTCTGACTGGCCCCGCCCCCATCTATTCTCTGCCTCCCAACTCCTAGCTGATCAGGAGGAAAGGGGATTTTGCAGAATCCTTCCCCTGGAGCGGGGTGGGAATGGAGATTTTACAGTAACCTTCCCCTGCCACGCCCACCAAGCCACACCCCCAGAACTGGTAGTAAATTTTTTTGAAACTCTCTCCTTGTGTCACTCACACACAAAGACACCTACACACAAACATACACTTTCACCCCAGTAAAAAATTAAGTATCAAAGCAGTTTATGTTGGAGAAGTTATATTGTTCAAAGTAATTTCTGATATCATCTTTGCAACAATACTTCTAAGAGATTTGCTACCCCTGGAAAAAAAGCAAAAAGTAACAGAATCTTAGAAAACAGCATATTCATTACCTAAGAAACTTTTGTTGGCCACAGAGCTAACTGACAGTCAGATGCTCGCAGCAAAATGAAATAGAAAACAAAACGAGAAATGCAAAACACAGATAAACAACTGATAAAGTGGGTCGCCTGAAACTTAAGGCAGCAACTGTAAAGTTCCAGATTTTTTAAAAAAATTCCAGAAAGCCCCAGGGATGACAAGATAGAAGATAGCAAGCAACATCTGGAACACAGCTGCTTTCCCATTTAATGCCATGCTCCAAGATTCTCTCTTCTTGTGCATTTCTTACTTTGTACACTAACAGATCTACCATGCTCTTAAAATCATCAACCTGGATATCTGTATAAGATATTTCAGTCCAGGGCAACAATATTTTAACCTGGTTTAAACCCGGATAGGTGATTTGTCTTCAACATATCACAAGTATTCAACAAGTATTTTATGTTTAGATTAATTGTCAGAAATGGGTGCCATTGCTTTGCATATAAGCTATAACTGTGATGCAAATTCATATTACGGTAAACCAAAATGGTATTAGGTAATTTCAAAATTACCTAAATAAATTACAATAGGCTCAAGGTTGACTCAGCCTTCCATCCTTCCGAGGTCTGTAAAATGAGACCCAGATTGTTGGGGGCAATAAGCTGACTCTGTAAACTTAAAGGTAAAGGTTCCCCTCGCACATATGTGTTAGTCATTCCCAACTTTAGGGGGCGGTGCTCATCTCCGTTTCAAAGCCGAAGAGCCAGCACTGTCCGAAGACATCTCTGTGGTCATGTGGCCAGCATGACTCAATGTCAAAGGCACACTGAACTCTGTGACCTTCCCATCAAAGGTGGTCCCTATTTTTCTACTTGCATTTTACATGCTTTCGAACTGCTAGGTTGGCAGAAGCTAGGACAAGTAACAGGAGCTTAGCCCGTTACTTGGCACTAAGGATTTGAACCGCTGAACTGCCAACCTTTTGATCAACAAGCTCAGTGTCTTAGCCACTGACCCACTGTAAACTTAGAGAGGGCTATATAAAGCACTGTGAAGCAGTATACAAGCCTAAGTGCTATTGCTATTAAAAATGCTATTTGGTAATTAGGTAACGGGGATGAGTACCACCTTCTAGAGTTGGACTCAACTGGACAAGGAAAATCTTTATCTTTACTTTTATTAGGTAATTTATAATTTTCTTGTCTTCACATGTTACATAAAGCAAACTATTATGTTAAATCATGATCTAGTTTGTTAAACGTAGTTTGCTCTGTGACTGGAACCATTTGTTAGCTGGTCTGGGTTTGATAGGTTGTATGAATGATTTAATTTAGTAGACTGAAATTTAACAGTATTTAACTAATAACAGAGTTGGAAGGGACCTTGGAGGATCTCCTGCTCAAGCAGGAGATCCTATACCATTCGAGACAAGTGACTTTCCAACCTCTTCTTAAAAGCCTCCAGTGATGAAGCACCACAACTTCTGAAGTTAAGCTGTTCCATTGATTAATTGTTCTCCCTATCAGGAAATGTCATCATAGTTCTAGGTTGCTTCTCTCTTTGATTAGTTTTCATCCATTGCTTCTTGTCTTGCCTTCTGGTCCTTTGGAGAATTGGTTGACCCCCTCTTCTTTGTGGCAGCTGCTCAAATATTGAAACACTGCTAATGTATCATATCACCCCAGTCCTTCTCTTCATACCCAATTCCTGCAACCGTTCTTTATTTTATGTTTTAGTCTCCAGCCCCTTAATCATCTTTGTGGCTAATACTAATCTGAGTTTGGAGTGTTATGTGCATTTAGCCATTTTAGGATGGAAGGTCATCCTTGAGAAAATTTATCTATGTACTTGCTAAGAATTGATACTGACTTGGTGACACAAAATCAGTCAGTAATGGAAGAGGGCTCTGAAATTTGCTAGCTCTCTAGTTAGGTCTTAGCCCATGCAATTTCATTATTCAAGATCCTGTTTTCCTGATTATCTCCAGCAAAGCAATTATTTTTGCATGTTGGTTTGCAGCCAGATGTGCCATAAATTATGGCAGTAATCCATCCTTGTTTCCCATCCCCCTGTTCCTCTTTAGATAATGAAAATCAAATTTGGGCCATGCATGCAGATATTTAAATGCTTAAAGAACCACGTCGCTTTAAAAAAAAATCCTCTTTTACAAACTTCCGTTAACTTCAAAAGTAATAGAATTTTCATTGACAGGATAAAAGCTTTGAAACTTTTTACCTGGGAGTAGAGTTGTGATTTGGGAGAACAATATTTATTTTGGTGCTTCCCAAATGAGTGGCTTGAAGAATGGTTGCAGGAATTGGTTATGTCTAGTATAGTGAAAAGAAGGACTAGGGAGACATGATAATCAGTGTTCCAATATTTGAGGGGCTGCCACAAAGAAGAGGGGGTCAACCTATTCTCCAAAGGACCAAAAGGGAAGACAAGAAACAATAGATGAAAAATAATCAAGGAGAGAAGCAACCTAGAACAGAGAAATTTCCTAACAGTGAGAACAATTAACCAGTGGAACAGCTTGCATTCAGAAATGGTGGGTGCTCCATCATGGGAGGCTTTTAAGAAGAGGCTGAACCAGGGGTGGGTTCTGCTTACCTTTACTACCGGTTCACAATGGGGGCATGCACAGAAGCGTTCTTGTTCTGTCCCCCTTCCCCACACAGGCAAACACACCACCAGGCACGCCTGCCAAGATTTTATTAAGCAATCAGACTAGAAACTCTGGCAGATAAGAGTTTTGGCAGTAAACTGCGAAATGCCTGCCAAGTCAGTTTTCACTCACTGTTCGCAAGAGAGAGTTTATCCTTAGTCCGGTTCAGTAGCAAAAAGTAATCCACGAAGCAAGAATCCAATCCAAATATGCACAAGCCAGATTTTAGGTAATGCGATGTGACTTTCAGGTTTTTAACTTTGACCGTCACAAAGCCTGAAGAGCAATCACACCCACTTTTATTCCTTGTGGGGTGTGGCTCAGGGACTCAACTCAATCTCTGGCCCTCCCAAGCCTCTTTTGTTGCTGTGTACGCTTCTCCCTCCGACGCTGCCTGGGATCAAGCCAGGATTCATCATCCTCACTCCCTATCTGTTGTTGTTCCGATATGCCTTCCTCCTGACATATCCCAGGCTGTTCCTCTTGGCCTTCGGATGGAACCTGAGGCATTGCCAGAGAGGAGGGTCCTGGAGAGGGAGGCCTTATCAGTTCCTCCCCATCACCTTCTGAGTCCTCTTCCTCTGTTAGGACAGGCTCAGGAGTCGGGCAGAGCTTCCTGCCGGTTTTACTACTGGTTCTATAGAACCGGTCCGAACTGGGGGCAACCCACCACTGGACTGGACAGCCACTTGTCTGGAGTGGTACAGAGTCTCGTGCTTGAGCATGGAGTTGTACTAAAAGACCTCCAAGGTCCTTCCAATTCTGCTATTCTGTTATTGTGTCACAGTAAGAACCCCATTTTCATGGAGAGAAGCAACTAGAACTAAGGAAAAATTTCCTAACAGAGAGAACTATTAACCAGTGGAACAGCTTGACTTCAGAAGTTGTGGGCACTTCATCACTGGAGGCTTTTACGAAGAGACTGGACAGCCATTTGTCTGAAATGGCATAAGATCTCCTCCCGCTTGAGCAAATGGTTGGACTAGAAGACCTACAAGGTCCCTTCAAACTCTGTTATTCTGAACAACAAATTTATTTTTTTTTGTGGTAGAATTTAACTGAAGTGTGTAAGTTCCTGGTTATTAGTAAAGCACTGGAGTGGAAATAGACTTGGAACTCCAATTTCTTAGATGTTTCAGTCTACAGTTCCTGGCATCCTTGAGCTGTTGGAATTAGAGTTGCATTCCAATACATCATAAAAAATTGAAGATATAGAAGCCTGGGAGACATCCTTTAATCCTTGAAGTTAACAGCATTTTAATATCTGACTATCTGTCACCCTTCTGGCTTTACCTAACTCCTTCTATTTCTTTCAGCTACCATGTGATCTGGTCCTCAGCCCCGATAATATTCCCCCCCATCGAGTGTTCCTCCTTCTCTTGCAAGATTTCTTATGCAAGGTGTCAATCAAACTTTTTCCTTGAATTCTCATCATCAAAATAATATAAAATCTGTCACTCTCTCTATCCTTGCTCGGGAGATTTACTGAGAGATGGCAAGACTGCCTGCTTCAAAAGAGGAAGGTGGGAAGGCAAGAAATATTTCAAGGAATGAAGCCAGAAGGTTGAAAAGTATCATTATAAAAGAAGTGTGAGTGCATCAGTTTCCATATAGTTCCTTTGCAGAAGCAAGTTTAAAACACATGAAAGTGTTAGCTCGGCCTCAAATAACGAACTTCATACACTTTTGCAAGCCCACTGACTCTGGTGGTTTAATATACATACAGTATATATATTTACCCACACAGTAATTGCAATTATGAGGTTAATACGGTTGTCCCTTGTGATTAACCACCCAAAAAGGTCTTAAAAGGACACCGTATTTCATGATCAAAACATTATTTTTTAAATTGCATATGATCCTGGAGCCCGTGTATTCCAATCATAAGCATAATTATTCCAGTCGATTTCAGCAGAATTATTCTCTTGTATAACAGCATTCCCTCGCTATAAATTTCAAGTTAATTTAAAATCTGCACGAAGGTAAAAAACCAAATCTGATTTGGCATTGAGAATGGTGCTGAACTCAAATAACATTTCTGTTCTATTTCCTCAACTCCCACCTCCTATGATTCATTTAGCCCTACATTTAATGCCAAGTACAGTACATTTTAAATTTAACACCCTCCCCCTTCTTATATGCATAATGTAGATGTGCCTGTGTGAGAAATTGCACTAATGTTAGTTTAATGTTTCTGTGAAACCGGGCCAGAGATAAGCTTGGTTGAAATAATCCATGTAATAGCAAAAATGCCAAGTATATTTTTTTGCAGAGATCTGATGAGTAGGGTAAAGGAGTTTTTGAGGATTTTACTCAGCTAGTTGTTACTGACTACAGAGGCTGCTGTTCATTTCTGTTTCAAGGCCATTGAGTCAGCGGGGCCCAAAGACATTATGACCACATGCTGTTCATGTGGCCAGTATGATGTCACGGAACACTGTTACCTTCCCACCAACATGGTACCTATTTATCTACTTGCCTTTGTATGTTTTAGAATTCTTAGGTTTGTAGGAGCTGGGGTGAGGATAGGAACTCACCCTGTCGCATGGCACTCGGGTCTTGAGCCTAGCTTACCTGCTTTCGAGCTGACAAGCCCATTGTCTTACCCGCTGAGCCACCGTGCCTCCCCAATGTAATCGATGCTTATTCTCAAATCAATGCGTTTAGAACAGGGGTGAAATTCACTTACTTTCACTACCGGTTCGCAAATGTGAGTGTGTGTTCTCGCTATACTTGCGTGCGTCTCCTCCATGCATGCACAGAGGGTCAAAAACGGGACGTGATGACCTCTGGGCAGGTGGGCGGAGTCTAACCACCGATGGCACTTCTGGTTCGTCTGAGCCGGATAGAACCGGCTGAATTTCACTACTGGTTTAGAGTCAGAGTAGCAGAGGCCAATTCCATGGGATACCTATAATCACAGCGAGGCCACATTTCAAGTAAATTTAAAATGTTAGATTACTGGAGCCAGTTTAGGCTAGAAACCAGAAGACAGTGAGTTCTAGTCCCACTTCAGGCATTAAAACCAGCTGGCAAACTTTGGACTAGTTACTGTCTCTAATCCACCATACAGTGTTTTTTTGGTGTGAAGGAAATAGGAAGAGGAATTAGTATTAGGTAAATTTGCCACCTTAAGTTATTTATAAACATTAACAAAAGGTGGGTAAAAACCAATCAATCAAATAAATAAAACCTCAGATGCTCAGGTTTTTTTTTTTTTTAAATCATCAATGTTAGTAAGCAGATATTTAATTTGAATTGAGTTGCTCCATCATAAAAAAAACTGTCGTAGTTAATGTTTCCTTCTTTTTTATTAGGCATGCTGGGGGGCAGGGAGAATATATTTTTGCCTTTTTTATTAATTTCTTTTCGGGGATCTTTGTGACCATCTGCTTATTTTCCTCTATCTGTGCGTTTCCCATTAACAAACGAAGGAATAAAAGGTTGTGTTCCTTTCCTTGGGAACTTCTATCTCCTTATTTTAGCAGGGTAGAGTCAGAAAAAAATGTTGGTCACAGGTATGACACAGTAGTGAAATTCAAATTTTTTTACTACCGGTTCTGTGGGTCGGCTTGGTGGGCGTGGTGTGGCTTGGTGGGTGTGGCAGGGGAGGGATACTGCAAAATCTCTGTTGCCACCCCACTCCAGGGGAAGGATACTGCAAAATCCCCATTCCCACCCCACTCCAGGGGAGGGATACTCCAAAATCCCCATTCCCACCCCACTCCAGGGGAAGGATGCTGCAAAATCCCCATTCCCACCCCACTCCAGGGGAGGGATACTCCAAAATCCCCATTCCCACCCCACTCCAGGGGAAGGATGCTGCAAAATCCCCATTCCCACCCCACTCCAGGGGAGGGATACTCCAAAATCCCCATTCCCACCCCACTCCAGCAGAAGGATGCTGCAAAATCCCCATTCCCACCCCACTCCAGCAGAAGGATGCTGCAAAATCCCCATTCCCACCCCACTCCAGGGGAAGGATACTGCAAAATCCCCATTCCCACCCCACTCTAGGGGAAGGATACTGCAAAATCCCCATTCCCACCCACTCTGGGGCCAACCAGAGGTGGTATTTGCCGGTTCTCCGAACTACTCAAAATTTCCATTACCGGTTCTCCAGAACCTGTCAGAACCAGCTGAATTTCACCCCTGGTATGACATTTGCTGTGTGCAGAGTAGATAAGATGCTTCCGAGATGAAGACAAAGATCAAACATGCACACTGTAAATTTAATAATTAGGCACTTCTCACCTGCTCTCATTTATCCCTGAACTGATACTATTGGGCCAACTTTTTGACATTTTAAAAGCAAGCAGATGGTGATATTGTAGTATCTGTGCATGAGAACGAGAGAGAGGGAGGGAGGGAGGGAGGGAGGAAGAGAGATTGCAGAATCATTGTAGTTTATAAATACAGTGCAGGAGTTTATACTAGGGCTGGGAAATTGTGCAGTGCAGGAGTTTATACTAGGGAAATTGCACAGGGCTGGGTTAGGGGAATTCTTTTTAAAGGATGGAAAGCATTGTTGGAGATGAGGTGGGACTTCTGAAAAACTGTACAAGAAGGCATTTTGAAAAAGCTTCATACGGATTTTTATAGGCTTAGAGAGAGCTATGGATGGCAGCTGTACAGGCAGATGAATTTGTTTAGTGACCATTCAAAGATATAACAGCACTGAAAAAAAGGGATCATTATAAATGTTTTTCACACTTACGACCATGGTGGCTGTCCCCTGGCCACCTGTTAAAATTCAGACACTTGGCAATTGACTCATATTTATGACCATTGCAGCATCCCGGGGTCATGTGATCACTTTTCGCACCCTTCTGGCAAGCAAAGTCAATGGGCAAGGGTGGGTTCTACTTACCTTCACTACCAGTTTGCAATGGGATCGCGCGCATGTGTGCCTTGCTTCTGTGCATGTGCAGATTGGTTCCCGCCAGTTTTACTACCGGTTCTTGTGAACCGGTCTGAACCAGGGGCAACCCACCACTGTCAATGGGGAGGGTCGAGTCCTATAACAACCGTGGCAAGAAAGGTCATAAAATGGGGCAAACTCACTTAACAAATGTCTCATTTAGCAACAGAAAATTTGGGCTAAATTATGGTCATAAGTCAAGGTCTACCTGTAAAGGCCTGTAGACCTACAGTGGAAAACCCTTTATTGCTTGAAACCTGAATACCCAAAGGACAATCTTCAATGGGATCAACATTACTAGATAACCAAGTGAGAAACATATAAAACATATGAACAAAGGTTACAGGAACTGGGCATGGCTAGTCTAGTGAAGAGAAGGACCAGGGGAGACGTGATAGCAGTCTTCCAATATTTGAGGGGCTGCCACAGAGAGGAGTGTGTCAAGCCATTTTCCAAAGCATCTGAAGGCCAGACAAGGAACAATAGATGGAAACTGAACAAGGAGAGATTCAACCTGGAAATAAGAAGAATTTTTTTGACAGTGAGAGCAATCAACCAATGGAACAGAAGTTGCCTTTGGAAGTTGTAGGAGCTTGAGACTTCAAGAAGAGATTGGAGTACCATTTGTCAGAAATAGTGTAGGGTCTCCTGCTTGGGCGGGGGGTTGGACTAGATGACCTATAAGGTCCCTTCCAACTCTGCTAAACTGTAATCTGTAAAACCACATTCTCCTACATTTTGGAAAATTGAAAGTAGCTGAAGCGAGGTCTCTGGAATTGTCTCTCAATGGAGATCAGGCTATCTTCTCTCCCATATCCTAAATAGCTCTCTAGAATGAGCCTCATTATTATTATTATTATTATTATTATTATTATTATTATTATTATTATTATTATTATTATTTTAATTTGATTTATATGCCGCCCTTCTCTGGAGACTCAGGGCGGCTTACAATGCGTTAAGCAATAGCCTTCATTCTTTTGTATATTTTATACAAAGTCATTGTTGCAATATTTTCAGGATCAGACTCAATAAAGATAATAGAAGTTAAAGCTTTAAATATATTTCTTTTTAATTATGATAGGCATTCTATATTCACTGAATATTCAAGGTAGAAGCGACGAGAATGGTGAGGGTGGCTCCTTATATATACAAGGGGTGGAACTAGGAATGGGAGTGGTAAGTTATGAATACATTAAAGTCCAAAGAATAAGTTAACCTCTGATGTTCCATATATACATTATTTACACATTGGAGAATAAGGCATTTACATCTGACAAATCCCCCTCTAAATGCCGGTTCGTTACACAACACCAATTACATTCTGATTCAGGACAATATAATACATATAATTTAGAAGTTAAATATTTGTGTTGTTTAGAAGGTAAGGGTTTTGTTAATATGTCAGCTAATTGTTCAGAAGTATCGCAATGTATTGCTTTAATGAATCCGTCTTGAGACAGTTGTCTCACATGCTTAAACTTTATATCAATATGCCTGGACCTTTGTCCAATTGCATCGGATCTGGATATTTCAATGGCCGCTTTATTGTCTTCATGCATAATAAATGGTAAGGTGGGTTTCTTCCAAACATCAGTGATCAGATCATTGAACCATACAAGGTTATTTGCAGCTTTGGACAAACAAACATATTCCGCTTCTGTAGTAGAAGTGGCTACTAGTTCTTGTTTACCAGTATACCAGTAAACTGGACAATCATTCAATAGAAAAACATAACCAGAAGTACTCTTTCTGCATGATGTATCACCAGCCCAATCTGCATCAGCATAACAAGTAATTTTTGGTTCTCTGTCATTATTGGGTTCCAACATTAAACAAAAATCTAATGTACCCTTCAGATATCTTAGAATTCTTTTGACAGCTTCCCAATGATACAAGGTTGGTTTACTAACATATCTTGACAATAGATTGAGAGGTAATGCAATATCTGGCCTAGTCCAATTAGATATATAAAGGAGTGAACCTATAACTGATCTGTAAAATGTGTTGTCTTTAAACTCAGGGGAAGATTCATCAGTGTTTCTAAGAAAATCAGTTTGCATAGGGGTGTCACATGTTTTAGCATTATTTAAGTTACATTTGTTTAGGAGTTCGATGATTTTATCTTTCTGTGTAAGTTTGAATCCCCTTTTAGTTTTGTTAATTTGCACACCAAGGTATTTATTCACTTTACCCAGAGATTTCAGTGAGAAGTGTTCATTTAACTTATTTACAAAGATTTCCCTGCTCTCTTTATGCTTTCCAATGTATAAAATATCGTCCACGTAAATTAATACAAATTCAATATGATCATTACTCTTTTTTACAAAGAAACAGTTATCAGCAGTGGTGGCGTTGAAATCCATGGTCTTAAGTACTTTTACCAAGCAATCGTACCATCTTTTGCCGGATTGCTTTAATCCGTACAGACTCTTATTTAATAACCAAATTTCGTTCTTATTAGTGTATTGACTGTGTGGTGCTCTTACATATATTTCCTTATCTAATTTTGCATGTAAGTATGCGGTCTGTATGTCATATTGGAATACGTCCAGATTGAGTGCAGATGCTACTACAAGGGCTGTTTTGACACTCTCAGTTCTCACTGTGGGTGAATATGTATCAGTATAGTCTTCTGGATATTTTTGTGCATAGCCTTGTGCAACTAGTCTAGCCTTGTATAAGGTATTGCCTCCTTCTAAGTTCTTAATTTTATAAATCCACCTGGTACCTATAATTGTTTTATCCTTAGGTGCGATCGCAGGTGTGAATACATTTAATCCTTGTAAACTTTCCATCTCTTTTTCCATAGCTAGTTCCCATTTTTCTCTTTCTTCATGTGGAAGTTTCAATACTTCTTCATATGTATTAGGTGTTATTTGTTCTCCATTCATATGCATTATGTAATCTTTGTATTTATTTGGTATTTGGTTTCTATTGTTTCTAATAGTTCTTTCAGGCTTGCTATGGTTATCATGCAAATATCTAGCTTCCTTTTTTGTTAATGTGTCTGTCTTTATTTTATGCTGACTATTAGTCCAAGTTTTGGTTTTGTTCTTACTTTTGTTAATATTTTGATTTTCTGTTGTTCCTTCCTCGCAAGATATCGTATCTTTACATTTATTAGGAAATATTTCATTAAGGTGCAATTTTGACCAATTGGCCTGTTCATGGAACACAGCTGTTCTGGATACTATAAATTTGTTATTACTATCAATAAATCTGTACCCTTTGGTTCCAGTTTCGTATCCCATGAATCTTAATCTCCTGGATACGTTTTCTCCCTTTCTCCTCAATTGTTTAGGTATGTGTACGTCTGCAGTGACTCCAAATATGTGCATGTGTGATAATTTGGGTTTTCTATTGTACATCACCTCATATGGTGTCTTATTCACAATACTGGACCAGGTTCTATTTTGAGTGTAATTCGAATAATGTAATGCCTCTGACCAAAATTGTTTGCCTAAACCAGCATCCTCTAATGTGCACCTAATCATGGTTTGTAGTGTGGAATTTTTCCTCTCTGCAACTCCATTTTGAAATGCAGAAAAAGGATTGGACGTGAAATGTAACATTCCTCTATCCTTTAACCATTGGGAGAATTCTTTAGACATGAACTCACATCCCCTATCTGTCATAATTTGCTTTATTCTGATATTATGTTGTGTTTCTATACGTTTGTAGAATTCCTTAAATTTCTGAAATGTTTCATCCTTGTGCTTTAATGTGTAAACAAAACCATATCGGCTGTAGTCATCCACTATAGTTAGGAAGTAACGTTTTCTATAGGTAATTGAGGGACTTAATGGACCAACTAAGTCCATATGTACCAAATCAAAAATATTGTTAGTTGATCTGTTAGATTTTTTTGGTCTGGGACTGGTTTTTAGTTTGGTGGACTTACATACTGAGCATTCCAAATAATTTTCACAATTTTTTATTTTGACACCTTCTGCGTGTTCAGTCATTTTTTGTACTACAGGAAAGCTTGCATGTCCTAACTTCCTGTGTAAGATGTGAGCACACTCATCATGAATTGGTTTACCTATTTTTGGTTTCTTTTCCTTGTATGTATTTTTGTGATCATGAGTTATTCTACACTCATCATTGTCACTGTTACTGACATTTTCATCATCTGCTTCAATACAATCTTCCATATTTGAATCAATGTTATGTAAACATCTTTCTTTAGTTATCAGATAGGGTAGACCTCCTTTTATCGTTACAGTACCTACATTTGTTTTGTTCTTTTCTATAGTTGCTTTCCCCTTTGAGAAAACTATATTGATATCAGATTCTCTGCTTAATTTTATGGCACTTAGTATGTTGTGAGGTATTTCTGGGATTAATAATACCCCCTCTATTTTCCCTAGACCAGGCAAGGTCACATTTCCTTTGCCTAGTACTTGAACCTTTTCTTGATTAGCTACCTTTATCACAAACTTATCTTCTATAAATGAAGATAATATACTTTTGTTGTTGGTGGTGTGATTTGTTGCACCAGAATCAATAAGCCAATTGTTATTCTCATCCTGCTGTGTTCTGGTGCTGTCTTGTTTATTTAGCCCATTCAGTGACCCAGATTTCCTCTCTTTTGAATTTTCTCTACCCCCTCTACCTTCCTTGTAATTTGGTGGGCTTCTATATTTGTGTCTATCTGTGGAAGATTGTCTGTAATTATACTTGCTCCTATATTCTGGTCTATGTCTCTCTCTTGAGACTTTGGGGCAGTCTCTTCTACTATGTTCCCTGGATCCACAATTGTAGCATCTAAAGGCCTCATTATGTTTATCTTGAAAGACTACTTTCCTAAAAGGTTTGTGGTCTGTTTGGTTACTGGATCGATTTTTTCTTGAATTGTCTTCTGCTATCAATTTGTTAGATAGACTTTCTATGGATAAATATCCCAAATTAATGGTATCTAAGTGTGACATAAAGCTATCCCATGATGGATCAAGTGAATTGATAATAACACTTTTCATTGTTTGATCTGAAATCACTTCCCCCCTCAATTGTAGCTCAGCTCTTATTTTGTTTAGATTTATCAAATGCTCACTTATAGAAACCCCTGGTTTTACTCTAGAGGAAAAGAAATCCTTAGACATTCTTGTGGTTGTAGCTACGCTATCGCTGTGAAATAGATTAAACATGCATTGAATTATTTCTGATACAGTTAGGTTTGGTTTGATGCTATGATACATTGCAGGAGACACGCTAGATATTATTATGAAAAATGCTCTATGATGTAAACAATCTATTTTTAAAGTCCAAGGTCTTCTTGGAGGGCTAGTTATAAAGAATAGTAAATTTTCTTTCATGAAAATAACCTGAAGCTGTTGATACCACTCTTGTAAATTAATGCCATCAATTCTAAGTTTTGGGAAGTCACTGGGTAAGTTACCTACATTATTCTGTCCATTACTTACAACCTGGGGCAGTCCGTGATCTCTCAAGTGCAGGAAATTACAGAACGGCATTGGGATGCTTGCAATGAGTCTGCGCGGTTCTCTGGCCAGTTCAAGTCCTTCTGGGTCGTCTACGTAGTTTCGCACATGCGCGTTGCTCATTTCTTCTTTGGTGGCGTCGTGGAAGGTTCTCTCCCTTTCAGCTCTCTCGATCCGCTCCTCCTCAGATGAGTCGGTCTCTGGCTCGGTTTTTGGGGTTCTGGTGGTGGTGACGGTTCTTTTCTTCTTTTTGTGTGCGTTGGTATTCGATTTTGTCTGTGGTGTAGGGCGAAATCGGCATGGCTCTCTGGGCTCGGGCGTCGTCGCTTTCGAAGTCAGGATGGGAGCGTGCAGGTCTTGAGTCGCCGGTTTGATTTCTTGCTTCTTTGTAGATGTCTTGGTAATTTTCAGTCTTGGCCCAAAAGCAGCAAAAAGCGTTTTCATTGCTGATTTTACTTGAGATTTTGTTAAATCGTCTTCACTTTCTGATTTTGGATCATCTGAAGAGTTTGAGACTTCTTTCTCACTTTCTTCGTCTGATAGTGTTTTTCGCGCCAGAAATTTTGAACTGAGCGTTTTGATTGGCTCTGCTCCATTCTCTTTTGAAGTTCGTTGAAACCAAGATGGCTGCCATTCAAAATTTCGCGCGGGATCACATCTTTTCTTTTTAACAACTATTTTCTCAGTAGTCATCTCACTTACGATTTTTTGATCTTTGGGTTTTTCTTTAATGACGTTTTTCTCTCTCGCTGCTCCGCTGTTCTTCAGCATCTCCTGGAGGTCCGCGATGAGACTTTCATCATTCTTTTGGCTTTTTAGTATCTTTAATATCTCTGACCTGAGTTCGTTATTTTCTATTTCGATTTCTTTCTGGTCATTATTTTCACTCATTAGTTCTTCTTCTTCAGTGGTGTATTCTTCGGATTCTCTCGAAATCGCATTGGTGGATTCGTTGATCATCTCTTGATCAGTTTCTATTTCTTTGCTGTAGGCCCTGGTGTTGGGCCTATCTTTCTTGGACATTTTTAATTACTTATTGAGTCAATTAACCATCCTCTGCTACCAGCTTGTTGCAATATTTTCAGGATCAGACTCAATAAAGATAATAGAAGTTAAAGCTTTAAATATATTTCTTTTTAATTATGATAGGCATTCTATATTCACTGAATATTCAAGGTAGAAGCGACGAGAATGGTGAGGGTGGCTCCTTATATATACAAGGGGTGGAACTAGGAATGGGAGTGGTAAGTTATGAATACATTAAAGTCCAAAGAATAAGTTAACCTCTGATGTTCCATATATACATTATTTACACATTGGAGAATAAGGCATTTACATCTGACAGTCATCTTATTGCCCCCACAAACTGGGTCCTCATTTCACCCACCTTAGAAAGGATGGAAGGCTGAGTCAACCTTGAGCCTTGGAGAGATTCGAACCAGCAGAAATTGCAGGCAGCTGTGTTAATAACAGGGTGCACTAAACCACTGTACTATCAAGGCTTAAAAGGATGGCAGTCCCTAAACTATCTCTCAAACATACCTAAGCTGTGAAGAATCATTGCCAACAGTGTCCTCTTCCAGCTCTTCAAGACTAAGCTCTTATTATTGTGCTTGTTTTTTCCCGGGATGTCTCCTCTTAGCAAGACCCTCAAGCGTAGCTGTTGAGTTGCTCTTACATTTGCTACCTCTGATCACTGGGTTTTGTGTGGCATGCCAGCAGGCTTGGTGCAGTTAGTTGACAAATTTGGGCCCTCCTGGGAAGGATCTTCTCATCACACACTTCGGGGAAGGTGCCAAGTTGCGCAGGATAATTGGCAAATTTTGACTTCTCCTCAGCAGGACTAAAAGAGCAGTTATTTACTTCACCATTATGTATGTTGCAGCTTTACTGCCTCTGATCGCTTGAGTTTCTGAAGGGAGAGTAATACAAAAGTTGGCAAGCAAGGGCTCCCCTGGGAAAACCCCCTTCATCAGGTAGAGGATTTGTTTGTGTGGGATTATGGCTTATTGGCAATACTTTAAATTAGTTAGTTAATTAGCAGAACCATCAGGAACAGGCTGGCACAGTGGAATAGAAGACCATCGAAGAAAGAGCTGGCAATTGACAAATGGTGATTATCTTTCCCTGTTATTATCAAGAAAATAATAATGAAGTAGTAGGTGCCAATAGCAATAGGCACCTAGAGTGCAATCCCAGACCTGGGGCACCACTTTGAAATCCCTCGGCATTGACAAAGTCACCATCAGTCAATTGCAAAAGGCAGCTTTCTTCAGAATAGCTTACATCCTCAGACGATACCTCTAACGTCATCAAGCATCTGCCTAACCCAGGCCTTTGGGAGGGACTAGAAAGATGGACAAAAGTGCCAAATCCAGCCTAAACATCTGACTGACTGTGCAATGGCCCATAATTATAAAATCAGTAAAGACGTAAGACTCCTGCTCGAGCAGGAGAACCTATACTATTTCAGATAGTCACTTTTTGAAAGCCTCCAGTGATGGAGCACCCACGACTTCTGAAGCCAAGCTATTCCATTCATTGATTGCTCTAACCATTAGGAAATTTCTCCTTAGTTCTAGGTTGCTTCTCTCCTTGGTTAGTTTCCCTCCATTGTTTCTCATCTTGCCTTTCGGTGCTTTGGAAAATAGTTTGATCCCCATCACCTTTGTAGGAGCCTCTCAAATATTGGGACACTGCTATCATATCTCCCCTAGTCCTTCTTTTCATTAAACTAGAACTACCCAATCCCTGTAACTGTTTCTTCATAAGTTTTAGCCTCCAGGCCCCTAACCATTCTTGTTGCTCTTCTCTACACTTTTTCCAGAGTCTCAACATTGTGTAAGGTTTGCTTACTCTCAGAATTGTTCTAGGGGGTAATAAATAACATATGAATAACACATTCTGGCCTCTTTTTGTATTCATGAACAAAGTTAATACATACGGTTCACCATATTGAAGTAGTTGAGAGTAACAGAGAGAAACTCAAAGTGTCATTTTTGACCCTTTGAAAGGACTCTGATTGGCAAAATTTAAATGAAGTAATATAACCCATTGGTTTGTTACTGTCAATGTGAGAGACCCCATCCTATCACCCAACCCTCTCCTCTTTCAAGTTCTCCATCTTGTAGCATTTATTGCCTTTAACAACTATAAAAGTAAGAGATCATAAACAGTAGGAGATCCATTAAAACTCTATGAAGTGCTTCAAAGGCACCTAACTGGATTCACTTCTTTGAAGTATATCCTCACTCTGATTTACAAATCTGCTTCAATCGAGTCGTTCAATTGAAGCTTTATTGAACTGAAACACCCCTTCAAACCTCTGCACGGCCCTGGGATTAGCACTTCCAAATCAGTTTAGAGACCCTACCTCTGATCAAATGGCAGTTCTATCTAATTAACTAAAATAAACATCTATCTTTGAGGTCAATTGGGTTTCCATTTGATGAGTGTAGTCCACTGAAGCAGACAGAGGAAAGAACAGTTAGTAAAGTGTGTTATCAAAAGCAGGGTAAGAGTGGTGAGTTAGGAGTATGATTGATAGAGAACGGAGAAGAACTTCACTAGCAATAGTTTCTTGTCATTAACACCCCAATTTTTTCATCTTTGTAATTAATTATTACAAATAATTAATATTATTTGTATAATAATAAATATTATACAATAATATTATATAATAATAATTATACAAGAAATAATTATTATAATAATAATAAAGAAATTATTATTTCTTAAAAATAATAAATAAATCCAGTTCAAAACAAACAGACTTTATTAGAACAGCTGAGAATTAACTCATTCTCAGCGTAGTCCAAACTAATTCAAAACCAATTCTTCATAACACAATTCTTCAGCCTTATCACCAGGGCCAGTCCTGGAGGCTGGGGAAGGCCCGGATGAGGGCTCTGCATCGGAGGCAGAGATGGGGTCAGGGCCATCAGGGAGTGATGTGCGGACTCCGGAGCCTCCAGAGGCTGACGGCAGAGAGGCAGAGGAACAGGAGGAGCCTGTTCTTAGTGCACGCATGTGAAGAGCTGCCAAAAGGCAAGAGCAGCTAAAGCAAAAAGGACGACTCGGGAGTAGGGCCAAGACATGATTGGCCCCTCCCATAAGGCTTAAAAGACCAGCAACGGCTCTTGGGCTCTTTGTCAGAAAACAACATTGATAGATTTGTTTCTTGTCTTGCTGCATTTATTTCTTGTCTGCGTCTCCTGCTTCTGAACTTTTGCCAAGAAAAGCCTTTGGGAGTTTGCCTAATTAGACCAAGGTTGGTGATAAGGCTGAAGAATTGTGTTATGAAGAATTTGTTTTGAATTAGTTTAGACTACGCTAAGAATGAGTTAATTCTCAGCTGTTCTAATAAAGTCTGTTTGTTTCGAACTGTTTGTGTCTGATAATACTTACTTGGGCCTGGGTCACAACAGACACATGTGCCAGAGGTGGCACACAGAGCTCTCTCTGTGGTCTGCACACCATCGCCCCAGCTCAGCCAGCTGGTCGTCGGCCTTCTGACGTGCGCATGCGTGCCGGACAGCTGGTCATCAGGTTTCTGGCGCTCTGGATTGTGCACACCTTTCGGTTTTAGGCCACTCTTTGCCTAAAAGGTTTGCCATCACTGGTCTAGTTTGAACTCTACCCCTGTGCTTCTGCTTGTCTGCTCTTGACATTATCTCACTTTACACTTTTATTTGCACCTTCCACAAATAAAAATAATTTGTGTTCTTTTTTCCTATAGTCTTTAAAAAGACTTCCAGTTTTTCCCCTGCCTTCTTTCATTGGTCCCACTTCTTTTGAATGTCAAATTCTGATAAGCTTTGGACCTTTTTCTGATGGTGCAGCATGAAATTCCACAGAAGGAAGAATGAAAAGGAACCTTGGAAGCAGGCAGACAGTAACTAACAGCTTTGAAATGGGGGCAGCTGATTGAGCTTGGAGAACCTGCCCTTTGAATCGCGGCTGAAAGACCCATCCTTTCCAAATCCTCCCAAGAATAGACTCGATGAACTAACCCTTAAGGTGAAACTAGTTCTATCGAATTGAGCTTTCCAAGAGAATTAGGTTGCTAGGATTCTGTCTTCCGCAATTGCATCTCATAAATAGATGATGGTGAGCTAGAGATGTTTTCCCCTTTCCCATGGGTTGACAATAGCTCTGTAATTGTCGATAGTAAATGCCAAAGCAGAAGAGCAGACAAAGGTTGAGTAGTTTTTAATTAAAACAAACAAACAGTAGTCTGAGTAAAATAGTATCTAATGTATTCTGCAGGATGTCAACATGTAGGAAATTCAATCCTCCACCACCTTTACAAAGATATTTCTAAAAGTATTATTCCTCTTACATTATTCATCGATTTTGCTTCATGCTTTTATTTGGAAAACCTTTGCCATATGGATGCCAAGGAGTGATTGGCTGAGTTTCTCTGTTGTTAGAATACGAGTGCTACTACAAAAATGTCATGGCTTCTATGTCTGGGCAAGCAAATTGATCAGTTACTCTAAGGATACGGCAGAAAACTGGACTGCTTCCTTGAAGGCATGGAAGGCTTTAGAACGGGTGGCCATGTAAATTTTACACCGGCTGATGGTTTTGGAATGCACAATGCTTACTTTTAAGCAGGCATTATTGACCTAAAGGGAGGCTGTCATCTTGAAAATGATTATATCTGAAAATGGTGTGCTTACAGTTGCTATTGATTAATACAACTGAAGAACGTTACGGGGAAAAAAAAAATCCATTTTCCAAGGGCTGTTTATTTTGCAACGTAGTCAGGCTTTATGCTGTTATACAGAAGCTCTTTATTTGTCGTTACTGCACTATGAATGTTTCCAAACAGAGACCAATGTGGCAGTTTCTTAGATTTCAGAGAAGGACTGGCATACTTTATAGGATGCGGTGTTTTATAGCTTCTTGCCGTGGGTGAAACCAGACATTCCCTTGCACGAGAACAGATTCAACTTAATGGTCTCTTGACAATAATAGAATAACGGGGTTGAAAGGAACCTTAGAGGTTTTCTAGTCCAACCCCCTACTCAAGCAGGAGATTCTATACCAGTGATGGCGAACCATTTAGACACTGAGTGCCCAAACTGCACGTACGCACACCCAAAGTGAAAGACATGCACTCTTGCAGGGACATACATGTGTGTGCTGACAGCATATGAAGAACGGTTGCAAGAATTGAGTATGTCTAGTTTAGTGAAAAGAAGGACTGGGGTGACATGATATCAATGTTCCAATATTTGTGGGGCTGCCATAAAGAAGAGCAGGCCAATTTATTTTCCAAAGCACTAGAAGGCAAAACAAGAAACAATGGATGGAAACTAACCAAGGAGAGAAGAAAACTAGAACTAGGAGAAATTTCCAGACAGTGAGAACAATTAACCACTGGAACAATGGTTTGCCTTCAGAAGTTGTGGGTGCTCCATCACTGGAGGCTTAAAAGAAGAGATTGGGCATCCATTTGTCTGGTATAGTTATAGGGTCTCTTGCTTGAACAACAGATTAGACTCCAAGGTCCCTTCTAACTCTGATGATGGAGATGGTGGTGATGATGATGATGATGATGATGATGACGACGACGACAGCTCTTTTTCCCTCTTTCTTTGTGCTGAGACTATCTATTTAATTGCTGCTTCACTAAACAGTAGATATTATCTATCTATCTATCTATCTATCTATCTATCTATCTATCTATCTACCTACCTACCTACCTACCTATCCATCCAATCTATCATCCATCTATCTCTATCCATCCATCCATCCATCCATCCATCCACCCACCCACCCACCCATCCATCCATCCATCCATCTATCTATCTATCTATCTATCTATCTATCTATCTATCCAATCTATCATCCATCTATCTCCATCCATCCACCCATCCACATCCATCCATCATCTATCTATCTATCTATCTATCTATCTATCTATCTATCTATCTATCTATCTATCTATCTATCTCACAATAGATTTTTCCAGTCTTGGATAACCAGTAACCTTCCAACATTTCAAGCCAATATAAGATGGGTGCAATGACTCTGTTTTATCTTCTACCATAATACTGCTGCAACATTGACTGAATTTACAGCAAAGAAAAGAGATTTATTATAAATGTCTTGAAGTGGGATAGATAGATATTTTTCTCTGGTTCTTCCCTCCCTCATTGAGACAACATTGAGAAAAAAAAAATGATTCCCTATAAAATTATACAGTAGGAAGATACGCCGTGACAAGTGATGGATTCAATGTGCATCCAAATCAAGGGCCTTCAGCTACACTGACCAAATGGGATTGTTCAGCAGTTCTGTGCTTTTCTGCTCAACAGAAGTAAAAATGTCACAAGAAGCGAGAGAAGAGGAGAGATTCATAAACAGCAGATATGGTACTGGTCATTGGTTGAGATGGTTTATAAAGGGGCATAATAAATTGGTTGCCCAGACCTTCTAAATCAGATGGAGTTAAGTTGTTAAGTTCCAATACCTAGAAATTCAGAGGCTATGGCTTTCATGTCCTATTGGAAGTTATGGAGTTATTCATGTGAGTTGAATCTTTTATGGGTATGGATTATTTGTGGGAGGAGTATCCCATTCTCTATATTATAAAAATGAGGCCTATCATAACAAGTTCTATTGACCCTATGCATACTGCCAGTTCTTAAAAACTACAAATGTTACCCAATAGGAGAGAATATTTGTAGCTCAGGGTTAAACTCTGGGATCCCTTGGTGTTGTCTCAGCTTGGTTATTTTCTTCCGGGTGTTTCATTACCAAACTAGATAATAACATCAGTGCTAGTAAGGAAGTAGGGTTTGCTTTCATTTTATATACTAGTGACCCTGTACCCAAAATGGTGAACCTTTGGCACGCATGCCAGAAGTGGCACGCAACGCCCTCTCTGTCGGCACATGAGCTGCCGCCCCAGTTCAGCTCTTCCGCACATGCATGCATGCCTCCCACCGGACAGCTGGTCTTTGGGTTTCTGCCATGCATGCATGAGGGCCGGGCATGCACGGGAGGCCCGGCCGGGAATTCACAGGGGTGGGTTGCACATGCACGGGGGGTTGTGGGGTGGTGCATGGGGGCAGGGCCTGTACAGGCATTGCATTTTGGGGGTTTGTGCCCATGCACATGCATCCATTCACACACAGGCACACGTGCTTTGGGCACTCGGTCCGGAAAAGGTTAGCCATCACTGCCTATACTATTAAGTCCACTCCTATAAACAATGATAAGGCAAGGCACTAGTAAATAAAAGGGAACAGACCCTACTCCTCTTACTGTATTAGCACTGGTGATGTTACCTAGTTTAGTAATGAAAGGTCTGCAAGAAAAAAAACCACGCTCAGACACCTACATGAGATTTTTGTATAAATCTGATGTATAGGCAGCAATGATTGAAACAGATTTTTGCATTTTAGCAGCTTCTTTTAGGGTTAGGATTCAGTTTTAAAAGAATACTTCTTTTAGAAGAAAATATGCAGGTTGGAAGTCGCAAGCCAGCCTGTGTTGAAATCATTCATTTTACATTATCCTGCTTCACATCAGGAATTATATCAATCTTCAACCTGTATTAAGATATTATGGAGCGTTTCAGTGGTGAAATCCATTTTTTTTTTTACTAGTTCTGTGGGCATGGCTTGGTGGGTGGGGTGTGGCTTGGTGGGCATGGCAGGGGAAGGATACTGCAAAATCTCCATTCCCACCCCACTCCAGGGGAAGGATATTGCAAAATCCCCATTCCCTCCCCACTCCTGTGGGAAGGATATTGCAAAATCTCCATTCCCACCCCACTCTGGGGCCAGCCAGAGGTGGTATTTGCCGGTTCTCCAAACTGCTCAAAATTTCCGCTACTGGTTCTCCAGAACCTGTCAGAACCTGCTGGATTTCACCCCTGGAGAGCCTGGGTTTTAATCAAAGGAAAATCAGGGACACCATTGCTTGCATTGGAAGAATCTCCCCAACCCAGAAAGAAATATTATCGTGTAACTAAATGAAGTTCTGCAGGTCTTCATTAAGGCAGTTCACAGACAGTTTCCCCAACACAATTAGATTTCATTCAGACGGGAAAGTGTGAACAAGGAACATTCTGTAGTCTCGTAATACAGTTAGAAGAGCTGCTCTGGTTCTTATAATGTCTGACAGTGGCAGGAGTTAATAGGAAATTTGGCATTGGAGGCATTTTTTTTTCACCCCCTAAATTGTACCATGGTATTTTGAGGCTCAGTAGATAATGATTACTTGGATTTGACCTGCACTGGTGAATCTGGTCATGCAGCAATGTAAAATTTGCACCCCATCCATCTGTGACAGTTAAATTTTAGAATAAATGAGGAGAGAGAGAGAGAGAGACTAAATACATCCAGCTTAGTCAATAATGCTTGGCTTGAGCAAAAGCTATAAGGTAACCATTTTCAGTGGCTAGGATTTGTTTTCAGGAAGGTAGCAAGGACTGAAACAGGGGGAAGCTAAAGAAAAAAGGTAAAATCATAAGTTATTGTTAATATTAGTGTTCCATTTGAGAAAACAGCATCATTTTCCTGAACAAACTAGGCAGCCCTGAAAACATTGTTCAGAGGGAGAAGGAAACACAAATATAGTGATTACTAGAGCTGAATTTTTCATTACTTTACATTTGATTTCCTTCCTTCCTTCCTTCCTTCCTTCCTTCCTTCCTTCCTTCCTTCCTTCCTTCCTTCCTTCCTTCCTTCCCCTATTTCAAAGCTCAACTGGCTTCACAATGATCCTGGTTACAATATGGGCTTAATTAAGAATGAATTAATCTTGGAAGGGGCCCGAAAAGAACAATTAAGAAATCTGATAGACAATGAGTGGCTATTGAGACAGGAAATCTATCCTACTGAAAATGTGAGCTGCTACAAGCAAAAATGGAAACCTGGGAGATATTTAGAGTAGCTCAAACCAAAAGACTTCAATCCAGGAAGCATTTCCTTGTGCAATTTATGCCATGCTCACATGTACAGCTAAAGCAGGGGTGCTATTCAGCAGGTTCTGACAGGTTCTGGAGAACTGGTAGCAGAAATTTTGAGTAGTTTGGAGAATCAGCAAATGTCACCTCTGGCTGGCCCCAGAGTGGGGTGGGAATGGAGATTTTGAAATATCCTTCCCCCAGGAGTGGGCAGTGAACGGGGATTTTGCAGTATCCTTCCCCTGTCACGCCCACCAAGCCCCGCCCACCAAGCCACACCACACCCACCAAACCACGCCCACACACCCGCTATTGAGACAGGAAATCTATCCTACTGAAAATGTGAGTTGCTACAAGCAAAAATGGAAACCTGGGAGATATTTAGAGTAGCTCAAACCAAAAGACTTCAATCCAGGAAGCATTTCCTTGTGCAATTTATGCCATGCTCACATGTACAGCTAAAGCAGGGGTGCTATTCAGCAGGTTCTGACAGGTTCTGGAGAACTGGTAGCAGAAATTTTGAGTAGTTTGGAGAATCAGCAAATGTCACCTCTGGCTGGCCCCAGAGTGGGGTGGGAATGGAGATTTTGAAATATCCTTCCCCCAGGAGTGGGCAGTGAACGGGGATTTTGTAGTATCCTTCCCCTGTCACGCCCACCAAGCCCCGCCCACCAAGCCACACCACACCCACCAAGCCACGCCCACACACCCGCTATTGAGACAGGAAATCTATCCTACTGAAAATGTGAGTTGCTACAAGCAAAAATGGAAACCTGGGAGATATTTAGAGTAGCTCAAACCAAAAGACTTTAGAGTAGCTCAAATCAAAAGACTTCAATCCAGGAAGCCCACAGAACAGGTAGTAAAAAAAAATTGAATTCCATCACTGAGCTAACACATATGAAGAATGGTTGCAGGAATTGGGTATGTCTAGTTTAATGAAAAGAAAGACTAGGGAAGACATGATAGCAGTGTTCCAATATTTGAGCGGCTGCCACAAAGAAGAGGGAATCAAGCTATTCTCCAAAGGACCTGAAGACAGGAACAAGAAGAAATGGATAGAAATTAATCAAGGAGGGAACCAACCTAAAACTAAGGAGAAATTTCCCAACGATGAAGGCAATCAACCAATGGCATAGCTTGCCTTTAGAAGCTATGGGTGCTCCATCACTGGAGGCTTTTAAGAAGGGACTGAACAGCCACTTGTCTGAAATGGTATAGGGTCTCCCTGTTTGTGCAGGGAGTTGGACTAAAAGCTCTCTGAGGCCCCGTCCAACTCTGTTATTCTGTTGTTCAATAATTCTCTATAAGCAGGTTTTTTCTTGAAGAACTAACATATTAACACAGTTGGAAAGACTTTGATGGTCTTCTAGTCCAACCCCCTTCTTAAGGAGGGGAGTCAGAGAAATGGCTGTGCAATCTCTTAAAAATATCCAGTGATGGAGCACCTTATCCTTAATACAGCCTTAATATGGCTGGTCTTCTGGGTGCGCTTCAAGGTTCTGGTTACCACCTTTAGAGCGCTCCATGGCATCGGACCGGGGTATTTACGAGACCGCCTTCTGCTACCAATAGCCTCTCACCGACCAGTACGCTCCCATAGAGAGGGGCTTCTCAGGGTGCCGTCGGCCAAACAGTGATACGGAGGATCCCGGATCTGCGCATTTTTCGTTGTGCTCTCAAAACTTTTTTTTATTTCAGCAGGCTGGCCTGGCCTAACTCTCCCTTTTAAATTTTTAAATCGTTTGATTTGTTTTATAAATTGGGTGTTTTAATTTGTGTTTCGGCCAAAATATTTAATAATTTTAAGGGACTTTTAATGTTTGTATTATCTCTATTTTATCTTGGCTGTTCACCGCCCTGAGTCCTCCGGGAGTAGGGCGGTATAGAAAGTTGGTTGATAGATAGATAGATAGATAGATAGATAGATAGATAGATAGATAGATAGATAGATAGATAGATAAATAAATACAAGCTCACTACTATATAATGGTTACGGACATTACGTTGCTATGAATATCAACTGTGTATTCCAGAATGAGATGGCTAGCTTCTCTGTGCAGTTTCACTAAATTTGATAGGAGAAACATTGTTCTCAAAAATAAACTGCCCATGGTTTCAATCAGCAGCTTTAATATTTACCACTATCTAGCAGTTTACCACCTTCCTGCTTCCCAAACTTCAATGAAAGCCTAAAGAAAAACAGAATAAAAAAAAGCTGTTCAGTTAAGACCATTCACAAATTAAACATTTCTGCAGGGAAGATCCTGTAGTCCTTCCTGATCTATGATACTGTTATGCCCATCATCATCTCCTCTTTTTTTAATCATTGTTTTCAGGTTGGGTCTGATAATTGTGGACAAATGTGATTAATGAAGTGTGCTAATTGCAGATGAGTGCAGATGATTGATGCAGGTCTGGAACCTTTTGCTGAATTGTCTGTATTGTCACTTTGTGCAATCTGAATTTTGGCAAGCTTTCCCTTACAGCCAGGCTTTAAATTTATTGGAGCAGAAATTTCCAAGAGCATTTTCTTCCTTCCATTTCTTCCTGATATACAACAGAAGGGGTTTTTTTTTTAATACTTTTTGTATCTTCTAGGCTTTTTAATTTTTAATTGACGGTACCATACCCCAGTTTCCTTCTTGAATGCCTGCAGATTTTACTCAGCTAGTCGTTGCTGAATTTAGGGTTAAGTACTCACCTCTGTTTCAAGGCCATTTAGCCAGTGCTTTTCTGAAGACATTTCTGGGGTCATGTGGCCAGCAGATGTCATGGAGCTCTATTACGTCCCCCACTGAAGTGGTACCTATTTATCTACTTGCATTTGCATGCTTTCAAACTGCAAGGTTGGCAGGAGCTGGAGTAAGGACAGGACCACACATGGCACTTGGGTCTTGAACCCAGGCTGCCAGCTTTCTACCTTTCCAGCTCTTCTTCTTTGACCTAATAAATATTTGATTTGGTACTTTTCTACAAATAGCTTAGACAAATACTTTTTTACAAATAGCTTAGACAAAGCCAACACAGTTCTAGGCTGCATAAACAGAGGGATAGTATCAAGATCACTTGAAGTGTTAATACCACTTTATAATGCCTTGGTAAGGCCACACTTGGAATACTGCATTCAGTTTTGGTTGCCATGATGTAAAAAAGATGTTGAGATTCTAGAAAGAGTGCAGAGAAAAGCAACAAAGATAATTAGGGGACTGGAGGCTAATACACATGAAGAATGGTTACAGGAACTGGGTATGTCTAGTTTAATGAAAAGAAGGACTAGGGGAGACATGATAGCAGTGTTCCAATATCTCAGGGGCTGCCACAAAGAAGAGGGAGTCAAGCTATTCTCCAAACCGCCTGAGGGTAGGACAAGAAGCAATGGGTAGAAACTAATCCAGAAGAGAAACAACTTAGAACTAAGGAGAAATTTCCTGACAGTTAGAACAATTGATCAGTGGAACAACTTGCCTCCAGAAGTTGTGAATGCTCCAGCACTGGAAGTTTTTAAGATGTTGGATAACCATTTGTCTGAAGTGGTGTAGGGTTTTCTGCCTAAGCAGGGGGTTGGACTAGAAGACCTCCAAGGTCCCTTCCAACTCTATGATCTATTCTATTCTATTCTATTCTATTCTATTCTATTCTATTCTATTCTATTCTATTCTATTCTATTCTATTCTATTCTATTCTATTCTATTCTATTCTATTCTAAATTGCGATATGCCATATATGCTATATATGCCAAAAATCAATTCAGAACATTGGTATTGTTGGTCAATTGACGCTGCCCGTAAAGCCTTTGCAAATTGTTCCTTAAAGTCTATGTTGAGTCATGGCCATGCAATTCCATCATCTGCGCTCAGAAGTAATTCTCATCTTCTGCTTGGTTCTTGATGATGCAGTCCAAATAATGCGAACAGCTTGCTTACCCTTGCTATACCTTTAGGTATTCCTGAAAAAAAAAAATCCTTCTTGCTAAAGAGGTGCACCTCAGCACTTCCATTTGCAAACAATTACAAAATTGAGAGAGAAAAAAAATTGCAACAATCTCAGATCAGATGCTTTCATCTTTTGAGGAAGAGAAGCTCTTGCGGCCTCTGGAGGATCTCGACTGTGGCAGCTGCCAGGAAGGTTAATGAAGAAGATTTGAATTATTTATGCGGGAATATTAAAAAGGTATTAAGCCCAAGGAGATGTCAGAAGAATGCCTAGCACTGAGTGATCAAGATAAAGCTTTCCTAACATATTCCATTATATGCTGTGTAATTACAAAAACTAAGCTGGTCCTTAGGCACAATTTTTTCCCTAATATGCTTGTACACTGAAAAACAGGGGAAGCCTGGGTTTCTGAGTCACCACATCCTTGTGCCTTATCTTCAGTAATTGTGTTAAATAACCAAAAAAAGACTATCTGAAGAGTTGTGACCCAGAAGAGTAAATGAACCTAATCCCTATTGCCCCAGAGGGCAGGACTAAAATAGCGGGTAAAATGAAGAAGGAAGAAAATTCACCGTAGACATTGGGAGAAATTTCTTGACTGTAGAAACTATGAAGCTCTCTTTTACTAGAGGTCTCCAATGACAGACTGGGTGGTTGCATAATGGACCCTGCAACTGAAGAGGTTGGGCTGGATGACATTTAAGATAAGTTATGAGTTCACAAGAACCTATGGAGTGGAACTGGATGAGGGAACCTCCAAGTGACTGTTACTTATCATTGGAATCTTAAAATCTAGTCCCAGATATAAATATTTAACACCAGAAGAATCTGAAAGGAAGGTTCTGTGAGGACTTCAAGACTTTCTACTCTGGTAGCTTGAGTCTGGAATTATTGGCAAAATCAATTCATTTTCTGGTGTTATTCTTACTTCTTGTTAACCTGGAGGAGTTCTCTTCCAAAGAATATCTAGAGCATCACTTGCCAAGCCCTGACTTCATCAGGGAGCATCTACTTACTTCCTAGGAAATATTCTCAGTTGAATCCCTATAGAAGGCAGAGAAATGTCTCCTTCTCTGATGCTAAAGCACCAGACAATACTTGGAAGCATATTCAGATAAGGATGTAACTTCAATATCATGGATACCTTGCATTTAAGAATAGAAGTCCTTGTGAATAAAATGTAGTTATGAGTACGGACTTGAGCATAATATAATTTCTGCCAGGTTTATTTTCTCCTCCACCACTTCCTTCCTTCCTTCCTTCCTTCCTTCCTTCCTTCCTTCCTTCCTTCCTTCCTTCCTTCCTTCCTTCCTTCCTTTCCTCCTCCTCCTCCTCCTCCTCCTCCTCCTCCTCCTCCTCCTCCTCCTCCTCCTTCCAAACCTTTGTTGAGCCTTGCTCGTGGTTGTTAGAACTTGTTTATTGTCCTTCTTTTGGCCATGTTAACAAATTGCCTTGAACACTCTGTGCTTGGATTTTGTTCCTCTTGATGAGTTACCCATGCCTAATTCTATAATCAAGAACAGCAAACAAAATCATCATGCTGCTTTGCCCTCCTGCATGTACATATTGTGTTTCAGTGATTTTGCTCAATTACATGTTTACGGTGTTCATTCTAGTTCCGACGTAACCTATTGTTTTCACTCAAAAAAAAAAGAGAGCTTATTTTGGATTGGGTGGAGGGAGAAAGAAGAAATTGATGCAAAACAACAAATTGGGATGGGGGAGGTGGGAGAGGTGAACCAGAAGGAAATAGTCTGGAGAAAATTAATTGGAATAAGGCATGTCTTGCCTTATTCCAAAAATAGCTGTTTTCACACTCCTCAAGTGGGACATTCCAATTAAACAAAAATGACTTGTAACCTTGATAGTATAAATGAAGTTGTACAATGCACCCTTTCTACCATAAAGGGATTCAAGCAATGAATCCAACAAAGGAGTCAAACAACAGAGTTACGGTTGGTCCATGTGAAGCGCATTCAACCAGATATTTCAATCCAGCTAAACTTTTTGGTAATCCTTGGATCGTGCGAGAAGCAGGGAAATACCCAACTTTCATTAAACTTAATCTTCTAGCTCTGACAGCTCTGAATGGACTGAAATGAGAGGCTTCCTATTTCATTTCAAGAGATTAAAGAAAGTTAAATGACTTTATCCAGTTAGAGAATCCAGACTCAGGAAGAAATCTAGCTTTTTGAAATTAAGTCCTAGAGAAGGGGCTGGCTGATGGTTCAGTAAGATTCAAAGGCCATAAGTGAACATAATTCCTTTATACGATGGGATATGTTGTTATTTAGTAGGCATGTAGGACTATACTTGTGCTGTATGATCCTTTTGTCAATGAAAAAAGTGTCAAGAGTTTGTTGCCGAAATCACATCCAGAAAGCACACACAGATACCTGATTCAGCAGGATTCATTAACTTCTCTTTATAATACATACAATACCAAGAGCAGGTTCTTCCAACGTGGTAGAGAGTTACAAGCTAAAAACACGGGCAGAGGAGAGATGAGTTTCAGCTTCAATTCAGCAGAGAAGACTAGACTAGTTTGCAGCTTCAGAGCTCAGAGCTTAATATAGAGCCACGCCCAGGCTCCTTCCAGTTTCAGTTTCCAAACAGTCCTCATTGGCTGACTTAGTTGCTATGCCTATTCATTGGCTGACCTTGTTACCATGTCTCTGCCAGTCGTGAATTCTCTGACAGAAAGCTTAGTAGCCAAATTATCAGACCTATAATTCTCAAGCAGCATAGACAACAACAACATATAATAATTCATGTTCTATAATGTACAGGTAATCCTCCATTTACAACTCTTCATTTAGTGACCCTTCAAAGTTACAACGGCACTGAAAAAAGTGACTTAACGTCCATTTTTCAAACAACCATTACAACATTCCCATGTCAAGAAAGAAAGGTCGTAAAATGGGGAAAATCCACTTAACAAATGTCTCACTTAGCAGCAGAAATGTTGGGCTCCATTGTGGTTGCAGGTCGAGGACTACTGTATGATACAACTGAAGTTTTACTAACGACAGGCAACTAACCACTGCTTCAATGACTCTAAGGAAGAAAAGATCACCACCACTCTGCAATTTCTCCTAATAATTAGCTGGACTCCGGGCTTTTTAAAAAATATTTGCAGGTCTCTCCAGGAATTCCTATCCTGCCTTTCAGAGCAAGAGAGAACAAATGGTATCATGTCTTCATTGAGGTTTATTTTCTCTAGATTCAGTTATGGGGACTTGTATTTTAGGCCTTTTACCCATTGCCTAAAGGGAAAGGTTCCCTCGCGCATGCGTGCTAATCATTTCCGGCTCTCGTTTCTAAGCCGAAGAGCCAGCACTGTCTGAAGACGTCTCCGTGGTCATGTGGCCGGCATGACTAAGCACCAAAGGCACATGGAACGCTGTTACCTTCCCACCAAAGAGGGTCCCTATTTTTCTACTTGCATTTTTTACATGCTTTCGAACTGCTAGGTTGGCAGAAGCTGGGACAAGTAACGGGAGCTCACCCCGTTACGCAGCACTAGGGATTCAAACCGCTGAACTGCCGACCTTCTGATCGACAAGCTCAGCGTCTTAGCCACTGAGCCACCGCCTCTTACCTATAGCCTAATTCCTGCTAAAAATGAATTGAGGAACCGATGTGTGAAGTTTCTCTCTTTACCTGATGTGGGAATTTGCTAGGTGGCAAAATGTCAGCCTGTAGTATCGTCTTTAATTACAAGAATATATCTGGCGATTTGTGACTGGGCTCTGATGCCATTCAGATGGTTGGGGTTTTTTTTTTCAAGCCAGTCCCCATCATGGGTGTCTGTGTCAGCCACAACACAAGATCCACTATTTGCTTTATATATATATATATATATATATCTCATCCCTACCAAATGCTCATGGTCTCTGCTGGATAGCTTTAAAAATTATTGCAAAAAGTAGAAGACGAAATATAAAGATCCTGATCTTACTTACTGGACAAATAATAAGGTTACTGTGTCAGCCTAATTAGGAAACCTGACCCTTATTCTTGCAGTTACCATCTATTCAATTTCACAATCTTTCCGACTGGTTTCTTCAGCTTTTACACAGGGCTGAATCAAACTCCTACTTCAGTTTGCTTTTAGTCTGCGTTCTTAAATGGGCCTTTATTCTTTCTTCCAAACATACATACACACACACATATATATAAATTCCAGCCAGAAAAATCTGCTATCATGGCATCACCCTAGCCATCGCTAGCTTAGCATTTCAGCAAAGGAAAAATGATGGCTAGGAAGCTGCCCTCTTATATTAATAGCTCAGATGGTTTTGGAAAACAGCCAACCACACCTATTATGTCTTCAGAACACAGGAGATTAGTAATTTATTTTGTCCTCTATGTAGTACAATGACACAGAGATTTTTTGTTACTGTAGCCTGGGGAAAAGAACAGTGACCAGTAACTATTTTGCAGTCCTATATTGATCTGGCGGGAGCACTGAGCAGTTTATGGTGTTCCCTGACTATACTTGGTATTCAGGATGAACAGGAATGGAGAAAAAGAAAAGTTTGCAAAAATGACTTCAAGAACTTTGGGGTGATTAGATTTCTGGACAATGCTTTGTATGTACTATAGTCCATGATATAATCACATAGCGTAGCACTTACACTTATATGCCACTTTCCAGTGGTGGGATTCAAAAATGTTTACTACCGGTTCTGTGGGCATGGCTTGGTGGGTGTGGCATGGCATGGCTTGGTGGGCATGGCAGGGGAAGGCTACTGTAAAATCTCCACTCTCTCCCCACTCCAGGGAAAGGTTACTGCAAAATCCTCATTTCCTCCCGATCAGCTGGGACTTGGGAGGCAGAGAATTGATGGGGGTGGGGCCAGTCATAGGTGGTATTTACCGTTTCTCCAAACTACTCAAAATTTCCCCTATCGGTTCTCCAGAACTGGTCAGAACCTGCTGAATACCACCTCCGTTTACAGCCCTCTCTAAGATGTTTTAAAGAGTCAGCCTCTTGCCCCCAACAATTTGGGTCCTCATTTTACCCACCTCGGAAGAATGGAAGGCTGAGTCAACCTTGAGCCTGGTGAGATTTGAACTGCCAAACGGCAGTCAGCAGAAGTAGCCTGAGGTACTGCACTCTAACCACTGCACCACTGCGGCTCATATCCATCAATCTGCAGCTTCTTCTTCTATTCGATCCAAGAGAAGACATAATGAAGCAGCTCTTTTCACAGGTTTGTTTATTAATAGCAATGCTGCCAACGGAAGGAGCTTTGTCCTTAGAAATTATGTGGAAAAGAGTTCGAAAAATTTGCCGTTCTATTGGAAACATCATTTTATCTAATTGCCCGGTCCACAGGTTGGATGGAGACTTTAAAAAAAAGATGATTTCTGACAAGGCTACTGGCCACCCTTATCCCGTCAATCTTTTTGAGCAGAAAAGTTTTCCCACTGCAACTATTTTGATAACAGCGCTTAAAATTCTAAAAATAAGAATAATAAAAATGATTGGTTAAGTTGAGAAAAGTACTAGAAAAGAAAAGTTTGTCCTTTTGCGGTTTTCCAAACAGTTGAGTGATGTCTGAGACTTTAATCTTTCCTTGAACTGGACCCCAACTTTGGAGAAGAGAACCTGAGAGCTTTATCTGAACAAGGTGCTTTGTGTAAAACAGGTAGGACGACAGCTTGAAAGCCAATTATCCCAATGCTTCATGGTCAAGATGCTTTATTCAGCCTATTTTATTATTTTATTTTGTCCCAAGGAAACACAGAATGTTTTACGGCTGCTGGGGAAGTGAGCAAGAACCTTGCTGAGAGTGTGAGCTTGAGTTTTTAGTTTTTGAACCTGTTGTGGTTATCATGAAATAATGGTATTAAAAGAACTTTTAAGGCGAGGAAATGGAATGCCTGCAGTTCTGCACTGCTTCATTATCTTGTTGGCGATCAAAGTGTTTCTTTTAGAAGCTGGATGAGAAAAGGAGGAACAAGAGAAACTAATATGTGGGTTAAAAGGAAATGTTTGTATATGAGCTGCTCCTTTGGTTTTAAAAAAAAATCTGACGGATATTGAACAGTTGATATGAATTAATCATTAAATTCAGCAGATTTAAATCCTTGAATTAAGCACGTGCACAATTTAAATTAAAGAGATAAAAGTTCCTTATCATAGTATATATGTAATACTTTTCTACTGATTCTATTCAAACTATTTCCTTTCAAATACATTTGTAAGAGAGAGCCATTATAGGACTTGAGTAAAATAAGCTTTGTATAGAGTTTGTGTGTGCTGCGTTCTTTGGGGTCCGTAGCTGGGGCAGAATACTTATCAACGATGTTACTAATTTAACAACTGCGGTGATTTACTTAATAATTGTGGCAAAAAAGGTCGTAAAATGGGGCAACGCTTACTCAACAAATGTCTCATTTAGCAACATAAATTTGGGGCTTTAATTGTGATCGTAAGTCGAGGACTACCTGTAACAACTAGAGGAACACAATTTATCCCCTCCCCGAGATCATAATTTCTTTTCTTCTTGGGGAGTTAAGAATTGAAATCACATCTTATTCCAAACAGCATTTACCATTTCATTGTAGCTAAACACTTTGAGTTATACCATTATAACCCAGGATTTATGAATTCTCAAATGCAGTAGTATCTGCCTGGCAAGGCTCTAATGCTAAATGTATCACCTAAAGTGTATTTCCAAATCATTTGACGGAAATTGTATTGTAGTAGAATATAACTGAGGCCACTTGATCAAAATGGAAAAAAAAAGATGGATTGTAAGAGGTGCTTTTCTGACAAAGTTTATGAAATAAGGGATGCATATTATATTCAAATAATAACAATTTGTTAAATTTGTATCCTGCCTGATTCTAATAATAATAAAGCCATTATTCTGGAGGAAAAAAGTAGGGGAACACTGTACATCACGCATAGATAAACACTGACAATCTGGCTGGAAATCAGATCTTCTTTTTTTATGTATACAAAATGAGTAGAATAATATGGAAAATTAGGGGAGGGCAGTTTGAGAATATGCAACAAGCTCAATTTTTTTTCTTCTATTCTTTTTGGGTGGAGTTTCAAGATTGCAGGTAGTCCTCAACTTACAATCACAATTGCGACCAGAAATTCCATTGGTAAGCAAGGTAATTGTTAAGTGAGTCACACCCAATTTGGCATGATTGTTAAGTGAATCGCAGCAATACATATCCAAGCTGTCCCATTAAGTTTGCTCCTCAGAATCTGGCTGGGAAGGTTGCAAATAATGATCACATGACCCTGGGATACTGCAACCAATGTCAACTCTGGTTGCGAAGTGCCCAAATTTTGATCCCGTGACTATGAGTGATGCTGCAACTTTTAGCGTGAGCACTGTTGTAAATCACTTTTTAGAGCCATTGTAACTTCAAAGTGGCATGGTGGCTCAGTGGCTAAGACACTGAGCTTGTCGATCAGAAGGTCGGCAATTCAGTGGTTCAAATCCCTAGTGCCGCGTAACAGAGTGAGCTCCCGTTACTTGTCCCAGCTTCTGCCAACCTAGCAGTTCGAAAGCACATAAAAAATGCAAGTAGAAAAATAGAGACCACCTTTGGTGAGAAGGTAACAGCATTCTGTGCTCCTTCGGCATTTAGTCATGCCGTCCACATGACCATGGAGATGTCTTTGGACAGCACTGGCTCTTTGGCTTTGAAACAGAGATGAGCACCACCCCTTAAAGCCGAAAATGACTAGCACACATGTGCAGGGAACCTTTACCTTTACCTTAACTTCAATCACTAAACAAATTGTTGGTAAATTGAGGACTATCTATATATCTTTGTTTCAACACTTTGTTAAACATTTTTTATGGGTTGCACTACAATGTTGGGAGTGTTTCCTTTCTGCTTCAAAATATTGTTGTTAGTTATTGCCATTCATTTTTCACAGTCATGTTCCAAGAGAACTCCAGACACAGACAAAGCAAGCAAGGGGATGGGTGTTTGGCATCTTGTGTAGGGGATATGGTTTCTCTACCCTGACATAAATCTTTGCCATCAAAAATAGTTCCATTGAATTCAATGGGATTTCATCTGCAACAGGTGCTCATTGGGAATGCAATTAGAATAGCACAAGATAAATTTACTGAGAATTGGCTGATGTTCATTTGACAGCAGGCAACTTTTCTCTTTGCTCTATTTCATTATTACTGTAATTACCCTTTTACTTCTGAACAAAAGTACTTTTTTAAAAAAATCATCCAGTAGCAAAGATGAAATGAACATTGAGTCACCGTATAGCTCATGATCAAGTAGCCTTGATCATGAGCTATATATTGGTTTCTTTCTCCCCTTTCTCTTCTTCCTCATCTCTGCTACTTTGCCTTGCCCCTAAGTCATCGTTAAAAAGGAGCAGGCTGGGCATGTGATTTAGAAACCATGACTTAATAAACTGCCAATTGTTTGTTTTAAAAAGGTTCACTGGAGATGCAGCTTTACTGAACTTCTCAGGAACTTAAATTAAAATCAATGAGAAGTGTGTGACTAACATCCCCGATGGAATTCTTGGAGAACTTAAGGGTTATTTTTAATTTGCTAATAACTGGACTGCTTTATCCACTTTAAGGAGAAGCTGTAGCATCTGCTGATTTTAGTAACTTAAAGTTTAGCTGTTGCTGTTGTTATTATTATTATTATTTACTTTATTCATTAAACATGAAACTCAGTCAACTGAACATTCAAAAATGCATCACAAATACCATTGACTGGTGCTAATGGTTGATACGGGTTGCTGCCAGCATCCTAGGTATCAACCAAGTACCTTCTTAAGATGTACGATGTTCCGAGTAGCACAGTTTTTTGCAGTTCCGCTGGGGTTATTGCAGGAAGCTGCAATTTGTTGATGTATCTTATCAAATTCTTGGATATGGTACCAAGTGCCCCGATGACAATGGGTATCACTGTTACATGTTTCATCCATAGCCGTGTAGTTTCGATGGCCAGGTCGCAATATTTCATGATTTTTTCCAGTTCTTTTTCTTCGACTCTGGCATCTCCTGGTACTGCGATTTCAATAAATTGTACGTTTTGGTTTTCGACAACTGTAATATCTGGTGTGTTGTGTTCCAAGTGATAATCTGTCTGTATTCGAAAGTCCCACAAGATCTTCACCTTCTCATTTTCTATAACTTTTCCCACTTTATGTTCGCATGACTGTTTGGATACAGGAAAGTCGTATTTTTTACATAATGACCAGTGGACTAATTTAGCAACTCGGTCATGTCTAGGTTTGTAATCAGTTTGTGCGATTTTGCTGCATTCACATATTAAATGTGAAACAGTTTCGACTTTGTTGCTGCAAAGTCGGCAGTTTGGATTGTGGGTGGATTTTTGTATCTTTGCTTTCATGGCATTAGTTTGTAGTACTTGTTCTTGAGCAGCGAGGATTAAACCTTCCATTTCTTTCTTGATGATTCCCATCTTAAGCCATGACCATGTAAAGTTGTCATCATATTTTCCTTCAATGTTTTTCAAGTGCTGTCCATGCAAAACTTTGGTTTTATTTAATCTATCATCCAGCTGTTTGTCCTTATATTCTGCCTTTGTTTTATTATTATTATTATTATTATTATTATTATTATTATTATTATTATTATTATTATTTACTTTATTCATTAAACATGAAACTCAGTCAACTGAACATTCAAAATGCATCAGAAATACCATTGACTAATGCTAATGGTTGATACGGGTTGCTGCCAGTGTCCTAGGTATCAACCAAGTACCTTCTTAAGATGTACGATGTTCCAAGTAGCACAGTTTTTTGCAGTTCCACTGGTTTTATTGCAGGAAGCTGCAATTTGTTGTTGTTGTTGTTGTTGATGGTGATGATGATGATGATTCACGGTATCTCTCTGCTGCTCTTAAGACATCATTTATTAATTAATGATGCTATAGCTCCCTGTATGGAATCTTTCAATTCATGAACGAAGGCAAATATACATGTCCCAGTATAATGTTGCAGGATTCAAATTGGTCAGTCACTAGGGCCAGAGATTTAGTCTTCTAAGCTTTCGGACTCATGCTGGAGCCCATCCTCAGGGAACGTCTCTCTAGCAGAGAGTAGTTAGCGGTGAGAGCTTGGCAGCACAAGGAAACCATAGCCGATGACTTATTATCGGCCATGAACACCCCAATCAACAATGAAAAAGCCACATCCAACCATATAAACATCACACACAGAATAGCCCCAAGCACACACTCTGCTAGAGAGAAGTTCCCTGAGGATGGGCTCCAGGGTGAGTCCGAAAGCTCAAAAAGACTAAACTTCTGGTTCCAGTGACTAATCCAGATTGGATCCTGCAATCTTTCAGCTTTATATTTTAAAAGATTCTCACATTTTCCCCCAACCCCCCCCTTTTTTTTTGGCCGAAGAGGTTGTAGAAAAAATTCCCAGCTGAATTGCCTGATCATCAGAGGCTTTTGTTTTTCTTTTAAAAGCATTTTTTTTGCTTTTAAAAGAAAAAAAAAAGTCTCTGATGATCGTGCAGCTCAGCTGGGCATGTGCGGGGGTGGGGGGGAGGGATTTTTGCTACCGGTTCTCTGAACCACCTGCCGCCATTGCTACCGGATCGGGTGATCTGGTCCAAACCGGGAGCATTTCACCCCTGTGCTGTGTGTAACCATCAAAGAGAAGAGGTTTTCTTAGATAATGCTTCAAACAAAACATTGAATCATCTCTGGGAATCAATTGTGTTCTCCCCCAGATCTCCATGTCTTAAAAGCAAAATAGAAACACTGCCTGTTTCAGGACAATCTATGACAAGCAGTTGTACAGAAGACGCTTCTGTATTATACTGGATATGCATAGATGCTTGTAAGTCCTGGATGCCTTAGAGGAAACAGTGTAGAGAAAACACCAGTTGTTGAGATGGATAGCCTTGGCCTTTATGCTGTGTCATTTCTATGGTGTAAAGTGCTTCATGAAAATAAATTGTGCCTGTCTATAATAGCTACATGAACCAAGCAAGGAGCTGATGAGACCCATTTATTCTGAGTACTGGAACTGAATACGTGCTCAAATCTCCTTCACCAGATTTTAAAGGTGGTGGCTTGAACTTGAATATCATTCCAAACTCACATTAGTGTATGAAATTTGGGGGCAGCACCTGAGATGTTACGCTTCATCAGAGTTATTTCTCAATGGTAGTCTAGCTTGACTTTCGTGTTATTTTCATTATCATAGCTCTGCAAATGGGTCTGCAAGCCTCAATCTCATTGATACAGAGAGCCTCAAGCACGGTATGTGAAGGGAAATTGTTTTTGTTTTTTTTAAATTTGATTTATATGCCGCCCTTCTCCGGAGACTCAGGGCGGCTTACAATGCGTTAAGCAATAGCCTTCTTACTTTTGTATATTTATACAAAGTCAGCTTATTGCCCCCACAAACTGGGTCCTCAATTTACCTACGTTAGAAAGGATGGAAGGCTGAGTCAACCTTGAGCCTGGTAAGATTCGAACCTGCAGTAATTGCAGGCAGCTGTGTTAATAACAGGGTGCTTTAAACCACTGTACTACCAAGGCTACCAATTGTTAAAATGTTTCTAGGAGCTTTTGCAAGAGGGATGATGGAAGAGAGATGCTAGTGGCCCTGTCCATGCACAAAATATTATGATAGAGCTTCTAAAGTAGTGGTTCAATAGAATACTAACTGTGGTCTAAAGTACTGCTTCAATAGAGTACTACAGTAACTGTGGTCTGCTCTTCAGCCTACCTTATAAGGACTGAGGTAGAGCTGAGGTCAGAGATGGGCAGTATGCAAACATACAACTTCAAGGTGACTTTGAGGCCAATAAGTACCATCCCGAGTAGCCAATCAACCAAAGTGTCTGTGAATGTCCTAGCTTCGTTTCACTACAGTAGACAAGTATCTGCTGTGTGTGACTTCATTCATGTTTGTAGTAAAGATTCTAGCTGAACCATGTCTGTGAGTCTTCTGCCAAGTCTCATGAGGAGCCCAACTAAGCTATGAAGTATCAACAGTTCTGTGGTCTACTGCCCAGTCCAGGTCACCGCAGAATGATACTGGCTCCAGGTGCTCTCTGTGTGTATGCGTGTGTGATAGGCACTTTTGCAAACATAGCTCCAAGCTGAAGCTACTCAAGAAAGCTAAGTTTCCTAGTTTCAATGGTTCTATAACATTATAAAGATTCATCTTCCCTTATTGTCCTCAAACTTTGCTTTTACTGTTCCTCAGTAACCTTTAGATGTCGAGCCACATCTTGCCAGTAGTTTAATGATAGATAAAACAATGCCTAATTTTCATTTAAGAATTTTACATTAATTTCTTACCATTCAGCACCAGGATAGTGGTAGACAAATGGTAGAGGCATTACAGGACAGGAAGGAAGTTCCTGGTCCCAGAATTGGAATCTTCCCTGGTGCTGCAGCAAAACTATGGAAGCAATATGGTACCTGGCACATCACTGAAAATGCCATTGTCCATCGTGGGCACCAAGGCACTTGGTAACAAGTGCACATTATGCTGCCATCGCTCTCTAACTGTGGCACTGTAGAGTATGCCAATAATGATAGCTGCAATCTAACAGGTTACTCGTGTCCCTTCATCCTGAACAAGGCTTTTAAGGTAGGTACCCTGTTTCCCCAAAAATAAGACATCCCCTGATAATAAGCCCAATCAGGCTTTTGAGTGCATGCCCTAAAATAAGCCCCCGCTGAAAATAAGCCCTCCCTGAAAATATTTAAACACATGTGCAGCCGGTCCCCACCACTTCCTCTGATTTCCTCCAAAATAATAAGACCTCCCCGAAAATAAGGCCAAGTGCTTATTTCGGGATTCAAAAAAATATAAGACAGGGGAAACATGGTAGCTAGATGAGTGGAAGGTAGACAGACAGAGCTGGAGGAAAGGTGCTGCTGATGTGTTTGCTATGGGACAGCTTCTTTCCAGACCTTTCGTTCAGCCATCAACAGGTTCATAAAGGTAAACGACATTCAAGATTAAAAAAAACAAAAAGGAAACAACGAGAGTAACACACCTCCTCACCAGCAGTAAACGCCAGGATTAATTGTAGACCAACAACCAAGGTGGAAACACACCAATCAAGGAACTACCACCTCACACAAACAATCAAACAGTAAATAATATCCCACCAACAGTGACAATGCAAGCCACTTGAATATAAGCAGGGAGCAAACTACGTTCACTTCTAGCATTCGTATTGTTAGTCGTGTAATGAAATAACTGCAAGAAAACAACCATGCTCAGAGAGGACCGCACAGTTTCTTTACCCACTTCTTGTTGGTAAATATTCATTTAGCTTTTTTTAAAAAAAAATGTTTTGCATTCAGACATTGCCATAATATTAATTCATTACACAGGTATCAATAGAAATAACCAACTTAAAATCAATTTTAGTGTGGGCACATTGTTATCCCAAACCAATTTAGAAAAGACGATTCTTGTTTTGTGTAGGTTTTCCCCCTAGGATTAAGCAGGATAAATCTTATTTTCTTTAGCATCCCTGTGGGACATACTTTAAAACCAGCATTGATCCAAATCCTATCAAAAATACACTGAATCCTTAGATTTAGCTCCTGATGAGGCATCCACTCTAACTAAATGCTGAGAGCTGTTGCTTGTGTATTATACCCCTCTGCTTTTTCCTCCAGTCTGTCTTTTGTTCCTTAGAATAAATCTATAATTTTCAGAGGGAATCCATAATCAAGAAAAGCAAAACATTTTTTTCCCCAAATGCTGGAAGTTATATGCCTTTCATTAAACGTTGTGATATTAACCAAGCAAATGGAACCGTAACTGATAACATTTGCAGAAAGAAAGGTAGAGAATGAAATGACTCTTTGACTTTGTCCTTAAAATTTAAGATTGCTAGAATCCACATATTGTGCTGCCTGGTAATGTTGTGTGGTTTGGACCGATCAAGGTCTTGCCATCAGCCCAAGGGATTTGAGAATTGTGGTTTGTAGGTAAAATAGACAACAGTATCTTATTATTTTAACTGTGGTTCAAATAAGCCAAGGTTTAGTGCCATGCATGATGCTGAGCCATAAATCCAAATTAGCTTCTTATGTAGAAAAAATAGACAAAGAACTTAGTACTTCCTGAATTCATACAAAATGTTTCCTGTGTTAAATGATAGATTCTTTTTTTCAAATAGTCCAAAAGTTTTCTATCATGGCCAAAAAAAAAAAAAAAAAAAAGGGGGGGGGGGGAAGATGAGGCAGGCAGTATATTTAATATTATAAAGCCCCAGGCTCAGTCTTGACATCTTTTATCAAAAAGCTCGAGAATATTACACAAAATGTCAAATGTGGGTTAATGCTAAATAAAGACAAAACACTGGGTCATAAATCTAACTTTATATTGATACTAATGAGATCTGACCAGGAAAGAGCTCTTGATATTTTGGTTGTTTAAAAATGCCAGTCTTTTGCGTAGTGCTTTTAAAAAATCTTGGGGATAATGGAGAAACAGGAAGAATTTAACATTATCTGTCTGTCTATTTTGCCTAGTTTGTATATCTCATCTTTCTGTATGTATGTATGTCTATATCTACCTACCTACCTACCTACCTACATCTATCTATCTCTACCTACCATCCATCCATCCATCCATCCATCCATCCATCCATCCATCCATCCATCCATCCATCCATCCATCTATCTATCTATCTATCTATCTATCTATCTATCTATCTATCTATCTATCTATCATTTCTGCTAGTCATCTATCTCATCCATGCTTTGTATTTACATAGACTTATATGCATTACTCTGGTTTACAACATCTTAGCAAGGTTATTTTTACATTGTCAACCTTCAGTCTCAAAAGACTATGGTATCGTGCTCTGGAAAGAGGTCCTAAAACAGCATCTGGTGTGTCTAAAAAGGCCAATTCGAGAGTGGCAATCCCTTCCACACTGAGGGCAGATACATTCTGTCCCCTGCCCAGCCCCCAGATTTCGCTGGTTCCGGGACTGCCTCTTGGCCTCAGCCTGCCGAACAAGCATCTCTTTGAATTGGAGAAGGCCATGCTGCGTCTTTAGCCTCCAAGCTGAACGATCAGAGGTCAAGGTTATTAGGAGCTGGGAAATAGTTGATTCCTCTTACCATGGAAGAAGTTTTTTTAAAATGATACTTTCAGAAAATATTCATAGTATAGAAGGTAATCCAGCAAAATATAATGATGGAAGGTTGGGACAAAAAGGAGTAAATGATTTTTCACAGAGCACATAGTAAACTTAAAAGAATTTGTTGCTACAAAATGTCTTGATGAACATTTACCCAGATGGCTTTAAAGACGGTTTAATAGAGGATAAGGTTATTTATTGGACCATAAGGAAGACTGAATGTCAAAGAATTGAGGCCTTTGAACTATGGGGCTGGAGAAGACTCCTGCGAGTCCCTTGGGCTGCAAGGCGATCAAACTGGTCAGTCCTAGAGGAGATCAACCCTGACTGCTCTTTAGAAGGCCAGATCCTGAAGATGAAACTCAAAGACTTTGGCCACCTAATGAGAAGGAAGGACTCACTCTAGAAGAGCCTAATGCTGGGAAAGATTGAGGGCAAAAGAAGAAAGGGATGGCAGAGAATGAGGTGGCTGGATGGAGTCACTGAAGCAGTAGGCATGAGCTTAAATGGACTCCAGAAGATGGTAGAGGATAGGAAAGCCTGGAGGAATATTGTCCATGGGGTTGTGATGGGTCGGACATGACTTCACAACTAACAACAACAAAGGTTATTAATACCAAGTTGGAACAAATTTTGCTCCTAAGGTTAGAATAATATCCAGAGCATGGCAGCTGCATTCCTGACCAAATGTCTTTGATCTCTTCTCTCACAGATCTTATTTTTCAATGTTCAACAATCCAGGAACTAGGGGATCAAATAATCTCTTTTGTTTAAGCCATTTTCTAATCTAGAATGGATAGCAACTTTCATTAACTTGTTCCACAAAGAAGCATTATATTCAAGGTACATTGATAAGAGACAATATCACATTAAATGATGATTTGCACGTGCCAGTGAGAGTTACCACTACAGTTGTTTCAATAGTGGGTTTCAAATCCTGATGCTACCGGTTTGCTATCAGTATTACGCAGGCATGCGCACACGTAAAGCATGTGCAGAGCATTTTTGATGATGTCTGGGTGGATGGGTGGAGCCTCCCGCCACCGCTGCTACCGGTTTCCCCGAACCGGGACAAACCGGGAGCAACCCACCATTGAGTTGTTTCTTAACCTTGCCGAATGTAAGAATTGTTCAACTCCTGGAATTCTTCAAGCAGCAGAATTCTGGGAGCTGAAGATCATCCATCTTAAAGTCATTCTACACAGGTAGAAGATCCATATTGACTCCAGAAGACTGCTCGTCAACGGAATTAGTTCAGGCATTTCAAAAAACAAGAGTCAACATGTCAAATCTTACCTTCGATCTGCACTAACCACACATAAATCAGCAATTTAGCCAGCTGCGCAATTAATGTTGCCCAAGAGAGATGATATGTAGGGTTTTTTGCTATTTACACTAAAACTTGAACTGAACTCTCTGGATATGTGCCCATCTTTGCGGTAGGCCCAACGGCTTTTTCCAATTAAAATTCTAGGTCTTGTTGAAGTGACCCTTGTGCTGTGCTGCTGAAGCAGTACCATATGTCTGTATGCCACAAGACGCCAAAGCATGACCCCAAAGAAAAGTAAGCAAACTCTTCGAAAACCCTCAAGAAACAGCTTCACATTCCTCTCCGCTTCTAGTGCTAGTATGGAAGGACGCCATCCAGAGAGGCAAACACAAACAGGGCTGGACCAAAACATTTTGCAAAAAAGCAAGAACAATCCCACCTCCCACTGTTCCAGGTCAAAATGCACATATCCCAAGGCCAGCCAAAGGTACTTTGGCATCTGAGATGGAAAATTCTATGTTTTCCTAACTTGCAATAAGCATATAATAATACAGAACTAACATTTTTTTCCCTGCCTGTCATAACACCTCAAATTGGCTGCCAAAAGTAATTACTTTCCCCTTCTTAATGATTGGGTGGGGTTTGCTTTTGCTGAAAAGCAATTAGTTTATCTATTTTTCTCCTCTGAGGGGGGGGGGAAATGTGGTTTTGTGCAAAGATGAATTTTTCAGGTATTTTGAACTGTCAGATTTTGGTGTGGTTTTTTTTCTTTCTTATGAAACAAGGGCTTGAAATTTCAACAAGTCGAAGGAAATCAGCGCTGAACTAATTTGCTATTTGTCTTAAAATTATAATGACATTAAGTACCTGCAAGAAAAATATGGGCTAGAGCAGACACTTGGCAATGTCCAAAATTCTTGCTGAAGCATCTGGATGGAATCATACGGAGATGAAGACTTCTTCAACTGAATGAAGTCCATGGGGAGTCATTATGGATTAATAATGATTGAGGTGGCAAGTTTTGGTACAATTCCTCTATTCTAAGCAATAGCTGAAAAGCATATTGGGTTGGACTAGAACAGGGGTCTGCAACCTGCGGCTCTGGAACCGCCTGTGGCTCTTTCATCCCTCTGCTGCGGCTCCCTATCACTCAAAATATGCGTCACAACTGCCAATGTGTGACACCTGCCGGCACATGATTTATTGAGCTTTTTGACCCATCTTTTTTTTTCGGCGTTCAAAATATTTTTGTTGCATGCAGAAATAAAAATTTATTTTCTCTGTAGCAGTTCATTGATTTCATAAATGCAACACATTATAGTTTTTTTTATACATAGCATAAAGGTAAAAAGTGATATATGCAGTGCTATCTTCATTTTAGATGTCAAAAAGGTTTTGTGGCTCCCGGTGTTTCCTTTTCTGTGGGAAACGGGTCCAAATGGCTCTTTTGAGTGTTTAAGGTTGCCGGCTCCTGGACTAGAAGACCTCCAGGGTCCCTTCCAACTCTATTATTTCCATTATTCTCTGCTTGGAACCTGGTGCCTTGTTGGTACTGTGAAGATCCAAAAAGACACTTCTGCATAATGTTTATTTATCCATTGGAAAGATTTATATGGCAACCCTTTTAAGCAACTCTGGGTGACTCACCACAATAAAACCAGAAAAGAACTATGACAATCATAAGACAATCAAAACAATGAAACTATCAAACAAACAAAACAAAAAAACCCTTGCCTTCTAATTGTCCTCCTTGGAAATGACCCACAGCAGGCTCAGCTGCCCTCCTTCTATATACAATTCCACTTATACAATCCCAGAAAAAAAAAAAAATCCAGGTCTTATCAGTCTTCTGAAAGATAGATAGGCAGTGGGGTGGGGAGGTCTGTTTAATCATTGGAGGGAGGGTATTACATAAGGTAGGGGAGACCCAGAAATGAGGTCCCACTAGAAGGCAAGATGCAGATAGAGAACCTGGAGCATTCGCGCCCTAGCTGATCTAGTGGGATGGGCAGACATTCACCGAGAGAGGCAGCCCTGCAATCATTTAATGCAGGGCTTACAAAGTGATAAACCAGCACCTTGAATTGCATTCCGATTCATCTGACTATTGCAGGAAATTGAGCATGATTTGCTTACAGAATAAGATTATGATTCTCCTGCAAAGATTAGACAGTTTTAAAAAAAGAAATTTCCCCAACCTTATCTTTCTCAATTATTCATAGTGATTTTTAAAAGCCATCCTTCGAATTTAAAAAATGTTTGGCTGTTGGGAAGGGGAAAAAAACCTCCTTTCAGGACAATAAGAGCATATTTACTTCATGATGATGGTCAAAATGTCGCTCTCATTGAGATTCTTGTTTTGAAGGTTTTGTGTTCTTGATAAGGTAAAGGTTCCCTTCGCACATATGTGCTAGTTGTTCCTGATTCTAGGAGGGCTGTGCTAATCTCTGTTTCAAAGCCGAAGAGCCAGCGCTGTCCGAAGACGTCTCCGTGATCATGTGGCCGGCATGACTAAACGCCAAAGGTGCACAGAACGCTGTTACCTTCCCACCAAAGGTGGTCCCTATGTTTCTACTTGCATTTTTACATGCTTTCGAACTGCTAGGTTGGCAGAAGCTGGGACAAGTAACGGGAGCTCACTCTGTTACATGGCGGTAGGGATTCGAACTGCTGAACTGCCAACCTTTTGATCAACAAGCTCAGTGTCTTAGCCACTTGTGTTCTTGATACCCCCCCTTTAATCAATTAAAAGATCATAAAGACATAGATAAACATTGATGCCTCACAGGAGCCACTGAAATGAGATAAAATACTTGTTATGTGGCTCAGCTATTTTGTTGTCTTTAGCTAACAATCCACCTATTTAAGGCTGCTCCATTGTCTTGGCTTGGTGACTGTGCCTGAATTGGATCTGGCTTGGAGATCCCACCCACCATGCATTTTTGCAGCTCTGTTGTCAGGGCAAGTTCATTTTGACCAATATAGTTGCCAGCTGTGGGGCGATTTCATTGAGTGTTTGGTCTGTTCAGCCCAGCCAAGCCCATCTGAATGTACTTTCATTGCCAACACCAGGTTTGGAAGCAGCCAATGATTTTGTGGAGAACAGCCAAACTGAAGGAAGAGCAGTGGGTAGGTGGGGGGGGAGAGAGAGAGAGAGAGAGGAGAAGAAAGATGTTTTGTAAATTGTGGATCCTTCAACATAGGAAGAGAGGCGTTTTCAAGGATACATCCAAGTTTTTTTAAAAAATATTTTGGACAGACAGACTTCCATTTCCGCTTAAATAAAATATTAAAATAATAGAGTTGTAAGCAGTGATTTCATACTGAATCCAATTCCCTGTTCAGTGCAGGAATCCAAGCTGATAAATCTTTGACAGATGGTGTCTAGCCTTTCCTTGGACACCAAATAAAGGAAGCCCACCACTTTTCCCGAAATTTTTTTTTCCAGTGTTGAAATTTGTTCCAATTTTTCTACTAAGATTTATTTCCTTCCAATATTCAAATAGAATTAAGCTTCCCATAATTTAGAACGATGTGTTTTATAATCTGAATTGGGAAAGAAAAATGTTCTTATTTGTTTTCTTGGTGAAATGTGAAAAGTTCTGTCCTCACCCTTCCTGCTTAAGGTTAAATACTCCCAGTTTCTTCAATATGGTTTCACAGAATTTAGTTTTTACCATGTTTCCCTGAAAATAAGATCGGGTCTTATATTAATTTTTGCTCCAAAATTAGGGAGCATTAGGGCTTATTTTCTGGTTAGGTCTTTTTGGGGGGAAAATATGGTACTAAATGCACTCACCTGGCTGACAATCTTAACCGGGGCTTATTTTGGGGTAGGGCTTATATTATGAGCAACCTGAAAAATCATGCTAGGGCTTATTTTCCGGTTGGGAAACAGGGTAGTATACTGATAATTCTTTTTATGGAACCTGTTTACATTTCTCTGAATCCTTTTTAAAGCACCATGCCCAGAAGTGAACACAAAAGTGTCAGTTGGTCTAACAAATGCAGTGGGGAAAAAAGAGAAACAAATCCTTTTCTTGATTTGTCAGCTATACATCTTTTGTTGCCATCTAAAGGTGTGTTTAGCATTTAAGTAGTTATGTCACGCTCTTCACTTACAATCATCTTGTAATCAATAACCATTCCAAGATCTTGTTAGTTAGTGCTATTGTCAAGTCATTGTTTTCCAGGGGTGAAATGCTCCTGGTTCGGACCGGATCCCCCGATCCGGTGGCAATGGCAGTGGGTGGTTCGGAGAACTGGTAGCAAACTTCCCTGCCCCCCACCCCATGCCCAGCTGAGCCGCGCAATCATCAGCGGCTTTTTAAAAAAAATTTAAAAGCATTTTTTCTACAACCTCTTAAGCAGAAAAAATGCTTTTAAAAGTAAAAAAAAAAAGCCTCTGATCATCGTGCGGCTCAGCTGGGATCGTCAGAGGCTTTTAAAAGCATTTTTTCTACAACCTTTTCAGCCGAAGAGGTTGTAGAAAAAATGGTTTTAAAAGTAAAAAAAAAAAGTTGGCCACGCCCACCCAGTAACATTACCTCTCCCACCAAGCCACGCCTAGAGAACCAGTAGTAACAAATTTTACATTTCACCACTGCTGTTTTCTCTACTTAGACTTTGCATTTGACTTCTGCTTCCTAATCAAGCATTTTGCATTATGTTTATTAAATTTCCTTCTGTAGTTTCCAGCCCATTTCTTTAAGTTAACACGACAACCTTGAATTATATTTTATAATTCTGGGATATCCTAATGTTAGGTGAGGGACGTGGTGGCTCAGTGGCTAAGGCGCTGAGCTTGTCAATCGAAAGATTGGCAGTTCAGCGGTTCAAATACCTAGTGCCACGTAAGGGGGTGAGCTCCCATTACTTGTCTCAGCTTCTGCCAACCTAGCAGTTCGAAAGCCCATAAAAAATGCAAGTAGAAAAATAGGGACCACCTTTGGTGGGAAGATAACAGAGTTCCGTGAGTCTTTGGCGTTTAGTCATTCCGGCCACATGACCACAGAGACATCTTCGGACAGTGCTGGCTCTTCGGCTTTGAAACAGAGATGAGCACCGCTCCCTAGAGTCAGGAACGATTAGCACATATGTGCGAGCAGAACCTTTACTTTTAATGTTAGGCGGTCTACAAATTTATCAAGTATTCCTTCCTCCTCACCCATGTCAGCAGCGAGAGAATAAGTAAAAGACTGGACATGGTATTATCTATCTCACTTAATACCTCGTGTTACCTAGAGGAGAAACTGTAGAGGAGAAATTATTTGAATATGATATTTGAGGTAAGATATAGTTTGCCACCCACAACTAGTAGACCACCCTTCTTCTGACTTGAAGAAGTTTCTTGGATGAGAAGCAAAATGTCTTCGAAGAAAAATCAAAGTCCTATTGCCCTTTGAAAAAGCACCTTTGGGATAGACCACCCATTCTCTTCACAAAGCTTCCCTGTCAGGATTCTGATTCCTTCAATTTTCCTTCTATCTTTTTTGAAGATAGGATCACCGTTTGTCCTCCTCTATTTATCTGTCATTTCAACAGTTCTCAAAGATTTTTTTTGACAAGTAAAAAGATTTGAACAGGACATCAGAAGCTACTTCAGTATCCTAGCATACAATTCATCTGTTTCTGGAAATTTCACTCAAAGTAAATGGGAGCTTCTGGCTTTATTTTTGTATCACTTTCATACTTCAGTCCTATCCTTTCATCATGCTTTCCGCAATCGTCTGATGAATCACATGTCTTTTGTAGAGCAAAAATAAAGGAGTTGAATAGATGTGCCTTTTCTTTCTAGCACTACCAAGGAGCTGGAATACTTTTCCTTTTCTATTTTTTAAAACTTTAATTGCTTACTGAACTCATACTCAAGCTTGGGTATACTGTTGCATTCAATACTCAATTATATATATGGATTATAAAATTGGTTATATGTAAGTGTTTGAATAAAAGAATCTTTTGACATTTTAACAACAGAAGATTATTACATTATAGGGATATTACTATGGTGTTATATACAGTAGACACATAATGAATTTAATTTATAATTAATAAAGTAACAAATGAGTTTTATGGTTGTAAGGTTGTAAGATATAAATCTATATTTATATCTATATATCTGTCATTTGTCAGATTTGTATATTCTTCAATATTCTAGTGTGGGATTTTTTCAAAGTTGTTCTTGCAAAGAAATACTGTAGTTTATTAATGCTTTAAATTTTATTTTAGTTATCTTTCACTGGGTTATAAGTTTAAAATTATGGATTCTTCGAGTATTGTGCTAAATTGGGCAGCAGGCGAGAAATATCTGAAATAAACATGATTAATCATCTGATTTGAATATAATGTGGGTTAGATGAACCTCAATCAGTGTGCCATTGTGTTAAGTATGTTCATCTGCTGGTTTGGGGAAGATTTACTCTGATTTAATTTCTCACAATTTGAAATCAGTGAATTGATTGAATATTGGACAAGCTATGCTTGTCTGAGAGGGAGTTGCAATTCCAAACTCTTTGAAGACCAAGTATTACTTTTGTATGCAAGTTGTTTTGTTAGAAGAACTTTGCACCTCAGAAATAATGAGGAGCATTAATAAATAAATCAATAAATGATCTGAAAAGGATTACCTCCCTTGATTCAAATTGGGTCATTTATTAAGACAGGGATTCAACCAGGGGTGAAATCCAGCAGGTTCTGACAGGTTCTGGAGAACCAGTAGCGGAAATTTTGAGTAGTTCGAAGAACCGGCAAATACCACCTCTGGTGGGGTGGGGTGAGGAGTAGGGTTGGAATGGGGATTTTGCAGTATCCTTCCCCTGGAGTGGGGTGGGAATGGAGATTTTGCAGTATCCTTCCCCTGCCATGCTCACCAAGCCACGCCTACAGAACCGGTAGTAAAAAAAATTGGATTTCACCACTGGAATTAAATATTAAATATAGGCCAGGAGAACAGTTGTCCGTGGTTTTTTGTTATTTCATTTTATTTTATTTTATTTTATTTGCCTTTTGTTGTTGTTGTCTTGAAGTTAAGACTGACATTGTCTGGACAAGTCCCTATAATTTTCCTGGCAAAATTTCAGAAGTAGTTTGCCCTTTCCTTCTTCCTAGGGCTGAGCGTAACTGCCCGAAGATCACCTAGCTGGGTTTATTTATAAAGAAGGACTAGAACTTACTGACTCCTGCTTTCTAGCCTTGTGTCTTAATTACTAGACCAAACTGGTTGCATATAGTTTTATTAGTGATATTTAACTTCGATGTTAATCAACTTTCATTTTTGTTATGGTCTTATTATAAATTTATTATAAATTTAATAAATAATAATAATATCTGTCCATAATGGGAGAATGGTCCTTGATTATCATTCAAAGGCAATGGGTAGCCTTCATCTCAGAAATTCATTCATTCATTCATTCATTCATTCATTCATTCATTCATTCATTCATTGTCTATCCATCGTCTGTCTGTCTGTCTGTCTCTCCTAACTTAAAAGATATGGAAGGGTTGAAAAGAAGGCAGGTAAACAGAAGCAAGCGAGGCAAAAATATAGAGGAAAGAGATTCTGGGTAATGAAATTAAACCCTAAATATATGTAATCCTAAAAAAAAAATATCCAAGATATGCTATCTGTGATGACTTCCTTAAATCCATAAAGATTGAGCATTTATAGAAACCATATTTAGAATAGAATAGAATAACAGAGATGGAAGGGACATTGGAGGTCTTCTAGTCCAACCCCCTGCTTAGGCAGGAAACCCTACACCACTTCAGACAAATGGTTATCCAACATATTCTTAAAAACCTCCAGTGTTGGAGCATTTACAACTTCTGGAGGCAAGTTATTCCACTGATGAATTGTTCTAACTGTCAGGAAATTTCTCCTTAGTTCTAAGTTGCTTCTCTCCTTGATTAGTTTCCACCCATTGCTTCTTGTCCTGCCTTCAGATGCTTTGGAGAATAGCTTGACTCCCTCTTCTTTGTGGCAGCCTTTCAAATATTGGAACACTGCTATCATGTCTCCCCTAGTCCTTCTTTTCATTAGACTAGACATTCCCAATTCCTGCAACCGTTCTTCATATGTTTTAGCCTCCAGTTCCCTAATCATCATATTTATGTTACCTAACTGTTTTTGGAAGGATGGATATTTCTAAATCTAGGTGAGCGCGGGTGGCTTTCTCCCTACAAGAAAACAGAGAACTATATAAAAAGCATATGTATCCGGTGCGTACAGCAATGATAAATTACACACAAGGCTGAAAAGTGGGAAAAAATAGAAAGAAAAGCAGTGGCCTCTTTTCTCCCCTGTTTTCTATTGGTGCTATTCATGCTAGCAAATTTGCCATAGAACTGTGAATATTTATTTAGCCTTCTTCATAATAGGGGTGTTTTTTTTTTAAAAAAAAAAAACAAACTAATGGGGAATTATTGGGGGACAATGAAAGACATTTGTAAATTAAATAGATAAGCCCGTTGGCACACAAGGGATGCTTTGTCCAAGACAAGAATTCTATTGTCCATCGCTTTCGGTTGTCAAGAGGCAGGGAGCGCAGGATTTATGAGGGTGAAACAATGATCCTTTCACAGTGCAGGCGAAGAAGCTGTGAGATTCTGTCCCTCTGCTTTTCAGCCTCTATAATCTTTTTTTTTTTTTTATCATGGAAGGACAATGTAGGATTTAACTGGTCCTTGGGTCTCAGGACTGTCCTTTTAAACACCAGGGACTGTGAAGTAATTAATATGGGGACAATAGATTTGCTTCTTTAAAAAAAGCTTCTTCTTTTTTTTTCTTTTTTTTCTTTTGGTACCTGAATTACCAGAGGTTTTAAGAATCACTACGCTTGCCACTTTGGATAAATGGTCTTCTTAAGACATGGCTTATTCACACAAGAATAAAAAGCTACAATCCTGTTTTGGAATTGGAGGAAAGACTGTTTTATTTGGCAGCGTTCAATCAAATGTTCTGGTTTTTTTTCCCCTTGGCTATCTGTTGCAACGGGACTTCTAATGCTGCAAACTTGAACCAGGACTAAGTTGTATGATTTAAAAAGAACTTATCTGATTAAAGAACATGAAAAAAAAAGAAAAAAAAACCCAACGACGAATAGATATTGTGATATCTATTCAATAATGGAATATTTATTTGAAAATTAGAGGGACGTGGTGGCTCAGTGGCTAAGATGCTGAGCTTGTTGATCGAAAGGTCCGCAGTTCAGCTGTTCGAATCCCTAGTGCCGCGTAATGGGGTGAGCTCCCATTATTTGTCCCAGCTTCTGCCAACCTAGCAGTTCGAAAGCACGTAAAAAATGCAAGTAGAAAAATAGAGACTGCCTTTGGTGGGAAGGTAACAGCGTTCCGTGCACCTTTGATGTTGAGTCATGTTGGCCACATGACCACGGAGACCCTGGAACACGGCCCCCTAGAGTCGGGAACGACTAGCACATATGTGCAAGGGGAACCTTTACCTTATTTGAAAATTACAGTTATTAGTAAAAGTTATTAGTAAGAAAATTAGTAAGAAAAATGCTAAGTCTGAACCTAGTATTGTGTGTTGCTTCATGACATCTTGAGATATGCCCACTAGATGTGGGGTTTTTTTTGTTTTTGTTTTTGTTTTTTTTTTTTGGTCCTCTCTTGACAAAATCCTTAGATAAAAATTCCCCAGACATTTCCCAGACAGCTTTTCTACAGTTCTTGAATGTTTGTAGATTTAAGTGTCACAAAGCATTTTCAGCTATATTTAATAGAGTGCTTTAAGTTGAAGCGAAGACGTTTTCAGAGATTTATTTTTTAGAAAAGGTCAGTATATACAGTAATGGTCCAAGGCAGAATTTGAAGCCACAATAAACCATGTCACAACAAAAGGAATAGTTGGAAATACTTCTGACTTTCCTAATTCTCTAGTTTGCTCTTGGAGCTGGGCAACAGGCTTCTTCAGGTTACATGTGGCAATGAATCAGTGGAAAAACTTGCCTCCAGAAGTTGTGGGTGCTCCAACACTGGAAGTTTTTAAGAAGAGATTGGATAACCATTTGTCTGAAGTGGTATAGGGATTCCTGCCTGAGTAGGGGGTTGGACTAGAAGACCTCCAAGGTTCCTTCAAACTCTGTTATTCTGTTAGTGATTCTGTTATTCAGCCTTCCATTTTTGTAGTTTTGTAGTCCTTAAAGTCTTTTGCAGACCAATGTTTCTCAACATAGGTTTGCAAAACAGTTCTCTGGCAACTTGAAGATGTATGGACTTCAACTCCCAGAATTCTGAGAGTTGAAGTATAAACATCTTCAAGTTGCCAAGGTTGAGAAACACTGCCTTAGAGATGAAACTGAGTGCCATTCCAGTAATAATGCCTATTTTGCCTTAATGTGTAGTTCAGCACCCAGAAATATTGAAGATGGGAATCCACCTAATGGACAGTTAACTCTCAGCAATAAGATTCTACTGCTGCTGTAGAATTTTTGTTTTCATGATGATGCTCCCAAGCAGGAGTGAAATCCAGCAGGTTCTGACAGATTCTGGAGAACCGGTAGTGGAAATTTTGAGTAGTTTGGAGAACTAGTAGCGGGAATTTTGAGTAGTTCGGAGAACCGGCAAATACCACCTCTGGCTGGCCCCAGAGTGGGGTGGGAATGGAGATTTTGCAATATCCTTCCCCCTGGAGTGGGGAGGGAATGGGGATTTTGCAGTATCCTTCTCCTGCCATGCCCACCAAGCCACGCCCACAGAACCGGTAGTAAAAAAAAATTGAATTTCACCCCTGCCCCCGAGCATATCTTTTATGAATGTACATTTCACTTTGAAGGTAATGGGATACTGACCTGGTTTCTATTGCTTTAATTTTGGGAACATTTTGCCTGAAAATGTATTTGCATCTGTTATTACTTAAGTCTAATTTGGGCCCAAGATGCTGTTTCTTTTCTAAAGCACACAGAGGGAAGGAAGGATAATTAAAAGTTAATTTCTTCTTTTTGGCATCTCTGTTGTTACTCTGACTTACACCTTGACTTCTGTGTCCTCCCTTTTTCTTTTCCAGAAAGTCTTGGATGATTAAATACATATCTGTGCATAAACACAAACTTTACTGGAACTGTTAATTTGCTCAAATGGATGGAATATGGTACTTTAACTGGCAACAGGCTTCCAAAGGTTGAAGGTAAGATGCTGGATAACAAAAGCTTGCATTTTTCAATTTCTGTACAGCTATAAAAATACTAGAACATTCTAAACCTACTGCAGTTTTCTCCAAGCTGCTTTCCAGATTGGTTAGGTTATAATTGTGACATTGCCAGAATGCCTGATGCATTAAATGTTGGTCCTTTATATCCAGGGAGCAAGGAGACTGACAGCAATGTTTGCTTCTTAACTGCCAAAGAGAGAAGAAAAAACATAGCACTAAACAGTGCAAAGAGCAAGAAAGATTATTAGAAGACTAGAAGCTAAAGCGTATGATGAATGGTTGAGGGAACTGGATATGTCAAGTCTTAAGAGAAGGATTAGGGGTGGCATGATAGCAGTCTTCCAATATTTGAGAGGCTTCACAGACAGGAGAGGGAGGTCAACCTATTTTCCAATGCACCAGAAGACAGGACAAGAAATAACAGGTGGAAGATCATTAAAGAGGATCCAACTAAGGAGATATTTCCTGATAGTGAGAGCAATTAATCAATGGATCGGCTTGCCTCCAGAAGTTGTGGAGTTCTCTATCACTGGAAATTTTTAAGAAGAGACTGGAAAGCCATTTGTCTGGAATGGTATGCTTGAACAGGGGGATGATCTAGAAGACCTCCAAGATACCTTCCAACACTGTGTTATTCTGTATTATGTGAAAGGAGGCTAGCATGACTCGGGGGATGAAAGCTTCAAAGGGGGGGTTATATGAAGTCCCCAGATTGCCCAGCTCTCTCCTTCTGAATGCCTCTCTCTTTTTTTTCTTTAGCTCTTTCCATTTTTCCCCCTTTGGTTCTTTTACTGATTCTCCTTTGCCTCTATAATGGTATGTGGGCAAGACTTGGGAGATTGGGCCAAGAGATGTTGCCAAGGGAATGGTCAGATAAAAGACAGCGTAGCCTGCAGATGGATAGTGGATGGGATGAGAAGTTCAGAAGAGACTTTCCCCTAGTTCCCTGAGCTCTAAAAGAGATGGGGGACAGAAAAAAAATGTACTTTCAGACTTTAAAATTCTCTCAAAACATTAGTTTACAATAAAGTAGAATTAGCTTAGCTGGTGATGATTCCTGGTGAGGCTGGCATCAGTTTTTAGAATAGAATAGAATAGAATTTTTATTGGCCAAGTGTGATTGGACACACAAGGAATTTGTCTTGCTGCATATGCTCTCAGTGTATATAAATCATCAAGAATCGTAAGGTAATGATAGTCATAGATTACAAATAAGCAATCAGGAAACAATATCAATATAAATCGTAAGGATACCAGCAACAAGGTTACAGTCATACAGTCATAAGTGGAATGAGATAGGAACAATGAGAAGATTAATAGTAGTGCAGACTTAGTGAATAGTTTGACAGTGTAGCGGGAATTATTTGTTTAGCAGAGTGATGGTGTTCGGGAAAAAACTGTTCTTGTGTCTAGTTGTTCTGGTGTGCAGTGCTCTATAGCGTCGTTTTGAGGGTAGGAGTTGAAACAGTCTATGTCCAGGATGCGAGGGTCTTTAAATATTTTCACAGCCCTCTTTTTGACTCGTGCAGCATACAGGTCCTCAATGGAAGGCAGGTTGATAGCAATTGCTTTTTCTGCAGTTCTAATTATCCTCTGAAGTCTGTGTCTGTCTTGTTGGGTTGCAGAACCAAACAGGATAGTTATAGAGGTGCAGATGACAGACTCAATAATTTTGAAGGTACGATTCTCCACACATCTCCTTTAGAGCTTGAGAAAGTGGGGTGGGTGGGTGGACAGTCTCTTCTGAGCCTCCCACCCACTGTCCAACCGTTGGACTATGCTATCTCTTATCTGACCATTTTCCATGGCACAGTCTCTTTTCCCAGTCTTCCCAGTCTTTCCAACACGAGCATATTTGCATTCAGGAAATCATGCTTGCCAAAAAAAACCCTCCTTAGATACCTTTAACATTATATTCTCATTTGAACTGAGATGCCTGTAGTAAGATTCATGCAACTCTGACATTATCATGCGGTATTTAGCAGACTCATTTATATTGTTTCATAGTCAAGACGGTGATGTTCTGCTTGATAGCGGCTTCATTTCTGTTCAAAATGTCCTTGACTGTTCATAATCTCATTTCTGGCAGCTAAATGACAGGCTTTGTGAAATTTCTTAGGGAAGGATATAAAAAAAAAACTGGCCAGAAAGGCAAGTGTGTATGCCTTTCAATCAAGAGCTAAGGCAAACTGGAGCAATTAGAATCACAGGTCAATAAACCCCATTTGATAGTCAAACAGATAGACGTTTGTTTTAATGTGTGTTGAGTATCTACAGAGTTAAATAATCTCATATTAAGGACATCTGCAAAGTCACAAATGACTCAGTAGAGCATATTATTATGCACATTGCATAATTATTATGCACATTAGCACATTGCTAATAGGGAGCTATTGCTTCTAGCTATTAAAGTCCATAAACATTTTTTTTTAAAAAAATCATGAACTTCATCATTTTTTTAAAAAAAGGATTTTTAAAAAATTATATCAGATCTTTCCATGATTGATTGATTGATTGATTGCACATTTCTGTTGTTGTGTACTGCTTAGAAGTACGAAGTATTGTGTGTGGTTTAATGACATTTCAAATAAGTACTTTCAGAGAAATCCATAAATTAAGGCTAGGACATCTGTAAAACAACTATGATGGATTTCCTATGTTTACACAGAAATGTGTCAGTAGTTAAAAGAATAAAGAAGATGAATAAATAAATGAAAATAAGCAGAACTGACACGAACCATGCTTTCCTTAATCCATATTATATCCTAAGGACCACTTAAAATATGCAGTGTTAAGCAGGAGCTAGGAGCTAGTGTGGGGTCTCTATATTACAAAGCATTTACTTTTTTAATTCATAAGTCTCAGGATTCTGATTTGCTTGAGTTCATTACTTGGAGCCTTAATACATATTCTTCTAAATCTTTTAGAATTGCAGAATCCTGAAGCAAAATAGAAATACTTTAAAGTGGATATAGTAGATTAAAATTATATTTTTTTAAAAAAAAATGTAACCGTGGAAGTAGCCTCCTAGTAAAACAAATCTGCCACAAACAAATTCAAAAGCAGCAATTGCAATGCCAAATATTTTAGAAAAACAGGTGTGATATGTATGAATATCTTCACCTTTGTAGAAAGAAATACAACATGAAGTACGAATCAGCACTGGGAATGTATGCTTGAAATTCTCTTGAAAAACAGTCTCTTTTGCAAAGGAAGAAAACTTTGGAGAAATAGCCAGTCAAATTAAGCATTTTCAAGCTCGCTCTCTCAATCATCTTTGATTTTGTTCTATAGTCTACTTGCCACCAAGTATTTTTTCTTCTTCTTCTTCTGCCTAGCTGAAGCAGAGAAAAGGCTAGCGGCAACGTAATGGTTGGCCCCTGGTGTGCACCTAAGGAGGGCTTTTATTTCTTTGGAAACTCTATAAAAGGGTTCTAGAGATACAATAAGGGAGTAGAAGGAAATAGAAATAATTTGCCAGGTTTTGTACCCCATCACTTCAAAACAGGAGATATAAATGCATTTTTTTGTGTGTGTTTTCTTTCTCTCTTCAGTGGCCTTGGTTTGAGAATCTATTTTAGTCAGCAGGGGGAGATAATGGATGCACGATCCGCAGCCTTGAAAAGTCAATATGGTATTTGGCAAATAGAAAAATATTATCTAGTTTCTGTGGGCTGCCTGGACATCCATCATTATGGAGTGCATGGAGGGAAGATCCAAAAGTCATAGTAAATACATGTCTTTATTAGACCCCAGCAAAATGCCACATCAAAGTGAGTTTCCTGGAATGCTCTATTTTCATTAAACAACAACAACAACAACAACAACACCTCTAGGGGAAGGAGAACACAAAGTAGGACAGGAATGCCATGGAGATTTTAGAGAGACTTGCTGAGTGAAATTGAAATCCCTACAGACTGTAGGCTCATGAAGCTGAGCCCAAAGTGGTGGAGTCATGATGACAGTTCTGTTAGCTTGTCAGTGATTGATTCACAACTCTTTGCCAATGGATGTCTCTCTCCCCCCTCTCTCCACCTCTTTCTCCCCATAGCTATCAACCTATCGAGCTATCTGATTATCTATCATCTATCTATCTATCTATCTATCTATCTATCTATCTATCTATCTATCTCTCCATCCATTATCTATCTCTCTCTCTCTCCATCCATCATCCATCTATCTATCTGTCTGTCTGTCTGTCTGTCTGTCTGTCTGTCTATCTATCATATCTCTCTCCATCCATCATCTATCTATCTATCTATCTATCTATCTATCTATCTATCTATCATATCTCTCTCCATCCACCATCTATCTATCTATCTGTCTGTCTGTCTGTCTGTCTGCCTGTCTGCCTATCTATCTATCTGTCTGTCTGTCTGTCTGTCTGTCTGTCTGTCTGCCTGTCTGCCTATCTATCTATCTGTCTGTCTATCTATCTCTCCATCCATCTATCTATCATCTCTCCATCCATCCATCATCTGTCTGTCTGTCTGTCTGTCTGTCTGTCTGTCTGCCTGTCTGCCTGTCTATCTATCTGTCTGTCTGTCTGTCTGTCTGTCTGTCTGTCTGTCTGCCTGCCTGTCTGCCTATCTATCTATCTGTCTGTCTATCTATCTCTCCATCCATCTATCTATCATCTCTCCATCCATCATCTATCTATCTATCTATCCATCTATCATCTATCTATCTATCTATCTATCTATCTATCTATCTATCTATCTATCTATCTATCTATCTCATATGGCTATCTCATATTATGATTCATGGGATGCAAAAAATCTTCACTTGAAATATCTCATTGTTTGAGAAACCTCCTGTTTCTAGAATTTTAAAACAGAGATGCTGTTTTCATTCTGAAAAATTGTAGAGCAAGGAAGAAAAAGGAATTTGTCAGGCCTTCCTCCAGACACTGAACAGGTTCAAGCAGGAGTTAGTCCCCAGAAGTATTCTATTGATTTTCTTGGGTATTTTAAACTTGAAAGCCGAAGGAAATTGCAGTGGATGTAATGCTGTTTCTTGCCTAAGTGATTCTGGACGTTCGCATGGCCACATATTGCTATCGTTCTCTCCACTCCCACAAAGGAAAAGCAAATAAACCTTGTTTACATTGACTGGCATATAAACCTGAGTGTCTATATGGCATTTGCATTTTCCATTTTCAATCCCATCTTGTGGTGGTGGTGGTGGTGCTTCTGTTTGAAAAGATTTCCTCTCCTGCTGTGCTCACTCAGAAAAGAAATTTCCTGTTTCAATATCTAAATCATCAAAGCTCACTGAAAGGTGAAATATTCACATGCAAATATTATCATCCAGGCAAAAAGTACTGCATCAAATTCACTAAATAAGCACTCCATGTATGGATTTGGCTCAAGAAATAGTTCTTGATGTCTTCCTTAGGACTTAGGGGAAGCCAGGAGACATTCTGGACATTTGAAGAGATGATTGCATGATGAACTTAATCCTTTAAAATGCACACATGTGCATAACTTCTGCATAGTTCAGTTTCTGTGTCAAAGCCAAAGCTAGTTCTCTATTGTAAAATGGGGAGTGCCGCAAGGGTCGGTCCTCTCGCCCCTCCTGTTCAACATTTATGTGAAGCCGCTGGGTGAGATCATCCGTGGTTTTGGGGTGAAGTGTCATCTGTACGCTGATGATACTCAGCTGTACATCTCCACCCCAGACCACCCCAACGATGCCCTTGATGTGATGTCCCGCTGCCTGGAGGCCGTGCGGGCCTGGATGGGGAGGAACAGGCTCAGACTCAACCCCTCCAAGACCGAGTGGCTGTGGCTTCCGGCGCCCCGATATAGTCAGCAGGTGCCATCGCTGACTATTGGGGGTGAATCTTTGCCCCCCACAGAGAGGGCTCGCAATCTGGGTGTCCTTCTGGACGCATGGCTGTCTTTAGAAGAGCATATGACGGCCGTGGCCAGGGGGGCCTTTTATCAGGTTCGCCTGATTCGCCAGTTGCAGCCCTTTCTGGATCGGGACGCCCTGCGCACGGTCACTCACGCCCTTGTCACCTCCCAGCTGGACTATTGTAATGCTCTCTACATGGGGCTCCCCTTGAAGAGCACTCGGAGGCTCCAATTGGTCCAGAATGCGGCCGCGCAGGTGGTTATGGGTGCAACTCGTTGCGCCCATGTGACACCCCTCCTGCGCGAGTTGCACTGGCTCCCAGTGGTCTTCTGGGTGCGATTCAAGGTGTTGGTTACCACCTTTAAAGCGCTCCATGGCATAGGACCCGGGTACCTTCGAGACCGACTTCTGCCACCAATAGCCTCCCATCGACCAGTCCGCTCCCACAGAGAGGGTCTCCTCAGGGTGCCATCGGCCAAGTTATGTCGGCTGGCGACACCCAGGGGGAGGGCCTTCTCTGTGGGAGCCCCAGCCCTGTGGAATGAACTGCCCCCGGAAATACGTAAGATCTCCGACCTCCAGGGTATTTAAAATTTTTGGGATTTTAATTGGAGCCTAATTATTTAATGATTTTAAATTTTAATCGTTGTTTTGTTCTGTGTTTTTAAATAGGCTGTACACCGCCCTGAGTCCTATAGAAATAAAATTATTATTATTATTATTATTATTATTATTATTATTATTATTATTATTATTATTATTAAAAAAAAAGGCTTTAGGACTCTTAATAGGAAAGCCAGAACTTGGCTTGGCAGGAAGAGGGGAATAAATGACAATCACACGAGGGTAAATGGCTCGAAAATCTAATATGTGCATAATATCAGAAAACAGCTTTACTTATTTCCCTCGATAAGCTTTATTATGTCTCTATTAATTTACTAATTATTTACATTTTTTTTCTCCCAAGCTCGCATAAATGAATTTCTAATCAGAAATCCTAGCGATCGCAAAATATGATAGCAATTTTGGTAGCTCTATGCTTCTCTGCATATAAATAAGATTTAGGAGATGAAAAGAAGATAACACTTTTCAATCTTGTGTGTTCTTTCACTTCAGCAATCTTTTTTTTTTTTTTTTTTTTAAAGAAGCTAGTAAATGGAAGATGGAACATAGAGATTATGTCATTTAGATAAGGAAATTGAACTGGTTTTCTGCTGAAGTCAAGGTCCCATCCATTCAATCAGTTTGGCATGGTATGGAAATGTGTTCTAGATTTTTCCAAAGTTGTTTAGATGTTGTTGTTTGTTGAGGTCCAAATACCATTGAAATGTCTCTTTTATCCAAAACATTGACTATCATTCTATTTCTACACAACAGTAAAGTCTTAGGATCACAGGATCACAGCTCAGTCAAGGTTGCCCAGAAAAGGATGATAAAGTTTTATGCTGTTGCTCCAATTGTTTATCTCTAGTCTATCCTAAGACTATTCTTTCACATCTAGGCCACACTAAACATGGTATTAATTACATACTTATTTGCTGATTTATTCATGCAATAAGCAACAGCTCTCCCAAGTGAAATTTTGTTGTTGTTAGTTGCGAAGTCATGTCCGACCCATTGCGACCCCATGGACAACGTTCCTCCAGACTTTCCTATCCTCTACCATCCCCTGGAGTCCATTTAAGCTCATGCCGACTGCTTCAGGGACTCCATCCAGCCACCTCATTCTCTGTCGTCCCCTTCTTCTTTTGCCCTCAATCTTTCCCAGCATTAGGCTCTTCTCCAGTGAGTCCTTCCTTCTCATTAGGTGGCCAAAATATTTGAGTTTCATCTTCAGGATCTGGCCTTCTAAAGAGCAGTCAGGGTTGATCTCCTCTAGGACTGACCAGTTTGATCGCCTTACCAAGTGAAATACAGTGTCTTATTTTACAAAGTTGATGCTGAAAAGGAACTGTCTGCTATTAATTATATTGCCAGGAAAGTCTGCTAAGCTTAATGATAAATAAGACTGTACAATTCCAGGAGTGTTATTAACTGTTTTTGTCAATAAGGGCACATTATTGTCTTAGAGTTCTCTTAGATTTAATTGTTCTGTATTGTATAGTATTATCAGTATGTGAATTGATTTCTAATAATATTTAGTACATTGATGTGTTGAATTAGTGACTGTGTGTTGTGTAGACTGTAGTGACTGAAAGATGCATATGTATTTTGCTTTTGTTGATAATTAAGATTGCATCAGGTATTTAAACTTTTATTTTATTTTGATTGTAAATATATTTTTTAAATAAACTAAACATAGGTTTAGCATTAGTATTGGTATTAGTAGGAAATTCTATACACAGGAAACTACAATTACAGTAGTGTTGAAGGGAGCAGAATTTGTCATGGCAAGTTTTGGAAATTCTGAGTTTGATTCCAAACAACCAACAGCTGAAAAAGCTAGCTCAAAATTAATCCAAGTTGCCATTTTCTGAAAATACTGATTATTTCACTATGATTAGTTTTTTTATGGTCTTATGATTGTTATATTTATTGGTTTTCTTGTTGTTCTGAGCCAGCAGAGTGTTAAATGGGCAGCCATATTTTAAGTAAATAAATAAATGTTCTAGAGAAAAGGTAGCCAGTTGTTCTGGCATCTGGGGACTTTTAAAGCTGTTTGCAAAGCCACATGCCGCTGTAATGCATCAGTGTTTCCCTTAGAAAATATTCTGTTTATCAGCAGGACCTTATTCATAGAAATTATGGAAATCAGAGTTGAAAAGAAAGCAAATCACACTCCCTCTTCTGTTCACAATCCAAATTAAAAGCATTCAAAAGAGAGGGGTATATATTCCATGCTTAACATAGCTTCTACTTGGACCCTATCATCTCCTTAGTTGACTAAGCAATTCCAGTTTTAAATTGCTCTTACAACCAGGAAGATTCTCCTAATGTTTGGCCGATATTTTCCACCTAAGGTAAAGGTAAAGGTTCCCCTTGCATATATGTGCTAGTTGTTCCCGACTGTAGGGGGCCGTGTTCCAGGGGTGAAATCCAGCAGGTTCTAACAGGTTCTGGAGAATCGGTAGCGGAAATTTTGAGTAGTTCAGAGAACTAGCAAATAGCACCTCTGGCTGGCCCCAGAGTGGGGTGGGAATGGAAATTTTGCAATATCCTTCCCCCAGGAGGGGAGGGAATGGAGATTTTGCAGTATCCTTCCCCTGGAGTTGAGTGGGAATGGAGATTTTGCAATATCCTTCCTCTGCCATACCCACCAAGCCACGCCCACAGAACCAGTAGGGAAAATTTTTGGATTTCACCCCTGCTGTGCTCATCTCTGTTTCTAAGCAGAAGAGCCAGCTCTGTCTGAAGAGGTCTCCGTGGTCATGTGGCCGGCATGACTAAACGCCAAAGGCGCATGGAACACTGTTACCTTCCCACCAAAGTCCCTATTTTTCTACTTGCATTTTTTACTTGCTTTCGAACTGCTAGGTTGGCAGAAGCTGGGACAAGTAACGGGAGCTCACCCCATTGTGCAGCACTAGGGATTCGAACTGCTGAACTGCCGATCTTTAGATTGACAAGCTCACCATCTTAGCCACTGAGCCACCACATCCGCTATTTTCCTCCTGGAATTGGAATTTTATAGTCTCTAGGTCTCGGAAATAGAATATTGGTCTTGGCTATCTATTTAGACTCCTTCAGGTACTTTAAGAGCCCTATCATATAATCCTGCAGTTTTCCCTTCTCAAAAGTAACCCCCCACAACTATTCTTATAGTACCTGAGCATCCTTGGTGGATGCAAAAAACTTGCAGATATCAGCTTTATCAAATTAGAATATCACTTGTGGTCTTGATTGTGTTCTGTCTGAATTCTTCTTCAACTGTCCTGAGTCCCCAGAACTGGAGACAGTACCCAATGCAGAGTCTGACCAGCATAGAATCAATAGTCAATAGAATACCATAATTGGGCAGTTATTCTTCATAAAGAAAAGAGAATATCCATTGACAAAAATGTATGCCATTGGATACTTAAGAAATAAGATTTCTTTTTAAAGAAAACAGTTGACAAATAACTAGATAGGCCTTCTTAAACAGCGAGCATTCCATTACTAATCTAGAACTTGGATTGAAAAGAGTCTTTTTAATGGTGGGAATATCTACATTTACAGTCAAAGGACAATGTTCTCACTTGCTTCCTGACAACATACTGCTGCTCTGTTTTATTGCAACAATAGTGTCAGTATTCTTTGGTCCTGTGGATGAAAGGATGTTTCAAAGCCCCCACAGAATAGTATATATTATTTATAATGCAGCTCCATCCTAATCCTTCAGTTATATTATCTACCTACCTACCTAATCTGTCTGTCTGTCTATCTATCTGTCTCCATCTATCTATCTCTATCCACCCATCTAGATCCTCCTCCTCCTCCTCCACCGCCTCCTCCTCCTCCTCCTTCTTATCATCATCATCATCATCATCATCATCATCATCATCATCATCATCTTGTAGAGAAACATACCACACTATGTCAAAGTTCCAAATTTCATGGACATGAACAAAAATATTTCTTTTCTCAGAATGAAGGTTATTTCTGATATTTCTGGCAGAGGAGCAGATTTCTTACACCCACTGTGGCTGCAGAAGAAAAGGTTCTTGGTGACCCCAAAACCCAGCTGGCTGGCTGGCTGGCTGGATAGATAGATAGATTCGTAGGTAGGTAGGTAGAGATAGAGATAGAGATAGAGATAGAGAGAGCGAGAGATAGATAGATAGATAGATAGATAGAGAGAGAGAGAGAGAGAGAGAGAGAGAGAGAGAGAGAGATAGATAGATAGATAGAGAGAGAGAGAGAGAGAGAGAGAGAGAGAGACAGAGAGAGAGAGAGAGAGAGAGAGAGAGAGAGAGAGAGAGAGAGAGAGAGAGAGAGAGACATAGACATAGAGATATTTATTCTCCTCTTCCTTATTTCATTTTACAACAGGACTGTTCTACTCAGTCGGTAAGCACAAGTACTATCCCTCCCAAGTGAGACCAATTCCAGTTGAAAGAACAACTACATTTAACAACTTTGTCCACCTAGTTATATAGGCACTGATTTTCTCAGGTCATCCAACCAAAGAGACCCTCCATGTTCAGACAATCTGTCTCCACAAAAGGGATTTTCTATATATGCAGAGGGGCACATAATGCTGGGGAATGACTCTTCTCCTGTCAGCTTCTTCCATCTCTTTAGCTTAATCTATCATCATGGGATTTCAAAGAAGGTTAAATTTGACATGTGACCTGCAGAATTACAACCCCTGAAATGTGTTAGTTCCTGCTAGTATTTCTTGAATAGAGTCAAAGGGGAATAACAGCAAGAAAGCAAACGACTGAAGTTTTAAGGACAGGAAGAGCTACTGTGTTTAGAAAATTTATGATTCAGAAAACATATGTAAATACATGAGTTAAGCTTCTGACTCTGGTTCTTGCATAGAGAAAAAAAACCCATAAATAAATCCCAAGGACAAGAAAACATTAAAGGACAGGACACATGTGTATAATAAATACACATAAATGTCACTCTACCTCTGACTGAGATTATAAATCAGACGAATCAGAAAGACAGGATGCTTTAAAAGACAGGAACTAAATTAAACAAGAAATCCATCAATATTCCAATTTTTCAAAACAACGAAGGGGTAATTTGTTTGTGTGTACAAGGGCACATTCAGAAATCTCATGGTAGATTTAGAAAATGGCCAGAGTCTGCTTTGGCTTACAGTCTAGGCATAAGTAAGTTCTTCAATAAATCACACACATATCAGCAGAGACTGCTTTAGTAAAAGACATGGCTTCACCTATTTTGTGCTTCTTAAAACAATTGTTGGATTTACCGTATTTTTCGGCGTATAAGACGCTCCGGAATATAAGACACACCTACCTTTTTTGGGTGAGAAAAACAAGAAAAAGAAATTTGCGTTATCAACATAGCTAGTTGATGAAGCACATTTATAAAAAAAACACCTGGAGAAATTTTACTCCAAATGAAGGGGAGAAATGGGGAGTTTGTCTCTTGAATTTATCTAGCCCTAAATGCAATTGTGAATTTGCAAATAATGCTTTCTTTAAATGTTGCACAAACACACTGCAGCAACCCTGCATAGCAGGAAAAAACAAACAAACCCAGAGCATCTATACAACACCTTCCAACAAAAAGTATATCCATGAAACTTCATCAAAAATTGCCTGATCCGTCAACCCAATTTAACACAACCAATACAAGCCGTAAAAAAATAACACTGCCACACATCAAAAAAACATCTCAGAAACTACTAAAAGACCATTAGAAACCCATGAAATCAGAGTAGTACACAAGCCAACTAAAGCCCTCCAAAACATCTATCATATTTCATTTCCATGTTTTTTTATCTAACCATTGATAAAATAAGTCCCATATCTTATAATATTGTTTATCTTCTTGTTCTCTAATTTCAAATGTCAATTTACTAATACAAGAATTGTAGAATTATATAAAATATAACATAAAAATGTATTATTATTGGATCGATTTAGGATGATGAAATGAATGTTATAATATAAATTAATTCAAATTTTAGAATATTTTGTACAAAATGAGAGAAGAACAGCTATAGTCAAATATATGATTAATGAGGACAATAATACATAGATATATATTAGATTGATAATGTAAGAATTTAGGTAAACTGTAAGCTATGAATATGGTGAAGATGCACAAAAGACTTGTAACCAACCGACACACTGTGTGTAATTGAGGATGGTTTTATGTTTTTATGTATGTTTGTTTAAAAATAAAAATAATTTATTTCAACAAAAAAAAAAGCCCTCCAAAACATCCAAAGTAAACCAGCCAAAAGACATTTTGAAAATTCTTTAATTTCACAACATATGGACTAGACCTAACCGTATTTTCAACCGGGAAACTATGGCCATCCTAGATCAAGCCAAGTCCAAAACACTAGGGAATTTCTAGAAGCCTTGCACTCTGACAAATTAGTCAACAATGGACACATAGACATAAACATACTGTACATACTGTGCAAAAGAGATAATCAACAAGCCAAAATGGGAACAGAAAGACCAAAACACCTCCTCACCAGCAATCAACACCCAGATGAGCATAGGTTAATTCCAGTGGTGTGTTTCAAATTTTTTTACTACTGGTTCTGTGGGTGTGGCTTGGTGGGCGTGGCTTGGTGGGCGTGGCAGGGGAAGGATCCTGTAAAATCTCCATTCCCTCCCACTCCAGGGGAAGTATACTGCAAAATCCCCATTTCTTCCCAATCAGCTGGGACTTGGGAGGTAGATAATAGATGCGGGCGGGGCCAGTCAGAATTTTTACTACCGTTTCTCCGGTAGTAGAACCCTGGAGTGGGGAGAGTGTTGAGGGTAAAACTTCCCTCTGCATAGTAGGCAATAGACCGGACAGCAAAGAGATACGTTGCTGGTTAAACACACAGATGCTCACAGACTCTGAACGGTGGGAAAAAAAAACATTCTTTACTCTTAGTGAAAAAACAAACTTGGTTTCTCAAAACAATGATAACACGTCTTCCAATAATCACTCTCCAACACAAAACATAGTTTGCTTACAGTTCTCTTCAATCACACACAGTCCCTCTTCAGGAGATCAATCATCAAATAGCAGGAGCAGGAGCTCCCGGGCTTCCTGTCTACTTTTATGGCTGCCTGATAATAGCACAGCCAATCATTCTTCTCATATCATTTAAAGTCACAAACATAGTTTTTCTATATATTACCTACCCAACCGTAGGATAAATATCCAACAGAGAGAATGGAGATTTTACAGGATCCTTCCCCTGCCATGCCCACCAAGCCATGCCACGCCCACCAAGCCATGCCGCGCCCACCAAGCCACACCCACAGAACCGGTAGTAAAAAAATTTGAAACCCACCACTGGACAAGACATTCATAAACATCTCTTGGCCTAAGCAACTAAATAAGTAACACAAACAAACACACATCCTTTTCTAAATGGAAATAAATAGTCTTTAATACTGAGATTTCTGCTCAGTATGACTTCCAAAGGTTTTTCACCCTTTGGTTCATACAATGGTGAGCATTTCCTCCCCCCCCCCACAATTAACAGTTTGCACAAACTCCAGACTGGAGAAGACTATTAATCATTTCTTCCTAAGAACAAGACTGCTTTTTTTTTTTTAAATTTGATTTATATGCCGCCCTTCTCCGAAGACTCAGGGCGGCTTACAATGTGCTCAGCAATAGCCTTCATCCTTTTGTATATTTATACAAAGTCAGCTTATTGCCCCCACAAACTGGGTCCTCATTTCACCTACCTTAGAAAGGATGGAAGGCTGAGTCAACCTTGAGCCTTGGCGAGATTCGAACCCTGCAGTAATTGCAGGCAGCTGGTCTTAATAACCAGCTTAATAACAGGGTGCCTTAAACCCATGTACTACTAAGGCTCTTCAAGGTTCACCAATGATTCTTTTAAATGAATTATTTGCTTGTGGCAAGAAAAAGCACCAGAGGTCAAATGTTCTCCTGCACCCACCCACCAGCAGATGTTTAGATAGAGGAAAAGACAAACTTATGATATATTCAAATGTTTACTTACCCACTGGTGCTAGTAACTTTTGTGGGTGTGCTCTCTAACCGACGATTCAGTCTCCAAGAAGCTCCAGTCATGTCCTTATTTTTTTTCTTGGGACGACAAGAGCAATTTGTAAATCTAAAAACAAAACAAAAAGTAAAGTGCAAACTGTTAAAAGGATGGGGAGCAAAACTGTGGAGAACAAATTAATTAAGAGCTGTATTAATTCCTAATTGATAGGAAAATGCTCTGCATTTTTGGTGGCTTCGACAGCCCTGATGCTTATTCACCTAAAAGTCAGAATTTGAGATTTACACTGCTGTTTGGAATCGCTACATATTTGGATTAGAGCTGGACAGATCATAAATTACAATGATTTTTTTTTTTTTTTGCTATAGTATATTTGTGTTGTTTGCAGAGTGCATGCAAAAAGGAATGTTCTTAGGCTAAGTCTGACCTTGAACAAAAGATGCATAAGAACTGGGTGAATATAAGTGACAAAAAGACAGTTGCTTGATATGGATTATTTCCTCCCGGGTCCCATCTACAACCTCATATAACATCAAGCAGAACTGGAAGCTGAATGGGCAAAAGGGATGGCAATATTGAATTTTGAGTACAATGTGAATTATGAATTTTCCACTTGGTTCTGAGTTGCCCAAGTACACAATTATTATTTTAGAATAAATTTCCCCCAAGAGCCTTGTCATTATTTCAAATGATATTGTCAATCACTCTGTTCCATAATAAGCCTACTTTTTTTTTGGTGTTTAATGCTGCTTGGTTTGCTATTCCAGCAGAGTTTATATTTAAAAACAGACAGCTGGTATCACATTTATCTCAAGAGCATCTCCCTGAGGGCAGCAAAGGAACGTTAAAACCATTTACAACCATTTTTCATTTCCTGAACCTTTTAGTCTTCCTTTCTCCCCCCACCCTTGTTTTCCCTTAAGACTATTTCTATGTCATTTCAGTTTGGGGGCTGTTTTGCTTCTGTTACGTGTTTAAATTGGGCTTTACTCGCTCCACGCTGCTCATACCTGCAAATTAAATGGAGACTGAAGAAACAGAATAACTGTGGCAATCGGATATAAATAATACAGCATCTTTCTCTCTCTTGTCAAAGCTAGTGCAAAGCCTGGGAGAGATGCCACCATGCTTTCACAGCATAATTGAGATAGTGGTGGGATCATGCATCTTACCCACCACTCCATTACTGATGTGCGCTGATCGGCTAAAGATCCAGTCGTCAGAAAGAAATTCACAAGCACAGATGGTTCTGTGCACCAGAAACCATCAGTGCCACAAAGAAGTTCAGTAACTCTCCTGAAACAAACTCTTTTGGTGCTTGAACCACTCAATGTGTGCAGGAATCTATATGAAGAGCTTTAGAATCACATTCTTTGCACTTTATAATTGGGGAAGTTCTTAGCCTAAAAGGCATATAATAAGAGATTGCTCTCTCTCTCTTGTATTTTCCTTTGTTCTAATTGCCATCTTTATAAAATGCCTAAGAGCAGGGGTGCTATTCAGCAGGTTCTGACAGGTTCTGGAGAACTGGTAGCGGAAATTTTGAGTAGTTCGGAGAACCGGCAAATACCACCTCTGGCTGGCCCCACAGTGGGGTGGGAATGGAGTTTTTGCAATATCCTTCCCCCAGGAGTGGGCTGGGAATGGAGATTTTGCAGTATCCTTCCCCTGCAGTGGGGTAGGAATGGAGATTTTGAGTATCCTTCCCCTGCCAATGCCCCTGCCCAGCTCCTGCCAAGCTACAGTTCAAAAGCATGCAAACTCAAGTAGATAAATAGTTACCACTGTAACTATAATACCGTATTACTATTATTCTTCTCTTCCTTACTAGTATCTATCTCTTCCCACTTATTACTATAACCATGTTGCTTGTATCTTTCAATTATATTGTTTTTATTTGTTTCCTAGTGTGATTTGATAGCTTATTAGTAACCTTGACTATCACTACCCGTGTTTTCCTGAAAATAAGATCCTGTCTTATATTTTTTTGAACCCTAAAATAAACACTTGGCCTTATTGCCATGCACTCAAAAGTCCGATTGGGCTTATTATCAGGGGACGTCTTATTTTGGGGAAAACAGGATAAGTGTTGTATCTTTTTATTCTTGATGAATGTATTTTATTCTCCTTATGTACACTGAGAGCATATACACCTAAGACAAATTCCTTGTGTGTCCAATCACACTTGGCCAGTAAAGAATTCTGTTCTGTTCTGTTCTGTTCTGTTCTGTTCTGTTCTGTTCTGTTCTGTTCTACCCTACCCTACCCTACCCTACCCTACCCTACCCTACCCTACTCTACTCTACTGTACTCTCTTCAGTGGGAAAGTAACAATACTTTGCGCTCTCTCAGTGGCCATGAAATGGAGATGAGCACTGCCTCTACAGTTGGCAACAACTAGTGGAATAAAATCCCCAGGGATTCCTTTACCTTTTTTTAAAAAAAAACGTGGTGGCATATTCATGTTTTTTTTTTAAACTCAATAATGTTTTACTTACTTTGGTATTTTATTTTTTAAGGGAAAAAACAAGCTGCAGGCTAGCAGATTATTAATATGTTTGATAATGTAGCACTGGTCAAAGTGGTCTTAATTTGCCTAATCATGTTCAATTTAGTAAATACATAAATCTAGTTAAGATACATAGGGCTATTCTTCATCCCTTAGGCCATCCTTTAAAAATCCTTAATGGTTCAATTATATAATGTAGGTTCTATATTAAAGCCATAATCTCTGTCCATTTTCCTTCTGACAGCTTTCTGCTAGCGTGTTAAATTTATTTCTTCATTCCCTACTTGTTTTGAGTCTCATCTTCTCCAGCTAACTTTATCGTTACGCCCTTAACAGAGAATATTTACATTGTCAGCTAATCAGAATCACCTCGAACTCTGAGATGTGTGGCATATAAATTAAATAAATAAATAAAATGTCAGCTAAGGTAGGGATCTCTTTTGTTCTAGTATCTTGATTCCAAATACCTGCAAACTCATTCATGGTTATTTGGGAGCAACACTGCACTGCAGTGTTCAGATAATCAGAATCACCTCGAACTCTGAGATGTGTGGCATATAAATTAATTAAATAAATAAAATGTCAGCTAACGTAGGGATCTCTTTTGTTCTAGTATCTTGATTCCAAATAACTGCAAATTCATTCATGGTTATTTGGGAGCAACACTGCATTGCACAAATGTTCTAGAATGTTTCAGAAAGTTAAATGAGCTTTTAGTCTCCTGGAGTTATTATCATGTAATGCGCCATTGGCTATTAAATACCTGTAAAGGAGGCGTCTTGACACATGTCACACCATAAATATACTCCTAGATATATTGGAAGGGAAGAGGAGGCTCTACTACAAAGATGATTAGCGGGCTGGAGGTTAAAACATGAAGAATGGTTGCAGGAATTGGGTATGTCTAGTTGAATGAAACTAGAAGCATTTGAAATGTGGATTTACAGACGGCTGTTACTCATAAACTGGGTTAACAAAATCAGAAACGAGGAGGCAATAAGCCACCTTGGGAAAGCAAAGGGAAATCATCCAAGCCATTAAAAAGCAAACGTTAGATTATGGACATGTGATGCGACACTCAGAAAAATATGGCATCCTTCACTTACTCATCCAGGGAAAGATTGAAGGCAAACGAGGTCCAGGCAGAAGAAGAATATCATGGCTTCAAAACCTAAGGGACTGGTTCGGACAAAACTCAGCAGTATTTTTTCTTGTGGCTGTTGACAAAAATAGGATTGCCAACATGATCGCCAACGTCCAATGACAGAAATTGCACAAGAAGAAGAAGTTGAACTAAAAGAGGAACTAGGGGTTACATGATAGCAGTGTTCCAATAGTTGAGGGGACACCCCAAAGAAGAAGGTGTCAACCTATTTTCAAAAGCACCAGAAAGCAAGTCAAGAAACAATGGATGAAAAATAATCAAGGAGAGAAGCAACCTAGAACTAGAGAAAATTCCTAACAGTGAGAACAATGAACCAGTGTAACAGCTTGCCTTCATAAATGGTGGGTGCTCCATCATGGGAGGCTTTTAAGAAGAGACTGGACAGCCACTTGTCTGGAGTGGTACAGAGCCTCGTGCTTGAGTAGGGAGTTGGACTAAAAGATCTCCAAGGTCCCTTCTAATGCTGGTATTCTGTTATTCTGTTACTGTAAGAACCCCATTTTCATGGATAAGTCAACGATTCTCAAATTACATTTTAGTCTATGTCCTGGATCATGTGATTTAAAGTGGAGAATGACATCAAGTTGTATTCTTATTTGCTGATAACTGCTATTGCTTCACTTCCAGGCAAGTGCATATAGGTTAAAATTGGATATTGTCAGAAAACCTGACACAGGTAGCACTATCAGTGTCAAATGGATTTAAGAGGGGAAAAAAAATTGTTTTATCAGCCTGAACTGACAGTTTTACTATTTGCTGATGTTTGGAATACCGATTGAAGTTGCCTAAGAAGGTTAAAATGCAATTTTTTTTAATCATGGATTTTAACATTTAATAAAAAATGAAAGTTCTTCTAGAAATTAACATCTATGTCTTTTTTACACTTTATGTGTACGTGTGGATCATGAAGTATAATTTAGGGTTTAGTGCTACAATAGAGCCAAGAAATTATTTTGTCCAAATTATATTTAAAATAAATCATGGTGTAGCACAATATGTGAATCTAAATTATGTAACTTTTTTTTAACCAGGATTAGGCAATGGTTATTTCTGATCTTTGAAAGATTTTAGTAAAATTGTTCAATTTTACTCCCTACAGGGAGATTTTAGATTGCATTTTCTCCTTTCAACTTTAAAGTCCAAGAGGCTATTTTTCTGGATGACTGACGTTGCCATAATTTGAACCATCAATGTAATTTGTATGGATTAATGCATACAGATGTCGATGTGCGGGCACATGTAGAAAACACACTTTTCTGTAAAAGAAGAAAATCTAAAAACATTTTAAAATAACAAAGGAATCACTAAAAGCTATTTAAAGAGACTAAGGTTATTGTTTTTCACCTCTTAAATTGTGTAAAACATTGTTGTGGGTGTAATGTTGTAGAGGAAAGATAGATCAATTTTATCTCCAAAAGAAGATAAAATCCCATAGTCTGGAAATGATTATTCTGTTTTATGACTGTAATCGCGATAAATCACTCTTAAATAATTGGCATGGCTGGTCTAATGTGGAGAAAAAAGAGCAGCTGGCTAGAAAATCTGTGATTAGTATAGCCTCTTGCAGATAGCATGGTTCATTGTTTATAGCTTGGTCTTTTTAACTTAGTCACCCAAGTCAGGTCCTAAAGGGAAAATAACAAGAGAAAGTTCTGAGTTAGTCCCAGAGTCTTGAGGCATAGATCTGGATTCACAAAAGTTCATGAGATGATCAGGGAAGTATCTCAGTTGCAAGTAACCCTGAAGGAGGTTGGAGAAAAGTCATAAATTCTGAAGAGTAGGATGGCTTCTCAGATGCTGCCTCATGACTCTGCAACAAAGTTCTCACCAGCTTTTAATTTCACTACTTCTTCCTTCCAACAGTCTTAGTTGTGTAGGAAGTTAGCACCCACCCGTCTCCTAGGAAAATGAAATATTCTAAGAAATATTAAAAAGGCAGAATATTATATTTTCCAGTGGTGAAATCCAAATTTTTTACTACCGGTTCTGTGGGCATGGCTTGGTGGGTATGGTGTGGTGTGGCTTGGTGGGCGTGGCTTGGTGGGCATGACAGGGGAAGGATTCTGCAAAATCTCCATTCCCACCCCACTCCAGGGGAAGGATACTGCAAAATCCCCATTCCCTCCCCACTCCTGGGGGAAGGATATTGCAAAATCCCCATTCCCACCCCAGCCAGAAGTGGCATATGCCAGTTCTCTGAACTACTCAAAATTTCCACTACCGGTTCTCCAGAACCCATCAGAACCTGCTGGATTTCACCCTTGATATTTTCCCCAAGGAGAAACATGTTTTAAAGGCAAACCATTTCTCCCCCCCCCACCTTTGTCAAAGGGCCATTAAGGCCTGAGCCAGTCTCCATAACAAAGATTTACCTCCTTCAGGCAGAGAAGAGCCATAATAGGAATCCCAAAGACCTTTCATTACATCACCATCCAGCAAGGCTCAACCAAACTTGGACTCAAAGACAGCCTACAGAGTTAGCCAAGACCCCTGCCCTCTGGGAGTCTGACAACCAACCAGGATATATTTCTTGCCACAGGAACAGGAAACAAGTTCAAAGCCCAACAGAGGTTATAAATCTCATTCTGTCTCTCACCCATGTGCTTTTTGCCCAGGACTTCAAAACCATGTGGTCCTGTCCACCATTAAACTATCTTTCCAAACAGCCTCCATATTTTCAGTGTCTTTCTCTCCACTTGGAACTGAACCCAGAAGGAAATTTCTTCCAGCAGTTGTCTCTACTCTTTTGAATACAGAGAAGGAACAGTTTCCAGGAGCTAATCCAATGTTGTCCTCTTTAGAAAGGATGGCCATTTTAAGCTCTTCTCTAACAGCTGGCTGGAATGTCACTACCACCTGAAAGTCCTGAAGAGATATTAATTGCTCCTCATCAACAGACCTCTTAAAGAGACAAAGCCTTCTGCAACTGATTAGTAGGATCATGTCTTCATTTTAACCTAGTTGCCAGTAGGAAAGGCTTACAGCCTGCTTACATGACATTCCCTCCTGCTTTCCCCCCCCCTATTCTATTTCTAATTTCCTTTTTGCTGCAAAATTAGCATCTTTCTCTGAATCACTCGATTGTTTCTAATGAACTGCAGCCAAAATAATTAGGATACCAGAGGAATATCCCCTAAAGAGAGCACAGCATCTGGAATCCTTTAATTTGGAGGGAACACATGTAAGGGGAAATCATAATCTAGATACAGTACATGAAATAATATTGATCAGTGTTTCTCAACCTTGGCCACTTTAAGATGGGTGGACTTCAACTCCCAGAATCCCCCAAACCAGCCTGGCTGGGGGATTTTGAAGTCCACCCATCTTAAAGTGCCAAGGTTGAGAAACACTGACATAGGTCATTAAAAATGTGGAGGTGTGTGTGGTTTTTTTAATTTTTATTTTATTATTCATATTTCTATGCCGCCCACTCTCCGAGGACTCTGGGCGGCTTACACCAAAGACAGTATACTAAATAGCATATTGCCCCCAACAATCTGGGTCCTCATTTTACCCACCTCGGAAGGATGGAAGGCTGAGTCAACCTTGAGCCAGTGAGCCAACCTTGATCTGCTGAACTACCAGTCAGCTGAAGTAGCTGCAGTACTGCACTCTAACCACTGCGCCACCTCGGCTCTGGTTGTGTTTCTCCTTGGACCACATTTTAGAGAATTTGGTTGTTGTTGTTGTTTTTCATTAAAACCATATGAGTACAGATTTAGGATAAAAAGAAGCACTAGTTTATAAAATGCTGTCATGCATTGTGCTTAGAAGTTAAAAGAGGATCAGAGAGCTCCATGGAGGATTGTTCAATTAACGGCCACCGGTATTGACAGCTGTGTGTGGCACCTCTTGAATCATGTGAGATTTGTGTTCGTTAGCACAACTGTGGAAGAACCTTACTCCACTATTGTCCCAAAACTGGACTTTGTTTTTACTTGAAGAGGTTTCACTTCTCATCCAAGAAGCTTCTTCAATTCTGACTGAATGGAATCCTTCTATTCTCTACCATTCAGCCAGAACTGAAGAAGCTTCTTGAATGAGAAGTGAAATATCTTGCTAACTAACTAACTAACTTAACTAGTATTGCTAACGGGCATATAAAACCTTTGCCAGACCAATTCTTGAATACAGCTCATCCGCCTGAAATCCACATTGTATGTCAGACATTAACATGATTGAGCAGGTCCAGAGGTATTTCAAGAGAAGAGTACTCCATTTCTCTACTCATAATAGAATCCCTTATGCCATCAGGCTTGACAATATGGAACTGTGCCGCCTGTGGTCTGATCTAATCATAGTACACAAAATTGTCTGCTACAACGTCTAACCTGTCAACGACTTCTTCAGTTTCAACCACAATAATACACGGGCAAACAATCGATACAAACTCAAGGTAAACCACGCCAAACTCGATTGCAGAAAATACGACTTCAGCAACAGAGGGGTCAACGCCTGGAATGCTCTACCCGATTCTGTTGTTACATCCTCAAACCCTCACAGCTTCAACCTCAAACTGTCTACCATGGATCTCACCCCATTCCTAAGAGGTCCATAAAGGAGGCGTGCATAAGCGCACCAGTGTGCTTACTGTCCCTGTCTTACCGTCTCCATTTATCTGTACTTACTTCCTTTGTTTATGTTTATGCTATACCTGCTACCTTGTACATGTTTGATAAAATAAAATAAAATAAATAAATAAATAAACCTTCAAGGAAAAACAAAGTCCAGTTGCCTTTTGAAAAAGCACCTTCGGGACAACCATGACCTGGATGACTGAGAATTTCCATAGACATTACTTCACTATTGTCCATGTTTGCGAGTTTCTAGTTGACCATCCATGATGCAGAATAATGGCCCTGTCCGGCAAGGCTCTTGTTAACTGGAATTAAGCCTGTACCTGTACCTAGAGTCAAAATGAACAAGTCTCTATCACTATCGATCTGGTTCTTTTCCAACTCAGAAATTTTAATGCATTCAAACCCCCAATTTCTTGAAAGGTAAGAGAAATTCTTGAATTGCTGGAGGAATAGAAGGCTGCTAATAACTAAGCAGACTGAAGCCAATTTTTTTTTCCCTATTGCTCATAAAAATTCTCAGCAGGGAAGCAAGCTTACTTAACCACCTTTCCATAATAATTCAGTTCATTGAGACAGAGTTGGGAAATGCAGGCAATTGTTTATTCCACAGCATAGCACAGAGGAATAACATTATCTATATCAGCGTTGCTGCATATTCACAAATGTATTCTTCCATAAATAGCTATAATGGAGTACACACTTGCCGATGCACACAGGGAGACTTCTGGCACTTTTACACAGGTGTCCCTAAGCCCTTCCTGTCCAATTCTTATTGTTGCATTGTCCCATATTTGGAGGAGTGAGCTAGTTGGTAGCCTGACAGCACCACTTTTATTTAAGAGCAAATTTTCCCCTTGTGGTTTACTGTGAAAGGAGAAAGTAGAAAGTTGTTTTCTGCAGCATCAAGAGCTACAAAACATTTAGCTACATCCCTGCCAGAATGAATGCAGCATCTCATGAGAAGACAGAATTGTCTATTAAGAGTTGAAGACCCAGTATAGCATTAGAAGAGCAATGGGCAAATGAAAGAAAGGATATCAAGAATTCCTGCCAATAGCAAGGATTCTATATAAAAGGTAAATATGTGCTAGTCCTTCCTGACTCTAGGGGGCGGTGCTCATCTCCGTTTCAAAGCCGAAGAGACAGCGCTGTCCGAAGACATCTCCATGGTCATGTGGCCGGCATGACTCAATGCCAAAGGCGCACGGAACGCTGTTACCTTCCCACCAAAAGTGGTCCCTATTTTCTACTTGCATTTTTTAACATGCTTTTGAACTGCTTGGTTGGCAGAAGCTGGGATAAGTATCGGAAGCTCACCCTGTTACGTGGCACTAGGGATTTCAACCGCTGAACTGCTGATCTTTTGACTGACAACCTCAGCATCTTAGCCACTGAGCCACCATGTTCCCAAGGATTCTATATACGTATGTATAAAACCAGAGAGAGAAGTAGAGTAAGGCAATAATAAGCAACTTCTGTGCAAGCCAATTCCTAATATGAATCAACAAAAGAATTCTTATCATACCCGCTCTCCATATTTCCTTTAGATCACTAATTTCTTCTGATTCAACAGTATTTATGCTGAGACTGGGATGACTCAACTCAGCTGGCACAAGCCATCTTGGAAGGATTTCTTCCTCTGCAATGGAAGATTGTCCAAGGCAAAAGAGAGATGGCTCTTCCCATTTTAAAAATTCAGCTTGAGAACAAGGGGAATATTTCTGCTTCCGATTGGTTGACTTTGACTTTCTGGGGATTTGCTGGACTTTATGATCTAGACCTGTGTTTCTCAAGCTTGACAACTTTAAGATAGGTGGACTTCCTCTCATGCTGACTGGAGAAATCTGGGAGTTGAAGTCCACCTATCTTAAAGTTGTCAAGCTTGAGAAACACTGGTCTAGACTGATTGATTCATTATGTACCCTGTTTCCCTGAAAATAAGACATCCCCTGATAATAAGCCCAATTAGGCTTTTGAGCGCATGTGCTGAAATAAGCCCTCCCCAGAAAATAAGCCCTCCCAGAAAATATTTAAACACATGCACAACCGGTCCCCGCCATTTTCTCTGGTTAGGATTAGGGAGACAGAGCTGGAAATCAGATAAGATGGCAAGAGGAACCCCGTCTTACTCCAGGTGCCCCAAAATAAGACCTCCCCAAAAATAAGGCCAAGTGCTTATTTCGGGGTTCAAAAAATATAAAACAGGGTCTTATTTTCAGGGAAACATGGTATTGATTGATCAGCTCTGGCAGTGTTTTTTTCTTTTACTAGCAACCATTCTGAACTTTCAACAATGGGAATGTTTGATGTGACATCTCAGCGGAGAGACATTCAACAGGCACTCTCTGCCTTCTCAAAGTGGACAGACTGTTTCTGTCCAGAACAGGTAATTAGCAGATAACCAAATCACATAGGTTTTTATGGGTGATAACTAGCACTTTGATCTGCACCCAGAAACACACTGCAAGTCAGTACATCTCTTACAATATTTGCATTAGAAACACTACTGGGTCTGACTCATTATCAAATGGGAATTTGAGTTCTGTACCAGCTGAATGTGGTCTTCTTCAGCAGCATCAAGTATAGAAACTTAAGGTAGTCTAGTCACGGTTCTCTAGTTTAATCTTTGGAGGTATACAAATAGTGGTTTATTTATTTATTTTATTTCTATGCCACCCTTCTCCCGAAGGACTCAGGGCGGTGTACAGCCTAATTAAAAACACAAAGACAGACAAAATTTAAAAATAATTAAAATTATTAAATAATAGGCCCAATTTATAAAACCCCAAATTTAAAATCCCATTTAAAACCAATTAAAATCTTTACATTGATAGCCCAGCCTGGCAGAACAACATGGTTTTGAGGGCACAGCGAAACACACGGAGATCAGAGATTTTACGAATTTCTGGGGGCAGATCATTCCACAGGGCTGGGGCTCCCACAGAGAAGGCCCTCCCCCTGGGTGTCGCCAGCCGACATAATTTGGCTGATGGCACCCTGAGGAGACCCTCTCTGTGGGAGCAAACTGGCCGATAGGAGGCTACTGAGGTTCCCTGGTTTGGCTTCCTAGAAGGGAAGACATTTTCATCAAGTTTCAGCCTCAGAAGCATTCATTGTTAGTTAGACCCCTGGATCACATGTGGAACCAAAAGTCCTGGATATATTTCTTAATCTCTCCGAAACTCACAGCAAATAATAATTTTGAACGTAGCTGAAAGGGAAAACTGTCAAAAATAAGAAGAATAGACCTATAAGCTGTTCTATGTATCTTTTTTGGAAGGAAAATATTGCCTTCAAGTCAATATTGACTTCTAGCAATTGCCTGGAGAAGTTGCCAGCAGGATGACCTTGAGCCAGTCACTTTCTCTCAGCCCTAGGAAAAAAGGCAATCACAACCCACTTTCAAAATCCTGCAGTTTTCTTGGCAGGATTTTGAAAGTGGTTTGTCATTGCCTTTTCCCTAGGGCTGAGAAAAAGTGATTGGCCCAAGGTTATTCTTCTGCTGGCTTTTGTAACCAAAGCAGGACCCTTTATTGTGACACCAAACTGACTCTCTCTATGTATCTTAAAATAACTAAATTACATGCAAATGAAATAAAAACAACAAGAACAATTGTCATTCTGATCGCCATCTAAATTTTATGTCTTTATTTTTGCCATTGGCTTCCCTTGGCAATATAGTGCACAACTGAGCTGGTCTGACTATTACACAGCAATTTGATTAACAAAGTCATACAGCATAACATCATTATGGGCAAAGCACCTCACAGGAAGTTGAGCAGTCTAAAGAAGGCATGTGAATGAAATTCTATTCTTTCACAACTCTGCTGATTTACTACATTAAAATAATTGGAGCATTATATATATATATATATATATATATTTAAAGAAATTCCTTCCCGCACACTTCATTTCAATCAATGCCTCAGAATTACACAATCTTTCATGAGATTATTTGGTGGCGCCTCAAAATCCGCTTTATGAATTCTGCGTTCTGGTGGAACAGCTATCATTTTATCATGTAAAAGTGCTGGTTAGACAAATGTAAGCGATTATTTAGTCTAATGGAGGGATGTCAAACTAGATTTCTTTGAGGGCTGGATCAGTGTTGTAGTTCTCCTCCGCGGGACAGACGGAGGGAGGAGACAGGATGGATGCCTCCTGCAGCACCCTGCTGGCCAAAACGGGGTACAGAGGGCCGTGCACGCCCCCCCCCCCCGGTGCCTCGTTTTCAGCCTGGACGGCCTCCTGCAGCATCCTGCCGGCACCACAGGCTGGTCCTTTGCTATTTCCAGGCTGGCCCCATGAGCCAGATTTAAGGACCCCACGGGCTGCATCCATTTGATGTCCTTGGTCTAATGAATGTCAAATGAAAGGGCATTCTATGGAAATATTTTTGGTCCAACTAGGACAGGGGTCAGCAACCTGCAGCTCCGGAGCCACATGCGACACTTTGGGCACTCTGCTGTGGCTCCCTGTCAGGTGATCCCACCACTGGCTGGCCCCACCCCTCACCCTCCCCTCCCAGTCACTCCTCGCCTGGCCTGAGAAGGTAAGGGTGACGGTGGGGGATGGAGAAGCAGCCAGAGCAGAGACAGGGAGATACAGAGAGAGGGGGAAGAGAGGGAGGGAGGGGAGAGAGAGAGATATCAAAAGGATTTTGTGATTCCCGGTGTTTTTTAACAATGGGTTCTCTGCCCTAATGACTGGCTGGGTAGGCATGGCTAGGGGGTCATGTGACTGGTGGAAGTGAGTGACATCAAGTTGGCCACACCCACCCAGGATTTGTGGCTCCCGGTGTTTTCTTTTCTGTGGGAAATGGGTCCAAATGGCTCTTTGAGTATTTAAGGTTGCAGACCCCTGAACTAGGATTATATATGTAGACATGGAAGACACTGAAAAATAATTAGTCAGATATGATTTATAAATTCTAGCCTTGTCTTCTACTCATCAAATGAAAATTATTATCTTCCTTCTCCTTTAAGAAAATCACTGTGGAACTTCTGTTGTGTAAAATTAATATACTTTTTGGAAAGAAAAACAGACTTATTTTTCTTAAAGGTTGTTGTTTGTTTGTCTGCCTGCTTGCTTGCTTTGGAGTGAGGATGATATTTTATAGAATAGTGCTTTTTCATGTTAATTATACATTTTAGTTTTAAAATGTCAGCATCTAGAGCTCTACAAATCTGTTTCATTTTCTTTTTTTCATTTCACATTTTTCCCCATTTTTTTTTTAACCACACTGTTTTCTTTGGGCTCTGTGACAAAGAATAGCAAGGAGGTTGATGTCATTGTAAGTTTAAAAATATAATAGTCATTTCTACTTTTATTCAAACCTGCTTCAAGAGTTCTTAATAAAAGTATCAGGACTAATTAGTGCCTCCTTTATCTACTGCTCTGCCTTTTGCTTTTCCAGTAGTATTTGTAAAGAGCTCAGGAGAGGAGATTTATGCATATTTAAGAACTCCTGTATCACCACAGTTCACCTGGTCTTGGGGTGGCTTACAACAGAAATACAGGAACCAATGCTAAATCCACAAGCCATCATAGAAAAAGTCAGATGGTATTTTTGTCATCATATGCTAAACAACATTCAGGGCCACATAGAGTTGACTCACTTCTAGAAGGTCATCAGATTGGACACAGCCCTGGATTTAAAGAAGAGGAAGACAGTTCCAAAATATATTGAGTGTAGCCATGGGTGCTATTTAGCAGGTTCTGACAGATTCTGGAGAACCGGTGGCAGAAATTTTGAGTAATTCGGAGAACCGGCAAATACAACCTCTGGCTGGCCCCAGAGTGGGGTGGGAATGGGGATTTTGCAATATCCTTCGCCCAGGAGTGGGGAGGGAATGGGAATTTTGCAATATCCTTCCCCTGCCATGCCCACCAAGCCACACCACGCCCACCAAGCCATGCCCACAGAACCAGTAGTAAGAAAAATTGAATTCCACCACTGAGTGCAGCTAAAAACATTGGCCCTTCCCAGTTACAGAAGACCACTGACAGTGAGGATTTATCAATCAGATGGGTCAATTCAAGGGATTTGGAGAATGGAAGACAACATGTACTGAGAGTCACGTCTGTGGCAGGGGTGAAATCTAAAATTTGTTACTACCAGTTATGTAGGCATGGCTTGGTGGGGGGTGGGGGGGTTTTGCGACTGGGTGGGCATGGCCAACTTTTTTTTTTTTTACTTTTAAAAGTGTTTTTTCTACAACCTTAAGAGGTTGCAGAAAAAAATGCTTTTAGAAGCCTCTGACGATCAGGCAACTCAGCTGGGATCATCAGAGGCATTTTTTTTTCTACAACCTCTTCGGCTGAAGAGGTTGTAGAAAAAATGCTTTTAAAAGCCTCTGACGATCCCAGCTGAGCCATGCGATCATCAGAGGCTTTTTTTTTTTACTTTTAAAAGCATTTTTTCAGACAAAGAGGTTGTAGAAAAAATGCTTTTAAAAGTAAAAAAAAAAAAGCCTCTGATGATCTCACGGCTCAGCTGGGCATGGTGGGGGGGCAGGGATTTTTGCTACCGGTTCTCCGAACCACCCACTGCCATCACTGGCGGATCGTGTGATCTGGTCCAAACTGGGAGCATTTCACCCTTGGTCCATGGGGTCTTAGAGATGAAAACCAACATAGTTAATTGCATACATAACCTGTTGATAACCAATGCAGAGATTGCAGTCCAAATTTAATATGACTGGGCAGCTTTTATTCAGCTACGCTGCATGGGTGAACAGTTCTGCACTGCAGTTTGAACCAGCTGTGGCTTCTGAACAGTGCTCAAAGATGGCAGTAGTCTGCCAGATGTTAGTAAGAACATGATCTGCCCTTTAACTATGCATTTTATTAAAATGTTCTCCCTCCTGAGAAGGGTTTTGTTTTCTTTGTGGTTTGGGTGTGTGGGTGTGTTTAAATACTGAATTAAACAAGCTTCAGACTGGTTCAGTTTGCTGGGGTTTGGGGTTTTTTTTTAAACATTTTTTGTGTATTTTGAGCTTTCTCTGATCCTAATCCCTGGTGTCCTTTTTTTTTTTAACAGTATTTAATATGGTTAGAAAGCCGAGATGCTTTTAGAAGAAGCTAAAGGCAAGAGGTGGGCTGACATAGCACTATTGTTCAGATGAAAAGAGCTTATTTGCTTTTTTTCCAAACCCAAATGAAGTCTCTGGTTTGTATGCTCAAAGGAAACTTGTCGTTTCATCTCAAGAAGCCCAGATACAGCCCGGCTTGATTCAAAATAGACCCTATTCTATTCTGAACGTTACACAGAGACTCCACAGATGTCACTACACAGAGACATTTTGAAAAATAAAGGGATTGCAAGCGATTACTGCATTAAGCCCTAATTAGTAAATTAAAGATAATGGCTTAGATGTGTGGTTAATGTTTTGTGTTCAGTTGTTTTTTTTTTTTTTTCATGCCTGAACAACTGATAGTAAACACTTTCATATATCTGCATCTCTCCCTTCCGATGTTTCTACAGGCTACCTATATAATTCCATTACCAAACCCAGTAATATAGTTAAGCTACATTTTAGATGCTAGGGGAAATATTTGATGATTTTTCACATTAACATTGTTAATGTGAATTGTTTAACATTAACGATCTGGTGGAAGAAAATTTGTTTGTACATTTCATTTATCTTCTTTAATTTTCATCTTTTTTTTATTATTATTCTAAGGAGAATAATTGTAGGAGAAGAGCAGGCGGAGCTAAATGTGTTATCAGATTAGAGTCCTTACATTGCCACAAACATTCAAGTCCAACCTCTCCTGAATTCTCTTGACTTTTATCTAGTGTTAGTGTTAAATTTTAGTTGAGTAGATTAGCAATAGCAATAGAATTTAGGCTTATATACCACTTCACAGTGCTTCACAGCCCTCTCTAAGCGGTTTACAGAGTTAGCATATTGCCCGCCAACAATTTGGCTCCTTATTTTACTGACCTTGGAAGGATGGAAGGCTGAGTCAACCTTGAGCCTGGTGAGATGTGAACTGCCAAATTGCAGTCAGCAGGCAGTCAGCAGAAGTAGCCTGCAGTACTGCATTCTAACCACTGCGCCACCATGGCTCATTCTCTTATATAAGCTTGATATAAATCTTCTATGCTGCTACTTAATGGATGGTCCTGATTCTTTGCATCTGACATGTATAAGGTTTCCCTTCAAATATACTTTCTGATGTTTTGTTAAGAATCTAATACCATGATAGGAACTATTATGGAAGGATCTGTATCTGGTCAGCAAAATAAATCTGAAGTTATTTTCTACAACAAATCTGCTCCTATGATCTGCCCAACAGTTCACACATTATTAAATATAGCTTGTTGTCCAGGTACTGCCTGCTTTTTGAAGCTTCTGAGATTAGAAAGTGAGAAATATCCATTTTATGTGCTAATTACACAGTTCAGATGAACAGCAACTGAGTAAATTGGAGCTCAGTTAAATTAAACAAAAATTCTTATTGGAATATCTTATTAGAATAGTGATGATTTAAATAATGCTTGACTTATTTTTTTCCTTTATATTTCTATTTATTTCTGGTACTTTCAATTAATAAGAACTTCTGTTAAAAGGAAAAGTTCCTTTCAGGTGGACATATCAAATGAAGATAAACCATATTTATAGGCAATAATGTTTCTTTGTAGCCCCTTCGTCAATCTCCCAATATTTGGTACCCTTGACTAAAGAATCTGGTAGGGATTGCCTAGTTGTTTAAAGAACTAGGCATTGAACAAAATTGGAAAGCATAAAAAATTCCTACAAAGGGAGAGCTAATTAAGAAAATATTAGAATGTGCAGAAATGAGTAGATTAACATTAGCAATTAGAGGGAAGGAAGAATCAGAGTATTACAACATATGGGGGCAATTTTATCAATGGATAGAGATTGAATATAGACAATAGACAATATAAAAATAAGAAACATGGGAAAATATGTTGTAATACATTAAATGTAAATGTAAGAAGAAAGATAAATATGTACTAAGAAAATGATGCTAAATGTTGAATATGATGACACAAAAAAGTTTGTACCCAGATGTTACACTGATTGGTTAATGATGAATTGTTTGTTTAAAAATAAAAATAAAAAACTTATTAAAAAAAAGAACTAGGAATTGGATTACCTTTTTTTTTTTTGTACTATGGAAACTAGCTATCTACGAATGTACAGTATAAGGCTTAGTTGGAAATAGAGACGTAATAGAATAGCTAAGATTATAAAGATTTTACTCAAATCCAGCAGGCTACCACTATCTTACCCAAATCCAACAAGCTATTACTTCCAACCAGGTATATCTGACACCATGCCTCTAAAAAGAATGGGGAATTTAATACTATACCACTAGCTATTTCCTTAGTAGATTCCCTATCTCTCTAAAGATAGCTTCCCAGCATTTTTGACCCTTGGTTGGAAATTACATCAGTAGGGAAGGCGAAATGCCTGAAGAATTATATTTAGGTAAAATCCTAGATATGCAGCGGGGTTTTACTGTTGAGGTAACTCATGTTATGGCAGTATCAGAGGTAGACTTGAAAAGAAACATGATAAGTTAATTCTACTTCATTGAAAAGAAGAGGGAGTCAAGCTATTCTCCAAAGCACCTGAGGGTAGGACAAGAAGCAATGGGTGGAAACTAATCAAGGAGAGAAGCAACTTAGAACTAGGGAGAAATTTCCTGACAGAACAATTAATCAGTGGAACAACTTCCCTCCAGAAGTTGTGAATGCTCCAACACTGCAAGTTTTTAAGAAGATGTTGGATAACCATTTGTCTGAAGTGGTGTAGGGTTTCCTGCCTAAGCAGGGGGTTGGACTAGAAGACCTCCAAGGTCCCTTCCAATTCTGTTATTCTATTGTACAGTTATATTAATAGAATCTTGAAAATCTGAAAGTACAATTCTCATCCCACCTCCTTTACAGTTCAAGAAACCAGGAAGAATTTTCTTCTGAGTCTCTTGTCCTGGCCAGTATGTAGCTGTGGACTAAGTTGTCTCTTATCTTGCTGTTCCCAGTGTCTCTTTCCCCCGTCTCCAGATCATTCTCACATACGATTACAGATGGATATTTGTCTATTTTTTTGCTTCCCAGCCCAAGATCAGGATTCATTTATTTTGCAGACTGTGAGAAAGTCTCCTGTTCTTTTAATTGTGTCAGAAAGGATGGGCCTTCACTGTGGACTCCAGAAAAGATCAATCCTTTATTGAACAAAGATGTGGTCTTTACTGCCCTCCAAAGGTAGCAAAAAACTCTGTTTAAAAATATCAGTTCCAGATCTCACATTGGGTCACTGAAAACCCCTCCAAGTGTCTGTCCAAAAATTACAGCTTTTTTTTTTAATGGAGGGACTGTTAATGAGTAAAATGAGCAGTCATGCCTGCTCTACACTTTTGAAAATGTTCCAACTAATACCAAAATTTATGTTTTTTGAGCAAGTTATTAAAAACATGATATTCTGAGAATTCTAGATATTCTTAGATTATTGTTTCCAACCTAGGGAGACCATCCAATCTTGGCCATTCGAGTGAATAATTTATGAGGTGTCTTTATATTTCATTTATATTATCGTCTTGGGAGAGAAACTAGCATCTTGTTTTGATGGTCTATTAAGCTTTTGTTGCGTGCTACGTTTCTGAAATGCTGAGCTTAGAATAAGCACAGAGAACTAATTTTGTCCTGTTTGGTTCTTCTTCTTCTTACTCTAGGAAACCGTTTGGAGTCTATACAGAGTTAAAGTGATGGGCTTAAGGAACATTGACATCTCGGTTACGGAAAACCTGTGAACTTTCCAGAGGATTATAGTATTCCTGTTCACTTTTGCAGTGACCCTTTGAGAAGAAAGGGGAAAAATTGGGGAGTACTCTGGTGCCTATACATTAACCAAAAATGAAGGAAGATCATTGTTTACATGCTGCCCTCCTCTGTCTGGGAATGCTGTGTTGCACCTTTGTTATGGCGACAGACAAACTAAATCACTCAAGGCCATCACTGCATGGCCATCACGAGAAAGGGAAGGAAGGGCAAGTTCTCCAGAGGTCAAAAAGAGGATGGGTATGGAACCAGTTCTTTGTAATAGAAGAATATACTGGACCGGATCCTGTACTAGTAGGTCGAGTAAGTTTTTTTTTGTACTTTTTAGAGCAACACATGCATTGCTTTTTCTTTTTTCTTCTTCTTTCCTTAGAAACATGTTTTGGTATGATTTGGCCATGAATAAATCCAGTGTAGTCTTCAAAGAGGAATGATAAGACCTCTGTAGGATCCAATCTGGGTTGTTACTGGGATCAGAGGTTTTTGTCTTTGGAGCTTTTGGACTCGTGCTGGAGCCCATCTTCAGGAGACTTCTCTCTAGCTAGAGAGAAGTTCCCTGAAAATGGACTCCAGCATGATAGTGGTGGGTTGCTATTGGTTCGCCCCAGTTCGGGTGAACCGGTGGCGGCAGGAGGCTCCGCCCAACTGCCCAGATGCTTCTGCGCATACACAGAAATGCCCCACGCGCAAGTGCATGCACGCCCACGAGCAAACCAGTAGCAACGGGATTTGGAGCCTACCCCTTCAGCATGAGTCTAAAAACTTGGAAGACAAAACCTCTGGTTCCAGTGAGTGACCTAGACTGGATCCTGCAGCATTATCCTGGGACCCATATATTTGTCTTCATTTAGTAAGACCTCTCCTATCCAACTGAGATTAGAAGGGATTCATTTAGCTGTAAATCCAGCCAAACAACAACCCATCCTTTGGTATTTAAGGTTAATCGTTAGCTCTTTAAGATGGTTAGAATGGTGCTACAATACCCAGATGAAAAGCTGTAGCTGGCCATACAGCTATATACAGAGATTCATTTATGCTTTCCAGAGTTAGTTTTTTTGCAGGAAAGGAGGAAATGAAATTCTTAGGCAGAGATGTGGATCATGCAGATACATTTAAAATGTGTTTCATTAGCATATAGCTCGTTCAGTTTCTTTAAAATGTTATTTGTCTAAGGAATTTAGTCAATGGACTCATATCTGGTTTCATTGCATGGCCATACTGATTATTTTCCCAGATATACTGTATATTCTCTTCCTTCTTGTCTTTTTTTTGTCCTTTTTAAAATGAAGATGTCCTAAGCTCAAGCAAACTCAGCTCCATGCAAGGCATTCATTGTACCATCAAAACATTTTGTACCACATTCTAAGTTGAAATGAATATGGTATTGACTTTAATTGTAGCTTCTGAGCTTTGTTGCCTTGTTTTATGGTCTGTACTGCTCTTTTTGTCTCTCATTATATGTTGCTTTTATGTTCTGCATTCTAAAATAGCTTATACATTTAATTGAAGGAGAGGAGGGACAAATTTAATATGTAGGGCACTCACCTAAGATCAGATAATATATTTCAAAACTCATTTTCATTATCAAAGGTGATTCTAATATGATTTTAACTAATCCCCAAGCTAATACTATTGAATTTGATAATGATGGTTGTATGGAATCCGAAATACCTTTTCAAATTCCCCAATTTTGGAATGTAATCATAAAGATTAGGCCTTTCAAAATGTAAATTATTCTTCAAATTTTACACTCCTCTGAATTTTGGAATACATTTTTCCAATCAAAACACACATTCAATTAAACATTCCCCTTAAGGAACACTGGATATAACATTGATGCTAGAATGACAATTTGCAAAAGAAACCCAAACAATAAATTTGAGAGATGATATACCAGTGTTTATTGATGACCACTGCCTTGTAAATGCTTCAAAAATATCAGTGTTAATGATCTATGTGGGTGCCTGTGTGTGTATTTCCCAGCTCCACTTTTTTAGATCAACTGAGAATTGATTCATTTATTGCAATAGGACTTGACCAACCAATGTGTCATTTAAATTTGACATAGTAGATTGAGATTAACTGGCCTAAAGTCATCCAGCCAACTTTCATGTTTAATCTAGGACTAGAACTCACAGTCTCCTGGTGGATTGGACCAAACTCACCCAGCCAGCTTTCAAGCCTAAAATGGGACTGGAACTCACAGTCTCCTGCTTTTATTTGGGGTTTAATAAACCCCAAAATACTGCATGGATGCCATTACTAGGACTCAAGAGCAGGGGTGAAATGCTCCTGGTTCGGACCGGATCGCCCAATCTAGTAGCGATGGAGGTGGGTGGTTCGGAGAACCGGTAGCAAAAATCCCTGCCCCCCCCCCATGCCTGGCTGAGCCGCGCAATCATCAGAGGCTTTTTTAAAAAAAAAATTAAAAGCATTTTTTCTACAACCTCTTCGGCGAAGAGGTTGTAAAAAAATGGTTTTAAAAGCCTCTGACGATCCCAGCTGAATTGCCTGATCGGCAGAGGCTTTTTTTCTTTTAAAAGCCTCTGATGATCCAAGCTGAGTTGCCTGATTGGCAGAGGCTTTTAAAAGAAAAAAAGCCTCTGCCGATCAGGCAACTCAGCTGGGATTGTCAGAGCCTTTTGAAAGCATTTTTTTACAACCTCTTCGCCGAAGAGGTTGTAGAAAAAATGGTTTTAAAAGTAAAAAATTGGCCACGCCCATCCAGTCACATTACCCCACCACCACCAAGCCACACCCACAGAACCGGTAGTAACAAATTTTAGATTTCACCACTGCTCAAGAGTATCTTTACAATATTAGCATAGTGTCTGAACAAGCAAGCTAAATACAACAAGGTAAATTCAATACATTGGCTTAATCTGATAAACTTGGTCCAGAAGTTAGTAAAGCTCAGTAAATGCAGAACAGCATTTAAGCAAAACAGGACATTAAAAATGCATAGGCTTAAAGTAGAACAAAAAGCTATATGCAATGGATTTTTTTTAAAAAAAATTGCCAATGTCCAAAAAAATTCCTTTCATTGTTCTAATTGTGATTACATGAATGCCAGAGCTGCTAAATTAGGTATGAATTCTTGATGACACCTGCTATAATATATGTTTAAATCTCTGACACATTCATTATTTGCATGAGCTCCACTGTTGTTATGCTATCAAGTAGTAGGACAACTCATATTTGAATGATCTAAAATCCCTTTTTCTAGAGAACATTGGAACGTCTACTAAAATAGCCTGACATGGTGTGATAAATCAAACCAGCTGAGCATTTTTCAAGCTTTAAATAGGATGAAGTGTAAGGAAAGTAAAGATGGCCTTAATCTTACGTACTGTCAATGGCGCTGAATGCCTTTACTGTTGTTGGAAATTTAAGTGGCAGGATTCTGATTTCATTTCATGCATTAATTGCTTTAATACTATTCATTAAACTATCACAATGGGCATTAAGTAGCTATGAAATGAGAGATTAGTTGAACTCAATGGGTGGTTCCCTTTGTTGTAGCTCCATAATGGGCAAATCTATCTATTTTTTTAAAAGTACACTTAATCAAAAATCTGTTAAATAGAAAATCTTTCCTAAGATATTATGTTCCTCCTTTTGCTCTTACAAAATAATAACCAGCTTTTCCTTTCATATTTTTTTTTTTAAATCCAAATGCATTTTAAATCCACCCCCACAATATACAATACTTTGGAGCCATTCATGTACTTTCTAGATTACATGAAACTATTTTCTAGTTATATCCATTTTAATGTCTTTAGAGATTCAGTGTATAAGTTTGTGCAATAACAAACAACAAAATAACAAAATAAAATGAAGGGGCATTTAAAACCTCTCCATTACTCTCTAATATATGTTTACTCAAAAAAAGATTTAAAGTTTAATTAACCTCTTCATTATAACAACACTAACTTTTTCAAGGCAATGTGATAACTAAGAAGTATTTAATAATAATTTCCTAAAATCTATCTTCTTCCTTCTAATATATTAGGGAAGTATATTTGTGAGATGGGCAAACGTAGGAGGGATGGGCAACGTAGAAATAAATAAATTTGGTTGGAAATGTAGCAAGCCAGGGGAGCAACGGGCCACTAGAATAAGAATTATGTAATCAACAGACATCTTTATCTTTATCAGACATCTTAATGTAGGTTTCCATCCTTGGGAATTTAACTTTTCTTTCTCCTTCTTACAGAAAAAAAGAAAAGACAATAATTCATGTATCATAAAAGTTGAAGAAGAATATTTTGGGAAAATATCAGAAATAGAGGCAGTCCTCAACTTACGACCAAAATTGAGCCCAATTTTTTTTTGTTGCTAAGTGAAACATTTGTGAAGTCAATTTTGTCCCATTTTACGACCTTTCTTGCCACAGTTGTTAAGTGAATCACGGCAGTTATTAAGTTAGTAACATGGTTGTTAAGTGAATCTGGCTTCTCCATTGACTTTGTTTGTAAAACGGTTGCAAAAAAGGATCACATGAACCCGGAATATTGCAACTGTCATAAATATGAGTTTATTTATTTATTTATTTATTTATTTGATTTGATTTTTATACCGCCCTTCTCCAACAGGACTCAGGGCGGTGAACATCCGAGATAAAACATAACATATAAAATTTAAAAAACAGTTTAAAAGACATTAAATAAATTCGGCCCTCAATTTAAAACAACCCAGTTAAAACCAATTTCAAATTAAAACCGAAAGGATGGGATCAAGCCAGCCCGGCTAGATGAAATAAATGAGTTTTCAGGGCCTGACGAAAAGTCCTGAGGTCTGGTATCGTGCGTATCTCTGGAGCTAGGTTGTTCCAGAGGGCAGGTGCCGCCACAGAGAAGGCTCTCCCCCTGGGGGTCGTCAGCCAACATTGTCTGGCCGACGGCACCCTGAGGAGGCCCTCTCTGTGTGAGCGAACTGGCCAGTGGGAGGCTATTTATTTATTTATTTATTTATTTATTTATTTATTTATTTATTTTATTTATTTTTCATATTTGTATACCGCCCTACTCCCGAAGGACTCAGGGCAGTGAACAGCCATAATAAATACAAATACATATAGAAGTTAAAAACTATTAAGAAACAGATTAAGTAATTAAGTAATTGGCGGCAGAAGGCGGTCTCATAGATACCCCGGCCCTAAGCCATGGAACACTTTAAAGGTGGTCACCAACACCTTGAAGCGCACCTGGAAGACCACCGGAAGCCAGTGCAGCTCGCGCAGGAGAGGTGTCACATGGGAGCGCCCCGTCGCTCCCATAATCCCCCGTGCAGCTGCATTCTGGACCAACTGAAGCCTCCGGGTGCACCCCAAGGGGAGCCCCATGTAGAGAGTTAGTTGCCAAGCATCCAAATTTTGACCATGTGACCACTGGGAAGCTTTAAGTGTGAGAAACAGTTTTGGGTCACTTTTTCCAATGGTGATGTAACTTTGAATGGTCACTTAAATGAACTGTTGTAAGTTGAGGACTACCTGCATTTGGCACAACAGTAGCCTTTGTTGCCTTCGGAGACTGTATGTGAATATGCATTTTTTTTTTCATTTTGCAGCTTCATTCAGATATCGATTCTGGTGATGGGAACATCAAATACATTCTCTCAGGTGAAGGAGCGGGCATTATTTTTGTTATCGATGACAAATCAGGGAACATCCACGCAACAAAGACACTGGATCGAGAAGAAAGAGCTCAATATACATTAACTGCCCAAGCTGTGGACCGGCACACCAATCGGCCCTTGGAACCACCCTCAGAATTCATCGTCAAAGTCCAAGATATCAATGACAACCCTCCTGAATTCCTTCACGAAAATTATCATGCCAATGTACCAGAGAGATCCAATGTGGGTAGGTAACACAAACGTACACTATTATCAGTAGCGGAGTTCAAATTTTTTTACGATCGGTTCGGTGGGCGTGGCTTGGTGGGCGTGGTGTGGCATGGTGAGCGTAGCAGGGGAGGGTCCTACAAAATCTCCATTACAACCCCACTCCAGGGGAAGGATACTGCAAAATTTCCATTCCCACCCCACCCTAGGGGAAGGATACTGCAAAATCTCCATTCCCATCCCATTTCAGGGGAAGGATATCGCAAAATCTCCATTCCCACCCCACTCTGGGGCCAGCCAGAGGTGGTATTTGCCGGTTCTCCGAACTACTCAAAATTTCCGCTACCGGTTCTCCAGAACCTGTCAGAACCTGCTGAATTTCACCCCTGACTATTATTCTCTTGCTGGGAAGAGTGAACAGCCAGAGGGAAATGCAACCTGTGTATAGAACCTTGCCGTGGATCTCAAATCAATTGTGATAGGACTAGGCTCCATACCCCTTTCAGACAATGCTAAGAATTCTCCAGCTGATAAAAGATTTCCCATCTAAATTATCTGAGAGGAAACCTGAACGGCTTTCTCCCTGATAACACTAGCTTCTTACATGCACAGATAGCAATGTTTTTCCTTTTGATCGTAAGCAATCTGAAATGCTATCTAGGTATAGATTTATATGTTCATCTAAAGCCTTTTATTTGTTGGCAAAAAAATAATAATAATCCCAGAATGTTTTAAAATATGAACAATGAGAGTACCTGGCTTCTATTTTTATCATCTAAAAGCTATGTTGCAAAAGGAAAACCCAAGGAGATGAGGCGGAGAAAGAAAGGAAAAAAAAAACAAGCTAAGTTGCAGCTTTTATTGTGACCACCAGGGATGAAAATAATTCAGGTAGCATGAGTGAAAAAGCTGTTGGCTAAATGACAGTTGGAGAACACTTAAAGCAGCTGATTTTCAACAATCTGGACGAAACAGCTCTTCTGTTTATGAGAAGCAAGAAACGGCTAACTGGGGACTTAAGTTTTGGAAAGTACACCGAGCGTCTAGAACTCATTCCTGGCCTTTATTAATTCATTCCTGGCCTTTACTAACAGCTCTCCTTTTTATTGGCGTATGACCTTGAGGGAGGAAAGAAAAAGACTTAGAAATGGAGAAATCAGCAATTTTCCAAAATGCTAACCAACTGCTTCTCCTATTACAACTCTGGAGCAGACAAAAGATCCTTTGGATTCGGTCCGTGGCCTTCTCACTGTCCTTGTAGCAATTAATGGACTAATTTGCACAAGCTTTCATGGTAGCCACAGGGATTCAAAAATATATATTCTCTTGAGTTTGGATGGTGTTCAGGTAACGACAGCAAAGAGTTGTCAAGAGTTTTTAATCTCTTTAATGCCTCCTTAATTTAAATGTAGATTTGATTCCTTCCCAGGAAAAGACTCCTTTAGAAGCTGCGCAGATGTACCAAAAAATAAAAATAAAAAAAATAAAAAATCAGACCAGACCAGATCAGATCAAAATGGGCTGGATCCTGCCAAGGATTAAAAAAAAAAAGATGCATGTTTTTTTTCCAATGGCATCTTTATTAGATGTGTGCAGCATTTGGTTCCAAAGCTAGCAAATGTGTTTTTGGATCCAAGCAATGCACACAGCCAATCAGGATGCCTTTGTGGGAATTTTTAATGGACTGTTTCTTAGCCCCTGACCTTCTCTGGCCCATCTTCAAACTCAGTCACTCTTAGGTTGGCTTGTTCCCAAAACCAAATTTGAGTTTCTTCCACTTGGTTTGGGGAGAGTGATTCTGCTGACAATGTACCGGCCTCATTTTCATTATTATTTTTTTCCAGCATTCCATTAGTTGGAAAGAATTAGAACAACAGCTGTCCTTAATCCAATCCCACTTGTGATTTTTCTTAAACAAATAACAGTCCTTATGGGGGAGGAATCATCTCTTTTGTTATCCATAAAGAAAACAAGCAAGCAAAATGTTGCATGCGCATCTCTATGCCTTATGCACCAAATACCAGATCATAATTAGCTGGCCATAATTAGCTGGCCAATCTCAGCTGATTATACTGTGGTCTATATTGTGCCAATAGTCACTTTACATTTACCATATGTATATCATGGCAGTGTTTTGGTATCTATTACAATACTGGCTGACTAAGGCTTTTACACAATACAAAATATAAAGCACAATTTTAAATGTCCTTTCCAGTCAAATAAACTCCCTTTCCAATAAAGTAATCAGCCATGAAGCATGCAGAGAAATGCTGAACAAATCACTGCATATGCAACAAAGCTCACAGAGCTGGATAGCTTGTGGGGTAGTTAGTTATAGGAACCTTGTCTTTAGCATGTTGGGTGAATTAAGCAATCATTTATTTCTTTCGATATAGCATATTATAGCAGAGGGAAGAGACGTGGCTGCTTTAAGATGCTGCAGGCAGGTGTCATGTTCACACTCCCATGCGCTCCAAATCACTTTTAGAGATTGGACGCAAAGAGCTGTACAACCCTAAAATTAATATTCCAAATCATAATATTAACAAATTGCAAGGAAGGGAGGGGAGGAGAAATGCATTTAGCAAATAGAATTAACTCAACTGTATACTCCAAAAAAAAATAATAATAATAATTGAATAGAGATCTGCGGTAATCTGTACAGCTGTTGGAATCACCATTGGTGATTTGCTAGTAAAACCTCTTTTAAAGAAATGAAATGTGGATTTTCCAGGGTGCAATTAGTAAAGATAATCTCTCATATGTTTCTCGTTGTTCCCATTGAAAGGTGAAGTTGGCATTGTACTTAACCTGAAATTTTGGAAGTGGGGAAAAACATAGGTATATCTAAATATACGTATCTGTTCCCTTTTCCGTTTGCAGGTACATCTGTGATTCAGGTGACAGCCTCAGATGCTGATGATCCTACCTATGGAAATAGTGCGAAACTTGTTTACAGCATTCTTGAAGGCCAACCGTATTTCTCTGTAGAGCCACAAACAGGTACTAATCAACTGTGTGCTAACTGAAAGGGAATTTTAGAATAGAAGTGAGAAACCAGCAACTTTCCAAATTTATTCGGTTTATATTGCCACCCATTTTTACATACATGTCTCTGTATCCAATTGTTATTGGAGTACAAGGTTCAATCCATGATCGTTGGCTTTAGTGGGTATGGCTAATTACCTGAAAGAGATTAACAATAGTACTAGTACTTAGACTTATATACCACTTCATAGTGCTTTACATCCCTCTCTAAGTGGTTTACAGAGTCAGCATATTGCCCCCAATAATATGGCTCCTCATCTTACCGACCTTGGAAGGCTGAGTCAACATTCATCCAGTCAGGATCGAACTCAGCAGAATTACCCTGCCATACTGCATTCTAACTACTGGGCCACTACCAAGCTTCCTTTATGTGTCCCAAATATGATAATCAGAAGATAAACCACCAATTTTAATAACAATAGCAACAACAGGGAACAACAAACCTTACAGTGTGTTTCCGTTTGACTTGTAATTTGCATTCAGGCCTTGGATTTATTTTAGAGACAACAATGCCTTTGATTTTCTTGCTTGATTTAAAGTAAATGTGCCTTCTGCATATGAGAAGAATTTGACACTTTTTTCAAGCTATAAATGATCTCTAATGGAAATCATACCCACATCCCAGTATATGTGATTGCATGGGGTTATAAAAGAAATGTTCAGTGTCTAAACCAGCTGCTGAAAAACACTGACAGTATTATGACTTCCAAACTTAGATAAAGGTTAAATTTTGTAATCAACAGCTGGCCCCATATAATGCATATCAAAGAAGGGGTTTCCCAAACTAAACACAGTTTGTTAGTCTTCTGTATAGGTTTATTAAGAAAGTTCACAGTCTTCTGTGTTAATGCTTACATTCACTAATATTCTTTCCTGTTTCTGTTGTCTCCATTAAAAATCTTCATGAAAAATAGTAGTATAAAAGATAATTTTAATGTTTTTCCTAATGCATTTCCAAGAGCATTTAGGAAAGTAGGGACAAGCCTTAAAAATGCATTCAGGAGGTGGAAGAGTTGATAGTCAGGGAGTATAATTTTATATTCACACTTTTTTCAGCCCCCCAAACTTCTCAAGCAGTGGGAAGGTGGTGCACAATTTTTAATACAGCTATTAATTTGAAATAGTTAGAAGGGAAAATAGTAGAAGGGAAAAAAAGAGAGATAGATTGTATATGAGCAGAGTATATGATGGGGAGGTCAATAAGAAACATTAGCTAAGTGGTTTAGATATAAAATCATTCATTTCAAAATGGTCTAATCCTTTTCTAATTGTGATTGCAATGGTGCAGAATGAAGTGGCCTTTGGGGTGATTAAGCGAGACTGATCTCTTAGTAGTCGGAACAGAATCACAGTCCAAATATCTGTTGATGAAATGTTCGTGAAGTAATATAATATAATGGCAGCTCAGGAAGATTTGAGTGATAGTCTTAACCTTTGCATCCAAAACAGATGCAAACGTATAATTGAAAAGGGATGTTGTTAAATCTCCCCTTAATACATTATTCTACTACTGTTGTTGGGTACAGAGATTGTTATACAAGTATTTGGAAATGGCATAATCCATCTATCCCTATTGCATATGAGCTGGTACAGAGCTCTGGAGGAGGAGGAAATTGGATAAAAATGTTTCTCAGTTTCTCAAATGCTCATTTAAGCATATTTAAGCTCCTAGTGATAAAGCCATCAAAATAGCATTTCCTTCCTTCCTTCCTTCCTTCCTTCCTTCCTTCCTTCCTTCCTTCCTTCCTTCCTTCCTTCCTTCCTTCCTTTTCCTTCCCTTCCCTTCCCTTCCCTTCCTCCTTTCTTTCTTTCTTTCTTTCTTTCTTTCTTTCTTTCTTTCTTTTCCTTCCTTCCTTCCTTCCTTCCTTCCTTCCTTCCTTCCTTTTCCTTCCCTTCCCTTCCCTTCCTCCTTTCTTTCTTTCTTTCTTTCTTTCTTTCTTTCTTTCTTTCTTTCTTTTCCTTCCTTCCTTCCTTCCTTCCTTCCTTCCTTCATTCATTCATTCATTCATTCCTTTCTCTTTCCAAGATGGAGAAAAAGAAAGCCAAGATTTCCCTCTAGTGAGAAAATGGCATCATAATGTCTCAAATTCCCCCCCAAATCCCACCAAAGAACAAACACTAGTCTTGATATCTATGATGGAAATTTTGAGATCTAAGCCTACCTTAGATTTGTGGACTGCATACTGATTAGTGAACCCATTCTGATCATGAATTCAAAAACTGGTAAATACCAAAATACAATAGATGTTTTTAACAATGTGTCCTCACTTTCATTTTCCTAAAACAAACTGCAGCAACATAATCCTCAACGGCATTACAACAGGTTAGGAATAACATTTTGCTACTGGGAGGCCAGCTGTTTTTGGTAGCAATCCAAGATGAGATAACATAAATCAACCCTTTGTGTGCAAATCCTAATGCCCTTTCTCATATTGGAAATGGCAAAGATCAAATTCCTCAGACTTCTCCATTAAAACCTCAACAATCATTATATTATAAGCCGGACTAGGCAAGATCACGGAAAGAGCTTATCAAGCTCTTGCAGAATCCAATTTTACAGATGGATGCTTCTATTGTGTTTAACTTCATTTTTTTTTTCAGTCTTGTGCTTTTTAGACGACGTATTTGAAAATTTTTATATGCATATGCATTCTTTTCCCCTGGGGTATTCTACTTTTTGTGGGTGGTGTACATTTTCTAAGCAACATAATGCAATTCAGATGGATGCATTTTCCTGAATATACATGTCCATGTATAAAATGCAGATAATGTATACATTTTTGTACTCTTCTATTAGAAAGTTCAGAATTGACTATAAAGTTGCATTATAATTATCCTATAAGGGCAGGACATGTGAATACATTAAATTCATATTAAATTATGAACGGAACATATTCTTCTCCCACCACTTCTTTAACCAACATCAGATATTCTATGGAGTATGGGTGGAGGAAACTGTAGTTGATATATACTACAATCACTGAAGGCAATTTCTCTGTTGTATAATGGTTTAAACAAATATCTGCCAGCCCTTATGCAAATGAATAGCTGTAGAAGAGACTTGCTGTCAGATAAACATTTGAAGAACATATTGTGAACCATTTCTTCTCATCTTTTTCCTGAAGGTATTATAAGAACAGCTCTTCCCAACATGGACAGAGAAGCAAAGGAAGAATATCATGTTGTGATACAAGCAAAGGACATGGGAGGACACATGGGAGGACTTTCAGGAACCACCAAAGTGACAATTACCCTCACAGATGTCAATGATAACCCACCAAAGTTCCCACAGAGTAAGTTCTGAAGAACTCTACCCAGTGGATTCTGTTTCTCATAATGGTCCACCAGAAGCCTCATTGGAGCTGAATAATTCTCCTCCTCCTCTTTTACTTGTTAGCAAACAACTATTCAGTAATATATTGAATCTACGCAGTCAAGTATCATATTCTTATTATGATTACTGTATTTTTCGAAATATAAGACGCACCTTTTTCCCAAAAAAAAAGAGGGTGAAAATCTGGGTGTGTCTTATACTTCAAATATAGCCCCACCCAGCTTCTCAAACGGAGGTTTCAGAGGCTGAAAAAAACATCGAAGCTTCAGAAAAGAAGCCCCCAAACAGAGCTTCAGAGGCTTTTTTTCTGAAGCTTTTTCAGAGGCTTTCAGAGGCAGAAAACAGAGTTTTTTTGTGAAACGGAGTTTCAGAGGCAGGAAAAAAAACCAAAAAAAAAAAAAAAAAGCAAGATGCAGAGCTCACAACTAAGGAACCTGTTGCTAAAATTCACCTCTGGGAACAGCTGATTGGGGGTATTCTGGGAGGCCGATCCACCCACCAATCAGCTTTTTTCTTATTTTCCTCCCCAAAAACTAAGGAGGGTCTTATACTCTGGTGCGTCTTATACTCTGAAAAATACGGTAATAATGATTTCTAGAAAGATAGGGCTGCCTGTGCTTTAAAAATTATTTGGAGGAAGTGCTTTGAAACATGTACAGGTGTAAGTACAGCATGTCTTTAAAGCAGCTACATCTATTCAGAGGTTTTGTCCAAAGGAGGACATGGCTGCTTTAAGAAATCATATTAAAAATACAGACATTCTTTTTTGAACCATTTTTGAAACCCATGCAATTCTAATGTAAGATCCCTGCTTCTATCCTCCTGTAACATCAGTGGCATGCAGCTTTTAGAAATGAAAACCCAATATCTCAGGCTAATAATGTTATATCTTCCATAAAGCTCAAAGCAATTCATAATATATCCCAAAATATCTAGTTCACAAGGATATGATTTTACCTTGCTTGTGTCAGAGAGTCAAGAGACCATAGCTTAACCTAGTTGTAATATTTTTTTTTTATTTGATTCTGCTTGGCTCTTGTAGAGCCTGTCAACCATCCCAACCTGGTCAATTAAAAAAGAAAGACTCTTGAATCCATTATTAGCAAAAGTACACTTTACTAAAGCCAAGTAGTTTCAGACAGGCAAAGCCAGATTTCCCCCAATCCCACCCTGCAATTTCTCTTTACCCCATTGCATATGACAGACTTTATTTGTTTGTTTGTTTGTTTGTTTCGTCAAGCATGTATTAGATAACAGATATAAGTATAAACATAATTATGAGTACATGAAATGAATATGAATAAAAGGGGACGGTAGGCACATTGGTGCGCTTATGCACTCCCCTTACAGACCTCTTAGGAATGGAGTGAGGTCAACAGTAGACAGTCTAAAGTTTTGGGGGTTTGGGGAAGAAACCACAGAGTCAGGTAGTACTGTATATTCTAGGCATTGACCACTTTGTTGCTGAAGTCGTATTTTCTGCAATCGAGTTTGGAGCGTTTTACCTTAAGTTTGCATTAAGTTTAAGTTTGTATTAAGTTTAAGTTTGCATTAAATTTGTATTAAGTTTGTACCCTGTTTCCCCCAAAATAAGACATCCCCTGATAATAAGGCCAATTGGGCTTTTGAGTGAATGGCAATAAGACCAAGCGCTTATTTCAGGGTTCAAAAAAATATCAGGCAGAGTCTTATTTTCCGGGAAACATGGTATCTATTGTTGACTAGCAGCATGCAAAGCATGGTGTAGCAGGGTAGCAATCCTGAAAGAGCCACACTTGCTATCTTAAAAATTAAGAGTGGTAGGTGGCTATTGCCCACCTGTCTAGAAAAATGAAAAGGTAAGCTAAAATCGTAGAAGGTATCTGAGGAGCTGAGACCAAATGAGAGTGACCAGCCTGGCAAGTTAGATTTTTGTAGATGGTAATGTTTCAATGGCCCATGATGAGTCATAGTGGCGCAGTGGTTAGAGTGCAGTACTGTAGACTACTTCTGCTGACTGCCGGCTGATTGCAGTTTGGCAATTCAAATCTCACCAGGCTCAAGGTTGACTCAGCCTTCCATCCTTCCGAGGTGGGTAAAATGAGGACCCAGATTGCTGGGGGCAATAGGCTGACTCTGTAAACCGCTTAGAGAGGGCTGTAAAAGCACTGTAAAGTGGTATATAAGTCTAAGTGCTAAGTGCTATTGCTGTGATGGCCATAGTAGCTATTTTGTGAAGGAGCATCTTCCCCTTCCCCCTTCAGCCTTTTATGATTCCATACACAGTCCCAAATTCCAGATAAGCCCCACCAATCCATAAAAGTTTTCTCTGAAATAGATTCATGCACACCAAAAGGAATTGAGAGGTATCTCATGCACATTTTACATTCAAAGTGTGTTTTTTTTTTTTTGGAAGAGCTTTCTTTTAGAAAGGGGAAAAAAATACATAAAAGAGTTGAGCCATTTCCAGGGACACACAGTGAACCATTTCAAAGATGAGGATTAAGGCACAGGAGGAGGTAGGGACTTTTGTGCTGCCTCATTTTGAAAACATACTGGACGATGATGTTTTAACAATATGCCCCCGCTGAGATCAATGGCATGAGGTCTAGACTTTTAGTGGGAAATGCTGTTAACGGAGACAGATGGAGGATGGAAGCAATGGAAACATATTTTAGAGAGAAATAGTTATGCGCTGAGACCAAATTTAAAAAAGAAAGCAAGCAAGCAAAGCACTCCCTCTCCATCTTTTTTATGAATGTGTGAGTACAGCAGAGACGTTCTTAAAAAGCAGATTTCATGGTTGCTTCTCAATTAGAATAGAATAGAATAGAATTTTTTATTGGCCAAGTGTGATTGGACCTACAAGGAATTTGTCTTGGTGCAAAAAAGATGTTGAGACTCAAGAAAGAATGCAGACAAGAGCAACAAAGATGATTAGGGGACTGGAGGCTAAAACATATGAAGACCGGTTGCAGGAACTGGGTATGTCTAGTTTAATGAAGAGAAGGACTAGGGGAGACATGATAGCAGTGTTCCAATATCTCAGGGGTTGCCACAAAGAAGAGGGAGTCAAGCTATTCTCCAAAGCACCTGAAGGCAGGACAAGAAGCAACGGATGGAAACTAATCAAGGAGAGAAGCAACCTAGAACTAAGGAGAAATTTCCTGACAGTGAGAACAATTAATAAATGGAACAACTTGCCTGTAGAAGTTGTGAATGCTCCAACACTGGAAGTTTTTAAGAAGATGTTGGATAATCATTTGTCTGAAGTGGTGTAGGGTTTTGGACTAGAAGGGGGTTGGACTAGAAGACCTCCAAGGTCCCTTCCAACTCTGTTATTCTATTCATATGCTCTCAGTGTACATAAAAGAAAAGATACATAGGATACATAGATAGGGTACAAATTAGCAATCAGGAAACAATATCAATATAAATCGTAAATTTACAATTTAGACTGATTGTATCGGTAGTCTTCACGAATGACAAAATCTGCATGTCCGTTGCTTTTGGATAGCTCCATTTAGTTTATGGAGGTATCAGTTATGGCAAGTTTTTAATTTGCTTAAATGTTTGTTTGTTTTTTGGTATTTGGAAGTGAATATGTGCATCAAATAGGAAATGGACATTCAGAGAGATTTAACCCTTTGTAAAGAGGCAGGCAAACAAAAAGCATCCGTAGTTTATGGGTAATTTATGAATGAAAATGATTAAATGATATAAATGCACAAACTCATGTGCAATCTCTAGTGCTGCACAGCATGATCCCAATTATATGATTAGCAGCTGTTAGAACTACTCTTGTACTCTGCCACAATCCTGATTACACCACACTCTCAGCAGCCCCAGTCAAGACAAGCAAATTACTCAGGTCAGTTATACCTTAACCAGGTGATCCTGTAAATACCTACAAGCCAGTTCAAATAGTGTTGAAAATTTCACACTTTAAAATTTGCATGTCTTAAAAAAAATAGTAGTATGAGTTCTACACTAAAGCCTACCCAATACCAGTGCAGCATCTACAATATTGTTACCGTGGAGATATATGGATTCTGAAATATTGAAATTAACAATTCTGCATCCCTAATTTTCATGACAGAGTTTTCCCTTATAATGTTTGGTTGTCGCATTGTTTTTAATAGTCCTGTGGATAGGAATGGGTTAGGAAGTCAAGCATATACTCAACTAATCATTTGTAAGGGTTAAACCATTTGGATACAGTTTCCTCTGTCTTAGGGGCCCAAGGCAATTGAGTCTACATGTCAAGCTTACACCCTATGTATATAATAAAAAGAAATATCAATTCTTTTATTTCAACTTTACTGCTGTTTTTAAGTATTTTGTTCACAGCCTTTCCAGGAATTCTGACAATCTCCTTCCTTCCTTCCTTCCTTCCTTCCTTCCTTCCTTCCTTCCTTCCTTCCTTCCTTCCTTCCTTCCTTCCTTCCTTCCTCCCTCCCTCCCTCCCTCCCTCCCTCCCTCCCTCCCTCTCTTCCTTCCTGTGTCTATACTCTTTACAGTTGTGTTTCTCCTGAATTGTGTTCACATCTTAACTAAATTAATGAAAAGGGTTAATGTGCTCCAGAAAGAGCCAAATGTTTTGTGGATTAGTTCAAAACGGATTTATATAAGCACACACTTGAATTGATTTCACTTGGGCAGCAGTTGTATATTTTATTCTATGAAAAAAAAAAAGCTGGAGGGAAAAAAAGTAAGCGGAAAAGGAAGAATTTCCATTACAGAGCCTACATACAAGAAGTTCGAGCAATTTTATTTTGAAAAAAAGTATAAGACCACCCAAGTCCATAATGAGTCAGGGAAGAGCTTTGCCTTATAGCCTGCCAAATTAGCATTTCTCTACTTTTTAATTAAACCTACCAAAAACAAAGTGCGATGGGGCAAAACACTTGAGTGCCAGGAGACATTTTAATGGGTGAATTGCTGCCTGAATCTGACTTAGAATCTCTGGAATGGCCATGTTCCCTCTTATTTCCTCCGCTAATTTTTGCATATCTTGATGGAGTCAATAAAATAAATACTCCTCAAGGAATTAACAATATCGCTTATTTACTGATAAGCACCATTTCGCCTAGGTGTTTATCAGATGTCAATATCGGAAGCCGCCGTTCCTGGCGAGGAAGCTGGAAGAGTCAAAGCCAAAGATCCGGACATTGGAGAAAATGGTTTAGTAACTTACAACATCATTGATGGCGACGGTATAGAAATGTTTGAAATCACAACGGATTCCGAGACTCAGGAAGGGGTTGTGAAGCTTAAGAAGGTAAGAAAGGCATTCCTTTCATACCTCAATGGATAATATATACTTCATTTTCTTTCCATGCCTCACGGATAGATTATCACTCATGGTTTAAAAAAACAAAGAAAAAAGAAAGAAAGAGCAAAAGTAGTTTGGGATAATTTGTTTATGAAGCTATGATTAACTTCCAGCATCCCATTTTACTCTTATCTTTTAAGGCTTGGAGCCAGAATGAAAGGAAAGAGATTATAAAAAATAAAGCACTTGGTGCGTAGAAGCTCCTTAACATCATTTTAAAGTGAAGAAAAGTACATTATTCTTTTAGTGATCCTCCTCTTGAGAAATCAACACTGTTCCCTCTTCAAAGCATACTGCATATTAACTTGGAAATAAATGAAGGGGATTGCCTTCGCTATAATGAAGCATTTATTTTCAAGTTGGCAAGACAGTGTGAATTTTCAGATAATGTGACAATTTCAAGGGATTTCTTTTGTGTCTGCATGCTTTTTTCCTGAGGAAATCTTAATTTGGGCTGTCAGGATTCCTTCTGAATGCAGTCTCTGATTGATTGATTGAAAGAAAGAAAGAAAAGAAGTGGAAAAAAAGGGGAAAATAAAGCAAGCATGGGTTGGTCACTGCTGGTGTTTCCTTCACGCAGGTCAACAAAAGCCCCTTTTTGGTTTCAGCCCTCTATTCTGAAATATTTTTCTTTCTTTTGCACCAGCCAAAGTCATCAAGCTAAACACTGTATGCAAAATTGCTATGGAAGCAGCTGTGCTCAGCTTCTTTAAAAACCAGGGACTGCCAACATTTCAGAATTGATTCATGTTTAACAATAGAATAGAAAAGAATATTTGCAGCTCAGGGTTGAACGGTGGAGTCCTTGGTGCTCTCTGAGCTTTGTTATTTTCTTGCAGATGTTTCATTATCCAACTAAGTAACTTCAGCAATCAGTGATGTTACCTAACTGGGTAATGAAATGTTTGCAAGAAAACAACCAAGCTCAGAGAGCATCAAGAACTCCACTAATCAGTGTTTCTATATTTGGGGGGGGGGTGTTGTTCTATAGCAGGGGTGTCAAACTATGGCCCACAGCCCAGATGCGTCACGTGCTGGCCATGCCCACCGTTTTAGCGAAGGGGAAAAAAGTTGCGACAATGTGACACCACGAGTTTGACACACACACACACACACACACACACACACACACACACGTTCTATAGTATTCAATTAGACAGGGGTGAAATCCAGCAGGTTCTGACAGGTTCTGGAGAACCGGTAGCGGAAAGTTGAGTAGTTCAGAGAACCAGCAAGTACCAAATCTAGCTGGCCCCAGAGTGGGGTGGGAATGGAGATTTTGCAGTATCCTTCCCCTGCCACACCCACCAAGCCACACTACGCCCATTAAGTCGTACCCACAGAACCGGTAGTAAAAAAAATGGATTTCATCACTGCAATTAGGGCTTTATAGCAATCTAACCATAGCAGAGAGGGTGCCATTTAAGTTCCTAAAATCAATTATGCAATTCCTAGAGGTATCTCCAAAACTATTTTGAGATTACGAATAGGAACCATGTTGCCCAGGATGTGTAGTAGAACCTGAATCTTAATTAGATTGTGTTATAGATTTTATCTTGGGTCCTGTATTACTTCTTTTTATTGTTTTTCTGTTATCTTTTTAATCTTTTTTTTCACCCCTCTGCTAACTATCCAGAGTCATGTTTTTGAGTCTGGGGTATTTTCATTAGTTTGATTTGAAAGTGGGTTAAAGACATAAAATTAGTAAAGGTAAAGGTTCCCCTCGCACATATGTGCTAGTCGTTCCCAACTCTAGGGGGCGGTGCTCATCTCCGTTTCAAATCTGAAGAGCCAGCGCTGTCCGAAGATGTCTCTGTGGTCATGTGGACGGCATGACTCAACGCCAAAGGCATACAGAGTGCTGTTACTTTCCCACCGAAGGTGGCCCCTATTTTTCTACTTGCATTTTTTACGTGCTTTCAAACTGCTAGGTTGGCAGAAGCTGGAACAAGTAACAGGAGCTCACCCCATTACGCGGCACTAGGGATTCGAACCGCTGAAGCTCGACAAGCTCAGCGGTTTGATCGACAAGATCAGCGTCTTAGCCACTGAGCCACCGCGTCCCCTTACATAAAATGAAAGAGAGACAATTTGATGTAGTGTTTAATGCAGTGGCCTAGAAACCAGGAGACTGAATTCTAGTCCCACTTTAGGCGTGGGAAAAAAAACTGGCTTTGAGCCAGTTACTCTTCCTCAGCCCAACTCACTTCACAGGGTAATTGGTTGTGGGGAAAATAGGAGAAGAAAGGTGCCTTGTGTTGTACATGAAAAAGGTGGCATATTTTTTTTAAAGGTAGCATTTTGGAAGTCTGTTATAGCTGTCCATTCTGTTGCTAGCATATGTCCCATCCATAATTCTCAAGATGTATTTAGGTAGTTGGGTGCTTTGTCATTATTAAATTTATACGCTAACAAATCTATTTAGACTTGGGCAGGTCAGAATAACTCGCAATAATTGTGCATGTTAGATACAAGCAAGATGTGAAATACTCCATTTTATATCTAGAAGTATATTTTAATTAGAATGGAGCCCAGACAGGAACAACTATATATCAGAATCCAGACACCAGTATAGAATAGAGTTCCCTGTTTTGCTATAAGAGCAATACTATCAGTAATAACTCTAGCACTTGGGAGCTTTTAGACCACACATTATTAAACATGGGCATCCAGTTTATAACTCCCCTCATGGTACTTGTGCCTTGAATAATATCAAAAATTAGGAAATGTTACCAAGGTTTAGTTAACAGTAGTGTCCATACAGATTTTTACCTATAATCTTAAGACTTTATTTAGTCTTAAAATTACAGGCTGGATCTTGGAGATGCGAAAATGGTCGTATTATAGACGTCCCTTAAGTTCATTTTATTCAATTATACATTTTTGAATATTGGTCAGTGAAGGAATCATTTCAGTTCCAGTTTACCTATAAACATGCCTGGTTCTAAAGCAGGGGTGAAATCTACTTACCTTCCTTACCGGTTCGGAAGTGTGTGCATATCATGTATGCGCGCACACCTGTGCATGTGCAAACCTTCTGTGCATGTGCAGAAGATTAAAAAACATTACTTCCGGGCGGCGATTGCTACTGGATCGCCGAACCACAGGGAAAAATTGCTACCAGATCGGGTGATCCAGTCTGATCCGGGAGCATTTCACCCCTGTTCTAAAGGTGTTGTGATCTGACCTACCATATGGCCTCAAACAAAGATGACCCTAAATTTATTTCTCATTCTCATGCCCAAAAGCGAAGTAGGGAAGATACTATATTCTCCAAAGAATATAAAATGATCTTCATATTTTAAAACAATATCTTAAATAAATATAGGCATATAGGAATTATGTGTGCATGGGAGGTTAGGTACAAAAGTGAAATGGATACATTTTCAGCCTCTGGCAATATCTGGCTAACTTTATCTAGGCTGGAAATTATGCAGGATAGGTTCTGGTTAGTACTTTGCAGGAGATTATTGGGTGGAGACCAAACTGGAAAATGAAAAATTATCCTGAGCGAAAGCAATGGCATGTTATCTACATAATGCTGACCAAAAAAAACCCCTCATGGATGAATTCATGAAAGCAGTAAGGATGGAAATGAACTCTTAAGCAGGTTTATTTTTTTCTTCCTGTTGTTTGTAAAAACATCCTTGGAATGATAACTTTGTGTTTCCTCCATTTTTCTTAACCCCAGCAAGTTGACTATGAAACCAAAAGAACCTACAGCTTGAAGGTAGAGGCAGCCAACACATATATTGACCCCAAGTTCATCAGCAATGGACCATTCAAGGATACTGTGACTGTGAAGATTAGCGTTGAGGATGCTGATGAGCCCCCCATGTTTTTAGCACCGTTTTACATCCTTGAAGTGGAAGAGAACGCAGGACCGGGTGCTCCAGTTGGACGGGTACATGCCAAAGACCCTGATGCTAAAAATAGCCCTATAAGGTATGCTTGAAACAGGCAACAATGGCTTAAAATAGAAAAGGCTGAAATCCTATCAATAATAACTTAATCACCTAAAAAAGGTAAAGGTTCCCCTTCCACATATGTGCTAGTCATTCCCGACTCTAGGGGGCGGTCTTCATCTCCGTTTCTAAGCCGGAGAGCCAGCGCTGTCCAAAGACGTCTCTGAGGTCATGTGGCCGGCGTGACTCAACACCAAAGGCACACAGAACTCTGTTACCTTCCCACCAAAGGTGGTCCCTATTTTTCTACTTGCATTTTTTACAAACTGCTTTCGAACTGCTAGGTTGGCAGAAGCTGGGACAAGTAACGGGAGCTACCCCATTATGCGGCACTAGGGATTTGAACCACTGAACTGCCGACTTTTCGATCAACAAGCTCAGTGTCTTAGCCACTGAGCCACCGCGTCCCTAACTTAATCACTTGCAATGTAATAATAATGTGGATGTACTATAGGGAGAAGCAATTCTACTTTTTCCTCTTTAGTTACCAGGAATAGTAATTTCCAGGCATAGTTAATAGGATGAAACTTAGGAAGAAAAAGTCTGATGATCCTGCACATGTTGTGCAGATGTTGTACAGATACATAGAAATAGCAGTAAATAGGGTGTGTATGAACTCACATATTTGGGGATATACACAATTTTTATAGTCATTTATTTACATACACAATTAAATATTTTAGTCCTAGTGTATGCTCAGTGCCATCATTGGAACAGTGTTCATAGGCATTACAGAGGCAACCAACTCAAAATATGTATTTTTCAAGATATATATCAATCATAAGATCTCAGGTGCATAAGAATGGAGTGCATAAGAAGTGAAGTCCATTTCTCCATTTCCAAAACCCCTCTAACTCCACAATCAGACAGTGCATTTGCAGCCAATGAGCTAGTACCATTGCAATAAACTGGTCTGCTTCTAGAAATACATAATTATTAAATCAGTTTTAATATTAGCAATGTTAAAGTGATACCAACTATTTTAAAATGACATTTTGAAAAATATTAAAATAGATTCTGAATAAAACCTTTTGAAAGAGATATATAATAAGGCAGCTGACAATTAAGTCACACAGAAGGGTAGGGAAATTGTGACATTGGATTATAACTCACAGCAGCTCCAGCATAGTCAGTGTGAACAATGCTAGAACTGCAGTTCAAAAATATTTGAAGAAGCACATCGTGGATGAACAGAATAACTGGGGAAAACAAGACCTTTGGATCAGGTTCTTTCCCAAACACTACAACATGAATGATACCTCCCAGGGACGTTGTCACATCATGGATTCTCTTGCTTCCATTTGGGACAAATAATTATAGAATATGTGACATGAAAACACACAACCTAGTGGCACCAATGTGTGAGGCATGTAGAGAGAACACTACATAAGATACTACTTCTTTTGGCAAATGGAACCCTACACAGTTGAGAGATCAGGGTTTTACATTGTGGCTTTGCCATTCTATATCCACATATTAGAAGAACTGCTGAAGAAAGCTACTTGTTCCACACAGTTCCTGCTGTGACTTACAACTTGGTATCATGCAGAGTTCTAACATGAACAGAAGGGAGTCACATATTTATTCTGAATAAAGACCTTTGCTCATCTGGGATCCAAATAAAATTTCTATGTCCACTGAATAGTTGAATAAAAAGATAAAAGTTCCCCTCGTATATATCTGCTAGTCATTTCCGACTCTAGGGGGCAGTACTCATCTCCATTTCAAAGCTGAAGAGCCAGCGCTGTCCGAAGATGTCTCCGTGGTCATGTGGCCGGCATGATTAAATGCCAAAGGTGCACGGAATACTGTTTCCTTCCCACCAAAGGTGGTGCCTATTTTTCTACTTGCATTTTTTACATGCTTTCGAACTGCTAGTTTGACAGAAGCTGGGACAAGTAACGGGAGCTCACCCCGTTACGCGGCACTAGGGATTCGAACCGCTGAACTGCAGACCTTTTGATCGACAAACTCAGCGTCTTAGCCACTGAGTCACCATGTCCCTTGAATAGTTGAATAGCCTTACCTCAATAAATATTTCCTACTACCAAAACCAATGAGAAACAAGATACACATTGCACTTTACTCATGGGTTGTTACTCTATGCTACTAAGAAATAGCAAGCCGTTTCCATTTAGAAGCGATCTAGTCATTCTAATTAATATTTTCATCTTGCTAAGCATGTTCCCACCAAGCTAATCTGGGCTACACTGTTTGGGAGACATGAAATGAACTGAGGACAATGAACAATTCTCTTCTAATGACTTCATTTGCATCTCCTTTTAGATATTCAATTGATCGTCACACTGACCTCGACAGATACTTCAGCATCAGTCCAGAAGATGGCTCAATTACAACCACAAAAAAACTGGACAGGGAAGAAATAGCCTGGCATAATATTTCCGTGTTAGCATCAGAAGTTCGTAAGTGTTAAAAAAAAAACCTCTTGACATGTTCTAGTATGTGCTACAACTCCCCACTTTTGAAGAAATGAAAGGTGCTGGGATCTCAATAATTTTGGGACTGATATTTCACCTATGATCACTTTCATTTTGGATGACATTTCACATTGGACCTGAGATGATGCCCTTGGTTGGGATGTAACTTGAACTAAAAAGATAGAATGCTGCTAAGCCTGTCTACCTATATGAATACATATACCCTCTTTCATCGAAAATAAGACCCAACCAGAAAATAAGCCCTAGCATGATTTTTCAGGATGCTCGTAATATAAGCTCTACACAAAAAATAAGCCCCAGTTAAGATTGTCAACAGACGGAGGCGTTTAGTACTGTATTTCCCCCAAAGGGTGAACTGATCGTGATAAAAACTACCAGTTCGGGTGAATCGGAAGTAAAAAAAAAAAATGCTTTAAAAAGATCGCACAGCAAAGTTGTGATTGTTGGAACCTTTTTTAAAAAAAATTTTTAAAAGTATTTTTTTACTACTGGTTCAGGCAAATAGGTAGTAAAAAATGCTTTAAAAAGTAAAAAAAAAAAAGTTGGCCATGCCCACCCAGTCACATGACCCACCACCACCAAGCCACGCCCACAGAACTGGTAGCAAATTTTTTTGCATTTCACCACTGGGTGTAGGTATCTGATGAATAAGTTTATTGTAAGAACTATTTGTATGTAAGGCATTAAGAAAGAACTCAGGCAGTTTTCCAACATAAAAAGGACATTTGATTCATACCTGAAGTCCATGCTTAATTTTTGTGCCTTTTGCTTCTGGCCACAAATTACAATGGGATTAAGTCTTCCTATTTTTGAGTGGGAGAAAGAGCTTCTACCATCCCTTGTTATGGTCATAGACTAGACTGATTTCATGCTGCTTGTTTCTGACCTTGCCAAACTAGAAACCATGCCAATCTTAAAATATTAATGAGCAGAGTTTTTAAAAAATTATCCAACTTATATGATTTATTGATGACAGGGTCTGATGATAAGAACTCATTAATTCTGATAGCATTTTACTAATCTTCTACTAATCCTGAAAAAAGGAAAAAGTTGCTGATTGTGTTTATATTATATAGATGTACCAGATATTCCATTTGTTAGGCAGTTGACCCTAATAGTGCATGAATTTTCCTCTCCTCTCCTTCCCTCCCCCTCCCTTCCTCTCCCCCTCCCCTCTCTTCCCTCCTCTCCTCTCTCCCCTCTCCCCTCCCTTCTCCCCTCCCCACTCCTCTCTCCCCTCCCCATCTCTCTTTCTCTCCCCCTCCCCTCTCTCTTCTCCTCTCCTCTCTCCCCTCCCTTCTCCCCTCCCCACTCCTCTCTCCTGCCCTTCCTTCACCTCTCTCCCCTCCCCTCTCCTCCCCTCCCCTCTCTCCTCCCAAGGGAGGCATTCATTCTGTTCTTTTCCTATACAACCATGGGGGCAAAAACCCAAGCATCCACCTACTTTCTAGGGAGCCTTTCTGGGAGTTTTTCCTCTGCCTCTGAGAAGAGAGAAGAGAGTCTAATCATTACTATCAGCTCAAATCATTGAGACAATATGGTTAACTAGTAAAAATATCTTAGTCCCAAACAGACCCAGGGTTTTTTTGTTTTTTTTTTAAATCTGTGTATGCCATGCTAACCCACGTACACTTAAGGGTGTCATGTGAACAAAATCATTGACAATCTGGGTATCTGAGTTATTGCTCCCAGAGGACTGCAAAAGAAAGTTGAATAGGTCAAAGGCTGAGTAAGTCCCTATGTGAGACACTCGAGGTACCGTGTTTCCCCGAAAATAAGACCCTGTCTTATATTTTTTTGAACCCTGAAATAAGCACTTGGCCTTATTGCCAGGCAATTGGGCTTATTATCAGGGGATGTCTTATTTTGGGGAAAACAGGGTAGGGAAAAAAAAAAACAGACAACTTTGTGTTTTGTGCTATTATGTTTTCTTTCTCAATAACTATTGCAGATAACCGGCATCAGGAAGCCAAAGTTCCGGTAGCGATTAAAGTTCTTGACCTAAACGACAATATCCCCAAGTTTAAAGAGCCCTATGAAGCTTTTCTATGTGAAAAACCCCAGACAAATAAGGTAAGCATTGTCCGCTTTCTCTTTTCTTCTTCAAGACTGACCATTTTGGTTTCTCCAGATAGACCCTACAAAAGAAATGGAGAAGCAGGAAAAACAGGCCAGGATTTCTGTTGGGTTTAAAAGAAATAAATATAACAAACAACTCTACTAAACCTGTCTGACTGGTTAGTAGTGGCAGTGGGAAGGCTATTGTTACCACAGGTAATCCTCGACTAAAGTTCATTTAGTGACCATTGGAAGTTACAGTGGCACGGAAACAAGTGACTTTCGACTGTTGCAACATCCCCGTGGCCACCTTTTCAGAATTCAGGTGCTTGGCAACTGTCTCATATTTATGACGGTTGTAGTGTCTCAGGCTCATATGATTCACCTTTTGCAAGCTTTTCATGAGTAAAGTCAACGGGAAGCCTTATTCACTTAACAACTGTGCTATTAACACAGTGTAATGCGCTTAAAACTGTGGCAAGACAGGTCATTAAATGGGGCAAAATTCACTTAACAAATGTAAAAGATAAAGGTAAAGGTTCCCCTCGCACATATGTGCTAGTCGTTCCCAACTCTAGGGGGCGATGCTTATTGCTGTTTCAAAGCCAAAGAGCCAGCACTGTCCAAAGATGTCTCAGTGGTCATGTGGCCGGCATAACTAAATGCCAAAGGCGCACGGAATGCTGTTACCTTCCCACCAAAGGTGGTCCCTATTTTTCTACTTGCATTTTTTACGTGCTTTCAAACTGCTAGGTTGGCAGAAGCTGGGACAAGTAATGGGAGCTCACCCCATTACGCGGCACTAGGGATTCAAACCGCTGAACTGCTGACCTTTCGATCGACAAGCTCAGTGTCTTAGCCACTGAGCCACCACATCCAAAGTAACAAATGTGTCACTTAGCAAAAGAAATGTTGGGCTCAGTTATGGTCGTAAAATGAGGACTACTTGTATTGAACTTCCCTTAAACACTGCCTTCTTATCCTAAAACACAAATGATTTAAAAGGTACTTTTAAAAGTTTATTTTACATGGTTGAAAGTTTATTCTACAAAGCAGATCCCAACATGGAAAGTCTAAAAGCTGAGGCAGGGAAGGAAGAGAGATTTCAAATGCACTGCATACTGATAAGTGTCCTCCTTTTCCAGCCACTAATTACAATTTTCGCAGAGGATAAAGATGATTCAGCCAATGGCCCGAGATTCATCTTCCATTTGCCACCTGAAATGATGCAGAAGCCCAATTTTACTCTCCGAGATAACCGAGGTTTGTATTTATATTCATTATATAGGATGGGAGGAAACTAATTATCCTCGCAGTAGTTGTTTTTTTTTTTTCCTCCTCATTAACCATGACTGATTTTCTGCAGCAATGTCTGGGAAGAGAGCTTCACAATGGAGGGGGGAGAGAGAGAGAGAGAGCTTCACAAAAATGTATAGAATGCATAAAATGCAACTAAAAAAAACCATAACAATTGCTCTGGGTGTTTCTTTCACTAGCAGAATTCTTCTTGATTATTTCAACTGGGAGTTGAAGACCACATATCTTGAACTTGCCAAAGTTGAGAAACACTAATAAAGGAGAATATTTGTAGCTTGGGTCAAAATGAGGGGTCCTCGTGCTGGTGTTGTTATCTATCACTGATGATATTATCTAGTACGGGTAATGAAACAACTGTAAGAAAACAATCTGAGCCAAGGAGCACCAAGGACCCCTTGTTGAGAAATACTGCTCTAAATGAGAGGGCAAAACTCAGCCAGGCTTTCAGAATTCTCTTACTATATATCCTTGTTGTTGTTAGTTGCGAAGTGGTGTCCGACCCATCGCGACCCCATGGACAACGTTCCTCCAGGCCTTCCTGTCCTCTACCATCCCCCACGCCTACTGCTTCATTGACTCCATCCAGCCACCTCATTCTTTGTCGTCCCCTTCTTCATTTGCCCTCAATCTTTCCCACCATTAGGCTCTTCTCCAGGGAGTCCTTCCTTCTCATTAGGTGGCCAAAGTATTTGAGTTTCATCTTCAGGATTTGGCCTTCTAAAGAGCAGTCAGGGTTGATCTCCTCTAGGACTGACCGGTTTGATCACCTTGCAGTCCAAGGGACTCACAGGAGTCTTCTCCAGCACCAGAGTTCAAAGGCCTCAATTCTTTGGTGCTCAGCCTTTCTTATGGTCCAACTTTCACAGCCATCCATTGCAACTGGGAAAACCATAGCCTTGATTATACACACTTCTGTTGGCAGGGTGATGTCTCTGCTTTTTAGTAAGCTATCTATATTTGCCATAGCTTTCCTCCCCTGGAGCAAGCGTCTCAATTACTTGGCTGCGGTGATCTTGGATCCTACAGTACATCAAACAACTACACTTCCAATCTGTTATGTAATTTTTTTATTTACTTATGTATTATTTATTTTATTTGTCAAGAATGTGTTTGGTAATAAGTATAAGCATAGATTGAATACATAAAATAGATACAAATGGAAGAAACATTAGGACAGGGACGGTAGGCACGCTGGTGCTCTTATGCACGTCCCTTACAGACATCTTAGGAATGGGGTGAGGTCAACAGTAGACAGTCTTAGGTTAAACTTGTGCTTCCTCGAACAGAAATGTTTGTCACACCTCTTTTCCCTTTGCCTTATTCACCATCAAATAAAAGATACCAACAAATCAAAAGATTCTGCTCCCTGAATTTTATAGCTGAGGAAGATTGGAGATGGCAAGTTATTGGATGTTTCAAATGGTAGCGGTTTTTTAAAAGAAGCAGAATGGTTTTCACATCTACTCCCTTTTTCATGTAGACTTCATGTAGTTATCCGGAAGATTGATAGTGACAAAACCCCAGAGCAATTATTATGATATTTAGTCAGTGGTGGGATTCAGCCAGTTCGCACCACTTCGGGAGAACCGGTTGTTAACTTTCTGAGCAGTTTGGCAAACTGGTTGCTGGAAGAAATCATTAGGGCAGAGAACCGGTTATTAAATTACTTGAATCCCACCACTGTATTTAGTGTCATTTTATGCATTTTTTCCAAAGCTCTCTGAGCTGTTTTGCACTGTTGCCCAGGGGATGGATGGATGGATGGATGGATGGATGGATGGATGGATGATGAGATAGATAGATAGATAGATAGATAGATAGATAGATAGATAGACAGATAGGTAGGTAGGTAGGTAGATAGATGATAGACAGATAGACAGACAGATAGATGACTGACTCACTTTACTGCAAATGCACTTTAGGAGTTTTATTTTAAAAAAAAAAGAACAACTATTGGCTACAGCTTTGCTAGGGTGCTAAAATAATCCATCACAAACTAGAAATAGAACTCTCCCCCCCCTTCCCAATTCATCTTAAATCATTTGTTCTCCTTCATAAATGGAAACTCATTTGAAACGGAGGAATATTTCATCACAGTACTCTACAATTCATATAATCCTCTGCATGCCAAGTCAAAATAAGTTCCACTTGATTCAGTGTGGCTTTCTCCCAAATTTGTAGTTATAGCGTTGCAGCTGAGGAACTGTTGGTCCCCAAAAATTGAAGGGCTAAAAGAGAAAAGTAATACTTTTTTTAAAAAAAAAAATTAAGCCAGAGCTCAATGATGTACTACTTGGCTGTTTTTCAAATGCATTTTGAACCAGCTGGTTTCCAAATACTATTTTTTCAAAGCGCCCCCCCCCTTAAAGATCATGGATAGTGATAAACCTCACCCTCAATCCCACAGCATTCCTAGAGGCCCTGTGGATTAAAAAATGCATTCCAGAGCCTCTCCAATCCATTACTGAAACAATGGTTCTATTTGAGCCAAAATTATTCTATTTAAAGTTATTACTACTCGCCATTTGGGGATGTCAAAAATGTTCTTGATTCTCTTTCTTGTTCATATTTGATTGATAGCGTATACACCCTGTTGACACCAGATGCAAGATAGGCACTCAGTCTGAAAGTATAGCAGTGAACAATTGCTACATTGATCCAGCAGTATTTATCCTGCAACTTTAGAAGAGTTTGTGGTTTGAAGGCAAAAACTAGAAACACATGGTGAATTATATTTTATGTTTCCATTTGGCTCAAAAGCCTTTTAACATGTTCATCCCACATTAAACATGAAACCTCAGTCTTTTTTACTTGATTTAACGTTTGCAAAAAAAAAAAAATCTTTATAGTAAACTTTCATTTTACTTCAAATATTGTTGGGAAGTGTTAGAGAGGCTATCTTTCAAATCAAGTATCTATTATGCAAGTGAAGCAACCTAAATCTAGCACGATCCCAACCTGAGAAACCAAGAGTATAAAAGACAAAGACAATTTTAATGTTAAATTATGATTTGTCTACTATGAAAAATCACAGTATTAGTAGGATAATAGAGATCTGTCTAATCAATGCACCTCTACATTTCCATTTAGCCTCCTTCTAGCCCAAATTTGGCTCCAGGCCTCTAGTAGAATTTCAATGAATGGATTGTGCAACTCTCAATTGTTGTGTTACAATCAGTAAGGTTATGTTAAAGTCCCATTCAGAGATGAGGGTTATAGTCAGTTCAATAAACTTTTCAAACCAAAGGGAATTTCCTAATCAGATGCACAATTCGGACAGAATCCCTGAATTGAATCGGAAGATTAAAAAAAAAAAAAAAGTATACAGATAATCTAATCCACCCTCTTCAATACTTTGGATCAAAGCTTCTATTGGTTATCATTTCCAAATTGATTCAAATCATTGTATGAACCAACTGAATCAAATAGATTAGTCCCTAATTTGTCAGAAGCAATCTGAACATTCTTCCTGGTGAGTGTTATGAGAAGATGTTTTACACTGAATCAGATAAATCACCCTCCGACCATTTCACCTTCAGCGAGCAATAGCTTCAGATTAAACAGTTAATTCCATCCCATTTCCCAAGAAACTGCATTATGATTAGATAACGAAAGAACATATTTGAAAGTAAACATGTGTATCAATAATAGAATTATATTAGAAATAAAAAATAGGTGATTAGATAATGAAAGAATATATTTTAATGCACACATGTGTATTAATAGTAGAATTATACTTTATATTATAGAATTATGTATTAATGATTGGTACTAGAAGTGTATATTGAGGCAATGAATAATAAAAGATTGAAGGATGAAATTTTGATATAAATTGATGTGAAGAGTTAACTAAGGGAAGAGGGGGAAAACATGTCTTTGAATATTATAGTGATATTGGAAGGGGAAAAAAACAAAATCAAATAGAGAAAGAAACAAGAGGAGAATAATAGTTTGTGTGTGTGTGTGTGTCTATATCTATATCTATATCAGCAAATTTATATTTGCTGATAAAGAAATAAAGGGAGACTAGTATAGATCTATTTCAAGCTATTTAGCACTCATCAGCTAGCCATACCCTTACACGGATTCAAACTTGGGCTGCCTGCATATTAGGCAGCCCAAGTTCTCCTCCCTTTATCAGCTGAGCCAGGGGAGAGACTAAGTGTTTTTTCTGTCAAAGCAGTATGCTCCCTCCCATATTGGGGTAGACCAGGTGCTTCAACAGAAAAAACACTTTTACACTTACACACACACACACACACGTGAAGGTATAGGAAAGAAGAAAGGAAGGTTTAGAACTGAAGGGTGATAGTAAAAGATATGTGTATGTAATATGAAACAATGAAAATGAAATATAATAACTAGGAGTAATAATATTATGTTTATTGTACTGAAATGTATGATACCCAAATATCACACTATTCATGCATTGATATGTGTAAACAATATAAGATAAAAAACTTGAATTAAAAAAAAAAGAAACTGCAAATAGTATATATAAGAGAGGGGTAGCTTTGATAAAGCTTAACTTCTGGTTGTCTCAAAGGTTTTTTTTTTTCAAAAGGCAGATGATCGATGGATGGATGGATAGATAGATAGATAGATGATAGATGGATGGATAGATAGATAGATGATAGATGGATGGATGGATGGATGGATAGATGGATGGATGGATGGATAGATGATGGATGGATGGATGGATGATGGATAGATAGATAGATAGATAGATAGATAGATAGATAGATAGATAAATTTTTCCTTGAGGAAGAACACATTTCAAGGTTGACTCAGCCTTCCACCCTTCCGAGGTAGGTAAAATGAGGACCTGGATTGTGGGGGCAATAAGCTGACTTTGTATAAAAAAGAACACCGCTTAGGGGGGACCAAAAAGCCCTACTAAAAGTATGAAGGCTATTGCTTAACGTATTGTAAGCCACCCTGAGTCTCCGGAGAAGGGCGGCATATAAATCGAACCAATAAATAAATAAATAAATAAATTTCACTTCTCATCCAAGAAGCTTCATCAGTTCTGACTGGATATTAGTTAATTAATCAACTAATCCTTCCATTCCCACCACCACCACCACTTCCAGTCAGAACTGTTGAAGCTTCTTGGATAAGAAGTGAAACATCTTCCTCAAGAAAAAAAAATAGTCTAGTTGCCGTTTGGAAAAAACACCTTTCTGGCCGCCATGACCTGGATGACTGAGAATTTTGACAGACATTTAGTTTCGGATTGAGTGCTTATTGGAAATGTCATAAAAATATTCAAAGCATTGCTAATTTGGCCCCTAAAACTCATCGAAAACATCTGATGAAGTGAGCTGCAGCTAATGAAAGTTTATGCTTTAAAATAAAATTAGTTGGAAATTCTTCCAGATGCCTTCTGATTTTGTGCTACCAAAGACTAACACAGTTTTCCTCGTACATGAGTAATTTGCCTACTAGAATTTTCTTTGGGAAAAAAAAAGTTCCAGGAATTCATAGGGGGAAGAAAGTAGGTCAGCTCCTCATGTTGATCTGTTGCCATGCAACCTAAATTATTTAGTAGCACAATTCATAGAAACCATAGAGCTGGAGGTTTTTTTTTGAAGCTAGAAGACTTTTTCAAGCAAACTATTCCTATGTTTTGCCTCACAGAAGGAATTCCACAGCTAAAGTATCTCTAAAGACATTTATCTAATGTACGGCTATCCTGTCTCTGCTTGAGCATAGTTTTCTTTAGTATATAATTTTAATTGAATATTTTGGGGATAGATAAATATATAGATACAGATGATACAGATCAGAGGTGGGTTTCAGCAGGTTCTGACCAGTTCTGGAGAACCGGTAGTGGAAATTTTGAGTAGTTCAGAGAACCGGTAGTAAAAATTCTGACTGGCCCCGCCCCCATCTATTCTCTGCTTCCCAATTCCCAGCTGATTGGGAGGAAATGGGGATTTTGCAGTAACCTTCCCCTGGATTGGGGAGGGAATGAAGATTTTGCAGTATCCTTCCCCTACCACGCCCACCAAGCCACACCCACAGAACCGATAGTAAAAAAAATTCAAACCCACCACTGATACAGATGTAGATATACTGTAGATATAACTAAAGACAAAAAGATAAGTAATGAACTTAAATGTGTAAACATGGGATTTGCAAATAGGTTGAAATGATAATTTTCCAATATTACCAGAAGAGGTAAGAGATGCTTGAAGATTTTCATTAAAGGAAACCTTAACGTCTTTCTAATTTGTTTCGCTGCATACCCACCCTGTTAGTCCAATGGTATCTATCATTTCTGTAACAAACCATTAAACTTCTTTTTTTTACTTTTTCATTGATTGGAAGATAATTCCAATCAATGGAAGATAATTAATGATAGATTCATTGTACCATCTAGCTGCCCTGGTTTATTTTTAATTGATGGGAGTGAAGATCAATACAACAGTTTGACTATTGGGAATCTAGACCTTCTATATTCTATCTGTAGGTTATATCTGAGAATTGGCTATAGGAAATCACATACAAATAGAGCTGAGTTCAAATAGTCTTTGAAAATTATCTACCACATTTCTGGACAAAAAAAATTAAAAAAAATGAAGGAACACCTTTTCGAAATTTGTCCAGGGGAAGGAGAAGATTTCCAACAATTTCTCAATGGTTAGATTCCTCCTTATTACCACTACTGAAAAGTGTGGAAGTCGGGAAGACTGGAGATTATTATTATTATAGTGATACATCTGACATTCCTTCACATTTCTTGACCATTAATTAAAGAAGTAATTTGCCAAAATGCTACTCCCATAAAAATTTTCTGAAATGTTTCTTCTTTGAAAGACATTTCTAAATTCTCTTTTATCAACACTGCTGCCTACCCATTCAAAAAGAACTGTTAATCCTCAGAAGAAATCAGTAATGGCCACTCTTTAACAGGATTAAATCATTCTGTGAATCAGACCTTAAATTTAATCAAACCACCTGCTTTTGTGAACTTAAAAAAAATGAGGTATATATGTTCTAGGCTATTGAAACTCTTGTTTTACTGACCTTCAAATCCTTTGCTACTTTTCTGCTTTCTGCATGACTACCATCAATGATATTAGATCTGGTCCGAAGAATTGTATTTCTCCTCAAGTTTAGCAGCTAGTAAATATAATAACTATTTACAATGACCTTTCCTTGGTTCACTCATCTTCTTCCATCCAAAACACACACACACACACACACACACACACACACACACACACACACACACACACACAAATGAATATTTCAGTGATCATAAAACAACCAAAAGTAGTTTTCCAGATTGTTCTGAGGAAAATGAAAGGTAAGGAAATAAAAGTTTGCAGGTCTAAAGCAGAATAAATAGATAGTAATAAATAGAAATAACAGTACCTAATAAACAAAGAAATCTTGATGTCTTTTTTTTAAATTTTCAGCTATATGAAATGAATATTTTCTTTGTTTTCTCTCTTCAGCATCAACATATTCTGAGTCAAATCAATCAAATTGCTGCAGAATTTTGAGGGTTCAAGAATTATAAAACAGTTGTAAATTGTTGATTGAATTTGGAAATATACATTAGAATTCAATGTTTGATATCAGAAAGCCTGAAGTTAAGCAGAGGGAGAGAGAAGGGGGGGGGCGGAATCTGAAAATGTGTCTTGGCATCGTTGCTCATCTTATCCTGTTAGAATAATGCATTTTTTGTTTTAGAAAATAACAATAGAAGAACTAAAAAACAACAAAATCCCCCAAGTACAGTAGTACCTCAACTCCTTTGAAGCTCATCTAATTTGGTACTCAACAGATTTTGACGTGAAAATTTTGTCCCGGTACTCAGTGTTTGTTTGGTACAACAAACAAGCCAGAGCTTGTGATTGTTGGCTGCCTTGTGACTCACTACATTTTTTTGTTATGAGAAAAATCTGTTTGGTACTCATCACACCTCCTGGAACCAATTAGCGATGAGTACAAAGGTACCCTTGTATCAGTAGAATAGATACAGTGAAACAATATATTCAAGCTTTCTTTTGTTGAATAGTTCAGCATATTTCCCTATCACTCTGGGCATGGACATATCCAATGACAGGAAGAAAAAAATACAAACTCTCACCAAACGCTCTATAAAAAGATGCTATGCAGACATCTCTGTGAATGTGAGCTTTTTTCCTGACCTGATAGTTCAGTGATTCAGATAACAAGCTGATTATGCATCAGTCATTTTCATTCTTTAGCTAATACTGGAATACCTGTCACTTCCAATCAGACATCGAGTTTCCAGTTTTATTTACCAAAACAGTCTGTGTGGTAACAGATATACATTGCTTCCATCTAAAGAGAACTCTCATGCTACTATAATGCAAACACTTCTCTGGGGATATTCTCCATGCTCTTTTCAGGACAGTTTTTTTCTTTTTTTAACCCAAAGAACTTGACGCTGAAGAATATCTATCCAGGATTTTATGATATTGGGTCTCTTGCTTGAGCAGAATACCAGAGTAGTTCTCTGGAATGGATACAAGGTCTCCTGCTTTAGGAGAGTCCTTGAAGATCTGTAGAAGATCTCCAAAGTCCCTTCCAACTCTATTATTCTGTATTCTATTCTGTGCAAATTGGAATCTTTCATAATGCAGAATCCTAGTTGACATAGAAACCAGTGCAGGGGTGGGCTGATGGGGGTTCGCAGGAGTTCGGGAGAACCTCTAGCTAAGATTCTGTGCAGTTCAGGAATTCCCATGCAGACTGCTTCAGATGTAGGTAAGTGCAGGGCGCGCATGGAGGCTTAGGGAGGGCAAAAAGTGGGCCTACACATTTCCGGCCTCCAGAGAGACTCCAGAGCTTGGGGAGGCTGTTTTTGCCCTCCCGGAGGCTCAAAAAACCCCTCCAGAGCCTGGGGAGAACAAAAAGCCCGCCCCCACCACCATGGTGCAGGAGGCTGACTAGGCCATGGCCATCATGGCATGCCCACCCAGCAACCGGGCAGAGAACCCCTTGTTAAAATTTTTGAAGCCCACCCCTGAGCCAGTGCATATGTAACCATGTGTGATGCTTTTTATTCTGCAGACAGTTAGACCTGCAGGAGGAAAATCATCTCAGTAAGGTCAGCAGGGGTTAAGGTTTCATTGCTTATCACCTAGGTTCCTTAATTGAACTGCCCATAGTCCTTGGTCTGAATGCAAAAACTCTACATGTGGGACCAGTTCAGATCTGTATCACGTTCCTGCCTGTTGCATGGAAGAGAAAGAGAAGGTATCGTCTGAAGGAATGGGGGTGAGAATCAGTGGTGGATTTCAAATTTTTTTACTACTGGTTCTGAGGGTGTGGCTTGATGGGCGTGGCATGGCTTGATGGGCGTGGCTTGGTGGGCATGGCAGGGGAAGGTTACTGCAAAATCCCCATTTCCTCCCAATCAGGTGGGACTTGGGAGGCAGAGACTAGATGGGGGTAGGGCCAGTCAGAATTTTTACTACTGGTTCTCCGAACAACTCAACATTTCTCCAGAACTGGTCAGAACCTGCTGAAACCCACCTCTGGTGAGAATGACATAACATGTGTACCCAATTTTTGATGCTGGCCAGTCACTTTCCAGTGTCCTTTTGCAGATTGTCCCTCAGGGGAATTCGATCCTCAGAGTCACCTGCTTGCTGTAAGAAAATCTCTTGTTGTGTAAGGTAGCTACTTTGGATCCAGGAAACTCCATTGGTACAAAGTTTCAGCTGGATCAGGTAGGGATTAGTCCCTCCTGTGCTTTATAGCTTAAAATACTTTGCAAAACAGACCACACAGTGTCAATTATATTTACCTAGAAGTAGCTCCTACCGAGCTCCATGGGACTTCCAGATAAATGCATTTAGGATTATAACCTTGTGTTACTTTAATGACAGCTTGCTCCTTAGAGTGGCCAGTTTAACACGCACAAATAGACATATAGTCTTAGCAGAATCCTTTCAGACAGAGAATAGGAACATATTTAATACTAGCCCGGCACTGTAAAATTATCACATCTAATTATAATCGCAGACCCGGGATAGAAAAATATACAGTAGGGTTTGGCTAGCTTTAAAACAGTAAGTAAAGTCATAGGAAATGATAGCGTTAGAAATTTCTGCACTGAGCTAAATTTAGTTTTTGGCCTGGCGTTTTTGGAGGTCTGCCTGGTGACATTATGTCTGAATATCTGCCATTTTTTCCCCCATGTGCTTAAACAGCAAAATATCTGCCAAAAACAATACCCAGGAAATATAGTGGAAGAAAATGTTGGCAACTAAATTTGTCTAGGTTTTTCGTTCCATTGAGAAGGAGCATATAAACCGTTATCATTTTCTACAACTTCTCATAAAGTGAAGTCTTATTGGAAGTAAGCTTCACTTTTGGCACAAACACAGCCCCACCGATGGTGTTTTCTTGGCCATAGTATGGAAGTGATTTGTTACAACCATCTTCCAGATTCCCCACCCCACCCCTTTTTTGCAACTTCCATGCTAGTCTGCTTCCAAATCACAGGCACTATCTGAATAAATCCAACTGAATAAACAAAGCAAATGAAATAAAATAACATCCTGAACTTGACATCGTATGAGATGAATTGACTGATTCTTTAAAAAAAATCTTGCTACAATTTAATGGACTTCAGGCTTCCAAATTCAACAGAAACCCAAAATAATAAGCAGCAACAAAAAGAAAACTAAAAACATAAAGCACACAAAGAGGTCTTGTGTTCCAAAGACTCTCCAGAATAACTCAAGTCTCCAATAACTTTTAAAAGTTGATCAAGAGTGAAGCAGATCTATGTTCTGTGTAGAACTTGGCAACTTTGGCTGGCTGAGGGAGTTGAAGTCCACAAGTCTTAGTTGCCAAGTTTGGAGGCCCCTGCTGTAAAGGAACACTACTTAACACAAAAAGAATGCCTGAAATTGTCCAGAAATGCTTTCTGGTCATTTCCGTTATGGCAACGACCATGAAGAAAGCTTCTTCAGACCACCAACATTTTAACAGCCTGAAATCTCACTAAATTACTATCATTTAGTGATAATTATGTGAGTTCAGGGTTTTCAAAGTATCAAGAGATTACAATGTGTACCAGGGGTGGGTTCTACTTACCTCTACTACCGGTTCGCAATGGGGCCGCGCACATGCGCAGAAGCATTTTGATGACATCAGGGTTGGTGGGCGGAGCCTCCCACCGGTTTTACTACTGGTTCTATAGAACCAGTGCGAATCGGGGGCAACCCACCACTGATGTATACTAATCTTCTGAAATACTGGCATTTTGTTTTCATATTTTTTTTTAAAAAAATTGGCTGATAAAAAATGTATGTTGTTGTGATAACAATAATACATACGGAACATGTGTAAAAAAGGAATAGATAGGCAAAATAAGAGTTGGGTTTGCAAAACATAGAATATAACTTTCATGGAATTCTGATCACTGCTGGTCTAAGGAAGGAAGGAAGGAATCCAGGGCTGGGATGCTAGGGATTTGCAGTGGTTCAGGAGAACCTCTAGCTAAGATTCTGTGCAGTTCGGAGAACCCCCAAATCCCACTCCTGGCTGGCCCCACCCACCCTGTCCCACCCCTCCCAGGAGTCCCCACACAGCCCATTTTGGATGCAGGTAAGTGCAGGGCACGCGCGGAGGCTCAGGGAGGGCAAAAAACAGGCCTACTGGAAGTTTGGGAAGGCTGGAAATGGGCCCGTTTCTGGCCTCCAGAGGGCCTCCAGAGCCTGGGGAGGCTGTTTTCACCCTCCCGGAGGCTCAAGGAAAGCTTTAGGAGCCCAGGAGGACAAAAATGCCACCCCTGCTGTGGTGCAAGAAGCAGGCTAGGCCATGCCGACCATGGCCATGCCCACCCAACAACTGGGCAGAGAACCCCTTGCTAAAATTTTTGAAGCCCACCCCTGAAGGAATCCACATGTCTAGGACACAGAGCATTTGCTTTATGGGTAGTTCTCAAGTTACAACCACAAATGGAAGAAGAATGTAAATAAAGGTTGAGCTCGTACTTCTGGATGTTCTTTTTGACTGGATCACCTCGTAAGGCTACCACATTACAAAGAAATTCCTTTCACTGAAGCACTTTGTTAATGGGTATTTTTGCAAAGCAGGACAACATATGGATTAATCGTATCTTCAGACAATGTATGCTCTTTCCAATAGTACCTTCAATTCTTAAGTAACATATTTAAGAATATGTCGTTCTGAAGAGAATGTTTGTGTTCAGGAGGAAGAGGCAAACCACTTGAGCAAGTGTAGGAAGGTAGTGAGTTCCTTTTTTTTTTTTTTGAAAGGCTTTAATACTGAAAGACAAATGATGTTATTCTTTTATTTAAAACAGATAACTCTGCAAGCGTTTATGCAAAACGCACAAGTTTCAGCCGACAAATGCAAGATTCCTATGTCCTGCCTATTGTGATAAGCGACGGTGGGAACCCTCCTCAAAGCAGCACCAACATGCTTCCGATTCGAGTTTGCAGTTGTGATGGGAATGGTGGTGTGATCTCCTGCAACCTAGAAGCCTACATCCTCAATGCTGGATTAAGCACTGGAGCTTTAATAGCAATCCTTGCTTGCATTGTGATATTGTTAGGTAAGGATGTTTTAAGTTCTTCCTCTCCCTCTCATGCACTTTACCAATTCCCCCCTCTTTTGACTATGATTCAAGAACAATAGCAATTTTCTAAGACTCTTTTTATTTTTTTTCCATCGGGAGAAGCTAAGAGTCTTCCAAATTACATGCAACATGGAAGCAGGATTATTATTTTACACCAGGGGTCTCCAAACTTGGCATTTTTAAGACTTGTGAACTTCAATTCCCAGAATTTGTCAGGCATCCAGGCTGGATAGGGAATCCTGCAGGGGTGAAATTCAAAATTTTTCCCTACCGATTCTGTGGGTGTGGCTTGGTGGGCGTGGCAGGGGAAGGATATTACAAAATCCCCATTCCCTCCCCACTCCTGGGGGAAGGATACTGCAAAATTTCCATTCCCACCCCACTATGGGGCCAGCCAGAGGTGGTATTTGCCGGTTCTCTGAACTACTCAAAATTTCCACTACCAGTTCTCCAGAACCTGCTGAATTTCACCTCTGAAATGCTGGGAGTTGAAATCCACAAGTCTTAAAGTTTGAAGGCTCCTGCCCTATACCAGTTCAAATGACATCCAGGTTCTCTGTCAATCCACACTTTCCTTTTGAAGAAAGAAGTTCTAAAATACAGGTTGTATTTTAATTGCCAGTTAATTTAGGGAGGGGGAAAAACAGTGTGAGAATTGCCCTCTTTTTTTTCCTGAAACCCCTAAAGTGGGTTTTCCTGTCTCAGCTAAACAAGTAAATGTTGGATAATGAGTTGAGATTCTTTTTTTCTTTTTCTTTTTGCTAAAGAGGTTGTGGATATCCTTTAACAATTTTGTGGAAGCTTTTCTTTTTCATCTGTGTGTCTCCATGACCACCACTCTTTTCTGCCACTTTCATATAAAGGCTCATTGTATCTGAGGTATCACACTACAGCCGTGATGGCGAACCTATGGCACGCGTGCCACAGGTGGCATGCGGAGCCATCTCTGTGGGCATGAGAGCCAACGCCCAGGTCAGCTCCACCGCACATGCCCATGCGCCTCCCCCAGCCAGCTGATTTTCAGGTTTCCTCCTGGCCGGCTGATTTTTGGGCATGTGCAGGGGGTGGGGGTTGCATGCGCATGTGTGGGGAGTGGGGGGCATGTAGTGTCCCCTGTGGCCCATTTTTGGTCCCAGGAGGCTTCAGGGGGGACTGCTAGCACAAAAACAAGGGTTGTGTGTGCATGTGTGGGGAGAGCACAGGGGGTTGCGCACGCATGCGTGGGGGCGGGGCCTGCAGGGGGCATTGCATTATGGATGTCGGCATGTATGTGTGCGCTGTCCCGTGCTTGCACGCGCTTTCGGCACCCAAGGAAAAAAAGGTTCACCATCACTGCACTACAGTATTCGACAATCTAAAGTATTGTGTTGTTCTTTGTAATATCTATGGTAAATAGAAACTATAGAGTTACAGTTCTTAGGCTGGTTAAGGAAAGGCGAATTGTTTGATTGGAACTGCCTTTTTGCCCTCTTAAAATATACCTTTACAGATAAAGCTTGAGACAGTGCCCTGTTTTAAAACGTTGCTGACTAAGACCACTACAGTGGAAAATTTAGGGAGGATATTTTTGCTCAAATATTGCTTCTCTTGGGACATAGAAATGCCTGTATTTCATGGGTTTGGGGGTTTGAAGTGCTTAAATTTATGCTGTATAATGTGTAGTAAGATATCTAAGAAACAAAGCATACTTGAACAGCTCCTGTACTGAAGAGAAAGGGGGAAAATGAAATATATAAATATATAAATCAAACCATTGTCATCCTGGTTTCAAATAGATTTTCCTATAGAGATCTACACTTCTCAGTTTATGGATTTTCCATCCCTGTGATGCCCTTTTGAAAGGTTTATTGTTCCCCTTCTTGCATCAAGTTGTTAGAATTCACAACTCCACAACCATCCACTGAGGTTGTGGAAGAAGAGATTTGAGACCTACAACCTTTCATCTTACGATGATGAGCTTAGCCCTGCTAGATAGGTTTGCTCATTATATTAAGCCATGGTTTGTTTGTTCAAGCATGATTTATTGTATAAAATGACAACTTGGTAGTTGTGAACGATCAAGCACATTGTGGCTTAGCATAATGTAGAAATCCAACCTGAAATAATATGTCTTTTCTCAGAGACAAACTTTTTTTTAAAAAAAAAATCTAGATACTATCAGGTTCACAGTTGGAGGTGTAAAGCTGGACCCCAAAATTTTTTACAGTAGTCCTTCCATTTTTCCTTCACCTCCTACATTTTCTGGTTAGATGCAGGGGTGAAATGCTACTGGTTCAGACCAGTTTGGTTAATGGCGGCGCATGGTTCGAAGCAGCGCAAGGCTCCACCTACCAGCCCAGATGTCATTACTTCCTGGTTTTAACTAGGAAGTAATCTGTTTTTGACCCTCTGTGCATGCACATAAGGCTTTGCGCATGCGCAGAGGGTCTAAGCACACATGTGACCCACGTGTGCACCATTTCAAACTAGTAGGGAAGATAAGTAGATTTCACCCCTGGTTAGATGGTTTGGCTCAGGATAGTTCAACAAGGAACCCTTCCCCCCAATACTTTTGCTGTCCCACAAGAATTCAGAGCCATGAGCCTAGAACTAGATGAAAAATCTATTACCTATGGATTAATTTTGGAATATACTGTAGTCTAAACAGATTGATTCCAAGGACTGGCAACCAAAGCACTTTTTATTCATGCAACAAAGGATGCTAGCTAGGGGTACTTCCATAAATATTGCTTTCTGTGTTTTTTCTCCTATTTCATTTCATTTCAGAAATTCAATATATCTTATTTTCAGATCTAGGACTTTTGCATGAATCATTGCTTGTTTCCTTTTTTTTAAAAAAAAAAATCTTCTCTTTCCTCAGTGATCGTCGTGCTCTTTGTAACCCTAAAACGACAAAAGAAAGAGCCCCTCATCGTTTTCGAAGAAGAAGACGTACGGGAGAACATCATCACTTACGATGATGAAGGTGGCGGGGAAGAAGACACCGAAGCTTTTGACATCGCTACTTTGCAAAATCCAGATGGTATCAACGGATTTATTCCTCGCAAAGACATCAAGCCAGAGTACCAGTATATGCCACGACCCGGGCTTCGGCCTGCTCCCAACAGCGTTGATGTGGATGATTTTATCAACACAAGAATACAGGAAGCAGATAATGACCCCACGGCTCCTCCTTATGATTCCATCCAGATCTACGGCTATGAAGGGAGAGGATCCATAGCCGGTTCGCTGAGCTCATTAGAATCGGCAACCACGGATTCTGATCTAGATTATGACTATCTACAAAACTGGGGACCTCGTTTTAAGAAACTAGCAGATTTATACGGCTCCAAAGACACTTTTGAAGATGACTCTTAACAATAAAGTTCTCAATTTGGCCTTAAGAACTGTGTCTAATGTGCTAAAAAAAGAATAATGGAAAAAAAAATATTCAGAGGAAATGTAAGCAGGTATTTTTTAAACAAAAAGTGAAGAAAAGTTCATATTCAGCATTTAGGTTTGATGGGGGAGGGGGTCCTTTGATGGGGAAAAAAACGGACAAGAAATACTGTGAAGTACCTTTTCATGGAAAAACAAAAGGCTAAGATGGGAGTTGGGTCTCAACTTTGCTAGAAGGGGGAAATGATCTCTGATAAAAATAATAATAATGATTAAAACATATTTAAGTGAAAGGAAATTCTAAATGCCATCTTAGAACCGAGGGGCAGTCTTTTTATGTACTCTGAACAGTTAAATCTTTTATGTCAAAGAAGCTTCCACAAATTAGAAAAAAAAGATAACAGTTCTGAGCTGTAATTTCGCCTTAAACTATGGACACTCCCTACGTAGTGCATTTTTAAACTTGAAACATATAATATTCAGCCAGCTTAAACACATATGATATATGTACAGGACAATGTACAATTATAATGTCTCTTGAGCATCCAACTTGTTTCTGCTGACTCTTGTAAATCTTTTTGCTTATACTTTCATCTTAATCTAATACGTGCCAGATATAAAACTCTGTCTTGTTGCAGTGGGAGAAGCCCTATTTCTATGTCATTTTTAAATGTATCTATTTGTACAATTTTAAAGTTCTTATTTTTAGTATACATACAAATATCAGTATTCTGACATGTAAGAAATGTTACATCACACTTATATTTTATGAACATTGTACTGTTGCTTTAATATGTGCTTCAATATACGAAGCAGACTTTGAAATAAAAGATTCTTTTTTACTACTTGCTCTGCTTCTTAAACATGGAAAAGGGGATTTTTTTTTAATTAAAATGTACTACAACAATATTTTTAAAGGACATCTGTCCTTTAAAAACCCCATTTATTTCTGGGTTAAGTTTGTGTGGATTTATTTAATGTGTTAGGTAAGTTCTTGTATTTAAAGAAATACTGGTAACATCTATATTGAATTGGAAAATACTTGGCAGGAACTAGGAAGGTTTTTCAGTTCAATCCTATAGTACCAGTGGTGGGTTTCAAAAATTTTTACTACCGGTTTCTGTGGGTGTGGCTTGTTGGGCGTGGTATAGCTTGGTGGGTGTGGCATGGTGAGCGTAGCAGGGGAAGGATACTGTAAAATCTCCATTTCTACGCCACTCCAGGGGAAGGTTACTGCAAAATCCCCATTTCCTCCCAATCAGCTGGAATTTGGGAGGCAGAGAATAGATGGGGGCGGGGCCAGGGGGAATTTTTACTACCGGTTCTCCAAACTACTCAAAATTTTCGCTACCGGTTCTCCAGAACTGGCCAGAACCTGCTGAAACTCACCTCTGTATAGTACCCAAGATTGTTGTTGGATCAAAAAGGTTTCTGCCCTTTCAACAAACAATAAAACCATAGAGTTTCCTTCATCTACATCTCAATTAGGAATGCCACTGAGATAATGGCAAAAAAAATATAATTACAGAAACCTTATTCATTAAATTAGGATTATTTTTTATTATTCCTTATGTAAACATAAAGACTGTGAGTTGTCAGAACTTCAAATCTGCATCAGAAATAGCTTTTGAGCGGGAGTATCGTATCTTTAGGGGATGCGGTGGCTCAATGACTAAGACACTGAGCTTGTCAATCGAAAGGTCGGCAGTTCAGTGGTTCAAATCCCTAGTGCCGCATAATGGTGTGAACTCCCATTACTTGTCCCAGCTTCTGCCAACCTAGCAGTTCAAATGCACGTAAAAAATGCAAGTAGAAAAATAGGGACCACCTGTGGTGGGAAGGTAACAGCGTTCCGTGAGCCTTTGGCATTTAGTCATGCTGGCCACATGACCACAGAGACGTCTTCGGACAGCGCTGGCTCTTTAGCTTTGAAACGGAGATGAGCACTGCCCCCTAGAGTCAGGAACGACTAGCATGTATGTGCGAGGGGAACCTTTACCTTTTATCGTATCTTTGCATTCTTTACAAAATGACCAGTTGTAGGTTGAGAACTACTATATGTAAGGAGGCATGGCTCTTATCAGGAGAGGATGAAAAATGTTGTAAATTCAATCAATGGATTGCCATTATTTTTTATTTTTCTAAAGGAGCAAGAAAAATGGAAACCTTTGGAATTCCAGAGGGGAAAAATTCCTCATTAAAATGTCTTGAGAAATGTTAGTTCAACCTGAGACCTCACTGAATATTATTAATAATGCTTAAAATTATAATTACTAATAATATTATCAGTCTATTCTCCATGAATTTGTCTTTTATTTTTTAAAAAATGTTTAACTAATGGTCTTCTGTTCACATTTTCATAGTGAATTCCAAATAAGAATCATTCCAATTTAAAGAAGGACTTCACTTTTGTCAAAGTGTAACACACAGCTAAACATTTTGCATCATCCTAAATTGAAATCTTTTGGAATTTGGCTTGCAATTACTCATTGTAATAAAAAGAATCAGTCATCAAGCAAGAAATGACATTATTTTCCAGCAATGGGAGAGCACCAGAAAAGAAAGAAAAAAAAAAGTTCTTAGTTTCTTCCAGAATGTTGCATTGACAAGGACCTAAAAGACATTCATTAGCACAATGTTTCTGCACCATTCTCCATCCATGCCCCCTTTTCACAAGCTTAGCTCTTTTGTCACATCATATCACATAATTGGGCAGAATTGGAAGCAACGTTCATAGGCTGCATTATTTATAGGGAGCTCTTTTTCACCACTTAAGATACATGCTGACTACATCCAAATGAAGGTCTGCCAGCTCTTATGTGAAGGATATCTCAAAATGTTCCGGGAAACCAGACATTTTACAACCAAATGAAGAGAACATGGGAGAAACACAAAAAGGCTAGGCCTGATCCCATTACTAAACAAAGGAATCAGGGACCTAAAGGCATAGCAAAGCAGCTACGAAGGAAAGAAATAAAATCTAAATTAGGAAAAAAATATCTATGTCCGAGAGGAATATAATATCATTCTGTGGTTAGGTTTCCAAGCATTTTGACGTAGAAAATAATGCATTCATTGGTTGAAATCCTACAACATTCATAGTTAGGTTCACATACTAGATGAGGTCACAGTTAGCCTAACTCTAGATTATTGACTAAGACTTAACTAGCTAAATGTATACATTATATCACATTAAGCAACAAACCTATGGTTTACATATCTAGTTTGTAAGAGAAACAACATGAAATGGAACAAATCGTGTTGTGATTTAGAAACCATTTGTGTGACACAAATATATACAGTATATATATTCTCGAAATTAGGGACTTAGTTGGTAGGCATGTAAGAGATTGCACTGAATTAAAAAATACACTGTTAGTATTTTCACTCCCTCCCCCCAAATCTAAAATTAGATCTTTGATTTGCAGATGAATTTGGTAGAAATTTAAGGTGTTTAGTGTCATTATTACAGTACATTATTACAACCCATGATTTTTTAAATATCCTAAGATTTTTTTTTGAAAGGTTCATGAATAAGTTGACATTTGCTTTCACTTATAAATTTCTTTAATGTTTGAATCATTTCCCATGAAAGTATAATTTTATATTTTAAAAAAAAAAAAAATCTGTAAAGTGCAATATTTCCTAACATTACTCTTCTCACCTTCCCACCATTATAAAAATACACTGTACAAAAATACAATGTATTTTTAGTTCCATTTTTTTTATTAGTTTATAAAATACAAAATGCAAAGAAAAATGAAAATGGTGGGAAAGTAGGGGAGGAAAAAGGGAAGGAGAAAACATGTAGGGTAGGATAAAAGAGAAAAAGAAAGGAAAAGCAATAACTTCTGATTCTTTTTAGTGCAGAAGAATAAGATAATAACATACCAGCCTCATCTTTTTGCTTTTACATAGTAATATATATTAGCCATTTCTATAACAATAAACCTATCTAATTAGCAAAACCCAAAGTCAAAGTTTCATTTTTTTTTCCACCTCAAGCACAAAGTCCAGAAACGGTTTCCAAGTGGAAACCAAGTTAGCTGTATGTTTTTCTTTGATTGAGGCACTCAATTTAGCCATCTCTGCTAATTCCATAAGTTTTTCAGCCAGTTAATCATTGAGGGGATTAAAGTTAAAATGCATTTTTAAAAAGTTCTTATCACTCTGTATTTAAATGAAATTTACTATGATACTTTTTTTATATATAATTGCCTCAAATCCATCAGTGGAATATTTCTTTGGTATCTCTAATTTGAACCCATACATTACTTTAGTGCACCTTCGGAGTATGTTACAACTAGTTTTTTTTTGCTGCTTTAAGATCATTTTTTTTAAAAAAAAAAATTAAAGCCTGTTGGATAGTGTCACAATCTTTACAGAATACATATGAATTCTTGTACTGCACATTTGGTGCATATTATTTTCATTTTCTGCACTGTGAATCAGGGGTAAGTTCTACTTACCTTTACTACTGGTTCGCAACGGGATTGTGCACGCTCGCTTCAGTCATGCACACGCCTTGCTTCTGCGCATGCACAGATAGCTGATGACAACATCCGGGGCGGTGTGCGGGACCTCCCACTGGTTTTACTACTGGTTCTTGCGAACTGGTCCGAACCGGGGGCAACTCACCACTGCTGTGAATGCAAACAAAGGCCAAACTTCCATGTGAAAATTCTGAGAAACAGATAATTGTGGTAAAATCAGTCATTTTTACCAGAATATAAGGAAAGTGAAACATTAAAATGGAAGCTAGATATATTTTTTGTTTGCTTTCTAGGTAGCAATTCCATTTATAACTGACTTTGATATCATTTGGGCTTTTCTAATAATTTTCTAATTTTGGTGCTAGAGTAGTACATAATAACATTAATAATAAGAGACATAAAACCTATGAGAAATAAAATAATGTATTTGCTGCAATAGGATTGTAAATAAATGTTTGCTGTTATTTATTTATTCAATTTATATTCTGCCCATCCACCTTTCTGAAGTTATACTGCTATTTGCTTTCAGAGGATTAAATATTCACTCATTGATGGAAACCAACTGACTTTTACACAATCCAAACCACAAATTGTTTCCTGAATTCATAGGAATTAGCTACATTGTGCAAGCTGGATTGATGAATCAGCTTGGAATTCTTTATAGTAATTTTTCTTCTTCTTCAAATCTATCACTATGCACACATAAGTACAAACAACACCCCAGAATTAGTTCTCTTTGTATCTTTAGTGACTATTGTTGTTAGTTGTGAAGTCATGTCTGACCCATTGCGATCCCATGGACAACATTCCTCCAGCCCTTCCTGTCCTGTACCATTTCCTGGACACCATTTAAGCTGACGCCGATGGCTTCAGTGACTCCATAAAGCCACCTCATTCTCTGTCATCCCATTCTTCTTTTGCCCTCAATCTTTCCCAGCATTAGGCTCTTCTCCATGAGTCCTTCCTTCTCGTTAGGTGGCCAAAGTATTTGAGTTTTATCTTCAGGATCTGGCCTTCTAAAGAGCAGTCAGGGTTGATCTCCTCTAGGAGTGACTGGTTTGATCGCCTTGCAGTCCAAGGGACTCGCAGGAATCTTCTCCAGCACCAGAGTTCAAAGGCGTCAATTCTTTGGCACTCGGCCTTTCTTATGGTCCAACTTTCACAGCCATCCATTGCAACTGGGAATACCATAGCCTTGACTATACACACTTTTGTTGGCAGGGTGATGTCTCTGTTTTTTAGAATGCTGTCTAGATTTGCCATAGCTTTCCTCCCCAGTAGTGTCTATAGACTACACATAAGATATTCTATACTTGATGTATCAAAACATCACACAATGAACAGTGAAATGCATACAATTTATATTATAAACCACTCCAGAAATCTTCTTTAAAAGCCAGTGTTAACATCTGAGCAATTTACTCAGCTGAAGCAGGCTGTGTCCTCTTAAAATGAAACACTGGAAAAATTGAGGGCCAAGTGAAAAAGAAAAGAAAACATTATGAACTTCAAGAGGCCAAATTCATCTCTGAGTTCATCTATTGTAGTCAATGGACATATACCAAAGATGCAGTTGGCCGTATGCAGACTTAACACACTGCCGTTTTATACTGCCAAAATCATAAGAACTTCACTGGCTGCCAGTGTATATTATTCAACTTTCATTAATTCAAGTAAGAACCATCCAATGGGTTTAATTTAGATTCTTGATGGAACTGACTGCCGACCATCTGTTCCCCATCTTTGAACACCAATAGGCCAACATTTCAGATGAACATTTTGTTCAAAACAGAAACCTGGAAAATGCTAATGCTTGGATACCTCCAAAAAACTTGGTGGCTCTTTTAAGGGCGGGAGGGAGAGGAGTTGACGCTTAGCTTCCTTGTTCGAGTTTTGTTCCAAGGCTAACTCTTGAATTACATATTCCTCCCATGTTAGAAATGATTAAAGGGTTTTGCTTGACAAACTGTCCCATATGGCTTCCTTTGGAGTATGTAAAGGTCATTGCTTCTGTTAATACAATGATTGCAAATAGTGCTCTGCCATATGACTCTGTTCCGCTTAACTCAGATTGGCAGTTTTTATTTTGACAATATGCATTTTTTTCCCCTCCCAGTGTGGGTAGCTTGAGGTAGGTGCAAATTGCAAAGGAATGCTCAAAGGCCTTTTGCTAACACAATATTCATCTTTAATGAATGTGATTTTATACCGGTTGGCCCGAAGAGCTGGGTTGTTATCTGTTGTAAGTCAATGGGTGTGTTCATTGATTTAAATTATATATTTAACCAAGGCCGTATCATAAGCTATAAAATATTTTGCTGCAATTCAAATACTCTCCTGGTCTGAGAGGAAAAAAAACAACACCTAAAACACTGCAATAGGCAGAGGAAATATGCACTTAACAACATCATGAAATTATTTAGTGCTAAAATAAAAAGGCCTGTCAAATTACCGAACGTGCAAAATTCAACGAAAACAGCAAATCTGAAGTATCTGCTTGTCTCAGAAGTTGAATGCTTCAAGGGAATATTGTGTATTTTAGAGTGTGCTGCTTGCTGTTATTTAATAAAGGTACTTACTCAGCCATTCTCTAACTCTAGTAATCTGTCCAAACTTCCTAGAGGCTCTCAAGATATAAATAGTACTAAAACATCATTGGTAAAGAATGATAAAACTTCCATTGTACCATAGTATTAAGAAATAATTAAAATAACAGCAATATAGAAAAAAATCTTTCGGATACAGACCTTGATAGCATCATCTCAATCAACCAATACTACTTGGAAGATAGGATTTTTTTAAAAAAAATAATAATAATAGAAAATTACATTACAAGAATAACTTTTTAAAATATATATATATATCCACTTTTTAATTGAGTAATATGCATTCAAACAAAACTGGGCAAACCCTCATTTGGACTTGCAGATCATGGCAGATCTACCAAAATGGAATGGGGTGGGTTTAAATTGAGGATTATTAACTGTGAATTTTTAATATTGTATGCCAGCTGGAGCAACTATGTATGAGTTGGGCAGCTATATAAATATGTTTAATAAATAAATAATAAAAACTTACAGAAGGGCATCCCAGGGGCCAATAAGGTAGTTCATCCAGTCAACAGCATAGCCATTCCGCTGAACATAATTACTTAAATGCTTCTCCTGCATATTCTCTCAATATGCATATATTTTCATATTAGTTAGAAGCTGTACAATTGCCTTTGTGATCGTTTAAATCACTTTCTCACCTTCACCCTGTGCCTCAAAGGACATTCCCTTAGGAAGCTCATTAAGCAATGTTAATTATGGCAATCAGCCCTATCCAGCCTGACCCAATTAAAGCTAATTAGCCGATCCCTTTATTTCCCAACTCTTTTCTCTAGTGAGACTTGGCTCTCCCATTTTCAAGATTTTCTTTCAAAACTTAGTTGCAGAGTTGCTTAAAATATGTTTTCCTTATTAGGGAGAAAAGAAGGGAAGGGAATGGAAAGGGAAGGGAAGGGAAGGAAAACACTATCATAAATAAACCACACTGTCATGCAAAATATGCCAATTTTTGCAGTTCATTTTTTCAAATCATGATGTATACCAACGATGGCAAACCTTTTACTCACCCGGTGCCAAACAGGTCCGAAGACCAGCTGGGTCTCTGGAATTGTGTGCGTGCACAACACCAGCTGGGCCGCGCTTGCATGTGGAGCAGTGGTGAAATATAAAATTTGTTACTACTAGTTCTGGTGGTGTGGCTTGGTGGTGGGGGTAATGTGACTGGGTGGGCGTGGCCAACTTTTTTAAACTTTTAAAAGCTTTTTTATTTTTTGCTTTTAAAAGAAAAAAGCCTCTGATGATCAGGCAACTCAGCTGGGATTGTCAGAGCCTTTTAAAAGCATTTTCTTCTACAACCTCTTTGGTTAAAAAAATGCTTTTAAAAAGCCTCTGACGATCCCAGCTGAGCCGCGTGATCATCAGAGGCTTTTTTTTTTTACTTTTAAAAGCATTTTTTCGGCCAAAGAAAAAATGCTTTTAAAAGTAAAAAAAAAAAAAAAGCCTCTGATGATCCCGCAGCTCAGCTGGGCATGGGGGGTAGGCAGGGATTTTTGCTACCGGTTCTCCGAACCACCTACCATCATCACTACCGGATCGCCCGATTCGGTCTGAACCGGGAGTATTTCACCCTGATGTGGAGCTGCAGGCGAGTTTAGGCAACAGCTCATGTGCCCGGAAAGATGGCTCTGCATGGCACCTTGGCCACGTGTGCCATAGGTTTGCCATCACAGATCTATACTATCAGATTTGCTTGATAAAGTAAGAATAGATTACCATCTTGCTATAATAACATCCTAGCAATAACTTGATTCTTACTGGTAAGTTTACCAATATTTATGTTAGCTTACCTCAAAATATAAGTAGTGCCAACAGGAGATCATCAAGCTAATTTTGCAATTCCTCAGAAAACTCAGGGGAAAAAAACCCCTCATGTTTCTCTTCTATACTTGAATGAAGTTGCATACATGGTCTTTGAGACTTCAGAAATTAGTTGTGCCATACATTTCTTGGCTGTTTCTCAGGAGTATTTTCCCCAACTGTAAATACAAAGCAATTAAAATTATTCTACAGCTGTAACAATTAAGGGAATCCAGTTATTTTTCATAATTGTCTTTCCCCCATTCTTGACATTTAAATAACTTTAATTTCTATACCCTGCAGCCAAGTTCTTCTTCAATTATTTGTTCTGTCATTGTTTCAATAAAAACAATATTTTGGAATCATGATGAGGAAACAATACCTTATTTTTTCCAGTTTAATTATTGGTTCTCAAAGGATGTGTGTATGTATGGGTGTGTATCATGTTGTGCTGTCGTGTCAGCAAAGGTTGTTTACGTGCTTTGCAGTTGCAATCTATACATTAAGCAGAGGTGGTATTCAGCAGGTTCTGACCAGTTCTGGAGAACCGGTAGTGGAAATTTTGAGTAGTTTGGAGAACCGGCAAATACCACCTCTGACTGGCCCTGCCCCCATCTATTCTCTGCCTCCCGAGTCCCAGCTGATGGGGAGGAAATGGAGATTTTGCAGTAACCTTCCCCTGGAGTGGGGAGGGAACGGAGATTTTACAGTTTTCTTCCCCTGCCACGCCCACCAAGCCATGCCAAACCCACCAAGCCACACCTACAAAACTGGTAGTAAAAAAAAAAAAAGAATCCCACCACTGATTCTTCACTGATTCAACACTATGTCCAATGAAGTGCAATCTTTTCTTACTAGGGGTTACTTGCTCTGACCATACTCACTAAAAACATGAGCTTCTATTACTCTATAATCTCAGCCTGCAGATAATTGTAGTTCCTAGCTAGATACACCAGGCTTATCTCCATCAGCCCCATAGTTTCTAGTTAACAGCAAAGGATTCCGAATGTTGCAGTCCAACATCTGGAAGGCATCATGCTGCCTCCCTTGTTTGAAAGGAAATATAATTCAGAGACTATATTTATCTAATACTCTGGACCAAACTAACTAAACACAGTTTAGCTTTGTATGTCACACAAACTGAGTTCTGTGTTTAATCTGGTATTAATATGTTATCTGAGTCTGTATCTAACTTCACCATAGGTAAATGTCAAGTCGTCTGAGCTGAAACACAGGTAGTCCTCAGGATTTACAGCCCTTCATTCAGTGACCGTTCAAAGTTATAACGGCACTGAAAAAAAACCTGTTTATGACTGTTTTTCACATTTACAACTGTTGTGGCATCCCCGTGATCTTCGGATCAAAAGTTTTAAAATTAGGTAGTGCTCATACATCATTCATTGCCTTCCATTGAGGATCTGTATACTGCACGAGTCAAAAAGAGGGCTGTGAAAATATCTACAGACCCCTCATATCCTGGACATAAATTATCCAGAAAGATGCTATAGGGCACTGCATACCAGAACAACTAGACATAAGGACAGTTTTTTCCCGAATGCCATCACTCTGCTTAACAACTAATTCCCACAACACCATCAAATAATTTACAAAGACTGTATTACTATTCTTCTTCTCTTCTTTATTAATACCTATCTCTCCCCACTTATTACTATAACCATGTTGCTTGTATCTTTCAATTATATTGTTTTTGTTTGTTTCCTAGTACGATTTGATAGCTTATTTGTACCCTATGACTATTATTAAGTGTTGTACCTTATGATTCTTGATGAATGTATCTTTTCTTTTTATGTACACTGAGAGCGTATGCACCAAAGACAAATTCTTTCTGTGTCTAATCACACTTGGCCAATAAAGAATTCTATTCTATTCTATTCTATTCTATTCTATTCTATTCTATTCTATTCTATTCTATCCTATCCTATCCTATCCTATCCTATCCTATCCTATCCTATCCTATCCTATTCACAACCATATATTTTGTTCAATGACAGGTTAAGTCTGAGCTGGACAGGTCCATTTCTATAATCAAGTGCTTAAAAACTATTAGAAATATAAAGCAAAGGCTAACCAAGAGAGAAATCAATCAGGGTGCCTAAATCAAAATCCTGACATAAGGCTTCAGGAGTTTACTTTTCTGGTTGCCAAGTATCACCAGCGTTAGGAATTTCTGTTCTGACATGTGTTGGGTCTTAATCAATGGGAGCCGATCTGAGAAATAAATCCCCTTTCAGTTTTCTTTTGCTGCAGAAACAAACAGCCCACAGAGACAGGAAGAAAATAGCCAAGCTCGGAGAAGTAAGCAATAAGGGCTGTACATTTCAATATATCATTTTCAATGGGTTTTAAAAAAAAAAAAAGCTTTTGCTTGTAAGCAAAAACAAACAAACCCTGGAGCATAATGGACATGAATTTTTATGGACTAAAACCATTCACATACAATCTTGAAACATAGTTAAGTGTTTTATCTTGCATAAATACTTCCAGCAAATCTTTCTGCTTTTTTTTTTTTTTAATTTATCATTCTGTGACACCAGGACAACCTTTGAATGGCATCTAGCTCCAGATCTCTTTATGTAATCCCTCACACCACATAGAAAATAGCACCCTACATCCAAGAACTGGTGGCAATTTTTGGCAAAAAGAAAGAAAGCCTAATGCGTAAGCCTTCCTTTGGGCTTAATTTACAAGCCCTAATTTAAATAAATAAATAAATACCGTATTTTTCAGAGTATAAGACGCACCTTTCCCCCCAAAAAGAGGGTGAAAATTTGGGTGCATCTTATACACCAAATGTAGCCCCTCCCACCCACTGGCCTCCACCCTTTGGCCTCTGCCTCCCAGCAGTTTACCTCCTTGCAGCAAGCAGCAAAAAGAAACAGCTCGTTTCAGCTTCAGCACAGCCTAATTAGCACAAGTTGATTGGATTGGCCTCCCGACTCTCAGCTCTTTTGCTCTCAGCTGTTTTGCGCAGGCCTCTGCTGCTTGCTGCAAGGAGATAAATTGCTGGGAGCAGATTTTTTTTTTTTGTGCTAATCAAGCTATGCTGAAAACGAAAATGAAAGTAAAGCAGGCTGTTTGCTGCAATGAGGCAAAATTGCTGTGAGGCAGAGGCAGATTTCTTTTTCTTGTTTTCCTCACCAAAAAAGGTAGGTGCGTCTTACAGTCCAGTGCATCTTATACTCCGAAAAATATGGTAACTCATATCCCTTAAAAAGACAACCCAGAAATCCTTGGCCTTCCAGTTGTAAGATACCAGTTAGCATTGTGACTACATAGAGAAAGGAACAGTAAGGTTAGGAGTCTAACTTCTATAAGAAAATATTTTTGAGAATGTTGTGAAATGAAGACAAGATTTATACTTTGAAAATCTTGACCTTTCAGATACAGAGATCTACTGAACTCAATGAGTCTATAGCTCATAGGCTTATTTCCTTCCATTACAGAAAGACCATCAGTCAGAAAAGAATCTGAATGGCCCAAGTTGGAGTCAGAAGACCAAAAGAGAACTGAACTGAACAATGGAGAAGGTGATGAAAAACATTTAAAATCGGTCTATATAAGAAGAATGTTACAAAGTCTTTTAGAGAAAGAAAGGTGATAAAAATGCAGTTCCCTGGCAAACTTCTAATGTTTCTATTACTTAGTAAAATTGAGAGGTGCAGAAATCCAGTACACAGAAAGTTGAATTCCAACATCCATTTCAGGGATCTACTGAATCACCTTTCTACTTACTAGCTAAATAATTTGAATAATACCTATTTCCAGCTATGAAAATGATGTTCCCTTTTGTTCTTTGCCCTCACTCCTAGCTAATCTGGAATGCCAAAGTTGAATTCACATTCCTGTCAGTGATCTTCAGAAAACTGAAAGGGCTTCGGTTTACAAAAGAATAAATTTGGGACAATAACTGCATAAATAATGCACATCTTTCTAAATAACAAAAGTGTATCTAAAAAAGTTACTTTCTTTTTTAGCTTGGCTTAAGTAACTTTAATTTTTTTTCTCTTCAAAATGTCTGTTCAAAAAGCGAACATTGTACAATCTTTAGGCTAGAATCGTCCCTCTAAAATTCTTTATAAATTATATATAATTTTAAAATGAAATATCCTCTTCAGAAGGCCTTATTTCATTTCAGAAAATGGTTATATATCAATCAGCAAAAAGCAAATGAAAGGAACGTATAGTTGAATAGGGTTGGATCCAATCATATTAGGATTCAAGGTAATAATGAAAAGCAGGCAATTTTTATACCCTTACAACAAATGCTATCTAACTTTCATTATTGTACAGCCCAGATTCACAGATGTTTTTAAATGTCTTTATGTTGGCCAGTAAGATCTTACATTCACCAATAGTGAACTTAGAATGTCTTTGCTGGCAGAAATGGAACTACAATGGAGATACCAGGAAACAAAAGGAATCATAATATCTGCAAGGTAGCTCTGGATCTGATTAAGAAGCTCCAGGTCTTATGGAAAGAATCTATGTTGTGGGATGGACTTGTACCAGATTCAGCCAGTTTTGACAGGTTCTGGAGAACCAGTAGTGGAAATTTTGAGTAATTCAGAGAACCGGCAAATACCACCTCTGGTTGGCCCCGCCCCCATCTATTTGCTGCCTCCTGAGTCCCAGCTGATCAGAGTCCCAGCTAATCAGCTGGGTCTTCTTTTGCTGCCCTGCACAGGAGAACGGAGCTGGAAAGCCGGTTAGTGGGATGGAGAGGGAATGGGGATTTTACAGTATCCTTCCCCTGGAGTGGGGTGGAAATGGAGATTTTGCAGTATCCTTCCCCTGCCACGCCCACCAAGCCATGCCCACCAAGCCATGCCATGCTCACCAAGCCACACCACGCCTACCAAGCCAAGTCCACAGAACCGGTAGTAAAAAAATTGAATACCACCACTGAATTGTACTGTATTACTTTGATGCATCCTTGATGAAGGGACAATTCTTTGGGTTTTTACTTGGGACACCCTGGCTCTTCATATGACAGAAGGTGACTCATTAAGCTCCCTGCATCATTGAGGCTTCCTTTCTTTAGCCAATGCAAGGAAGGTGGCAAGTCTGGTTATCAGGCATGATGATTAAGGAGGTGGAAATCAGTTTTATGTTCCTGTGACGTGATTAGATGCTTACCATGCCAAAGAATCAACACCTGTAAATTTTCATTTGGGAGATCACTCTGAAGGCATAGCCTCCCAGATTTTGGGCAGGATTGTAGTCCTGAATGTTTATTAAATCCCGTAATATTTAAATGTAAAATATTTAGTGGGTTGGTAAGAAGATGTTTGTAATTTGTATCCAATGTTCTAGATGGAGATTCTAGGAAAGTTGAGAAGAGGTGAAGATAATGTCACTGTGACATCTTTGTCAATCCATTGATCATTAAGGTTAACTTAATGGATTTGGCTGGCTAGGTATCCCTATCCTCTCGCTCCACTTCCACTACTCCCTTGGTATCCCTCCTGAAGCGGATTGCTTGGAGCAAGAGGATGACCATCCCAGATAGAAAGATTGTGATGTTCTTTGCCCAAAAAGTATAGAACAGTTGAGTATAATAACTGCAACATCTTTTGAGGGTGCCAAACAAGGGCATAGCTGACCTAAGGCTTTTCATTTGAGAAACAAAATTAGAAGGATGCCTTGTCAGAAAATGTACCGCTGTATAAATCTCTCTAGATTAAATTAATTACTTTTAAAGAAAATGCTACATTGCCTGATCCTTCTGACAGCTCAAAAGGTTAAAAAGGCTAAATTGGAGGGCTGGAGGGCAATGGATGGAGTCTGAAGTCAGTGCTTCACTGCTATTGATTCATTTTTACAGCTAGAATTTAGAGCTGTGTTACAAGATCAAACATGACTCTGAACTGAAAAGAGGTGAGAGAAAAATCTGATATATTAAATTTCGCTGGTATCGATGTTCTCCACAAAAAAAAAGAAAAAACCTATTTTTGCTTTATTCAGGTAAATTTCAAGACATATTTCACTCTAAATGATATAAATAACAATAATAAAATATAACACATTCGTTTTGTTTTGAATTCTGTGATATACAATATACAGACTTTTAGATATAATATAGTTTCACTGATCTGCAAATTTCTGTTTTTGTTAAATTGTAAGTAAGGCATCACACTGAGCATTCTGTCTCACATTGTGGCCCACCAGAGATATTGAGAAAGTCCATTAACAAAGGATCAAGGCATCAAAGCGGGCGGGCGGGAAGGAAGGAAGGAAGGAAGGAAAGAAAGAAGGATAGTTCCTACACCTTGGTGGGGTGGGGGGGAAGGACTACAAAAGATTCACAAAATCAAGATTTTAATACAAACTGAGGTTCCATTCTCCCATTCTGGAAAATTCCTTTCACTTTCTCTTTTTTTTTGAATTGACTCTAAGGCTCAATGTACCAACATCTAATTTTTACATTAGGAATATATTTGTTTTCTCTTTACCTTATTATCTACTTTATACGTTTTCATTTGCCTAATAGACCTCTTACTTTACTTTTTCTATATTTCCCCCATGACTTTACTGTAATCAAACAAGAATGTTAATGCATGCTTGCCAAGCCTGCCTGCTTAATTCTTATCTATGATTAAATGAACTAGGAATACGCCCATGTTTGTAGCCATACAACCTTCAGGTTATTTTTTTTTTTAAGGTTAATGATGGACAGAAATACTGAATACAATCTTAAAAGGGTGATTGTTAGTTCATCCCTAACAAATTACATGATAAGCCAAAAACAGATTTTGGGTATTAATTCTGTCTTGCCTTTTGTTTTCTGTGGATCATAGACAGTCCAGCTGTCTCTGCATAAGCAACGAATCTGTCTCATTGTCTATGGAGATTCTGAGTCATCCAGGTCATAGTTGTCTCAAAGGTGCTTTTTCAAAAGGCAACTGGACTGTTTCCCCCTCAAAAAAACCAGCACCTTTTGAAAAAAACATCTTTGAGACAAAGCTTTTGTGTTGTAAAGTTGATTAGAAGCAGAACGACAGTTCAGATTCAAATGTTTCTTTCATGGAGTTGCTTCAAATGACACTTTTCTTATCGCCAATGAAGGCAAAGGGAGGGAGGGAGGGAGGGAGGGAGGGAGGGAGGGAGAGAGAGAGAGAGAGAGAGAGAGAGAGAGAGAGAGAGAGAGAGAGAGAGAGAGAGAGAGAGAGCGCTACATACATAAATGTATATATACACAAACTCATAGAGAATATTGCTCCTGGGGAGGAAAGCTATGGCAAATATAGACAGCATTCTAAAAAGCAGAGACATCACCCTGCCAACAAAAGTGTGTATAGTCAAGGCTATGGTTTTCCCAGTTGCAATGTATGGCTGTGAAAGTTGGACCATAAGAAAGGCTGAGCGCCAAAGAATTGAGGCCTTTGAACTATGGTGCTGAGAAGACTCCTTCAAGTCCCTTAGACTGAAAGGCGATCAAACCGGTCAGTCCTAGAGGAGATCAACCCTGACTGCTCTTTAGAAGGCAGAGATCTTGAAGATGAAACTCAAATACTTTGTCCACTAATGAGAAGGAAGGAGAAGAGCCTAATGCTGGGAAAGATTGAGGACAAAAGAAGAAGGGGACGGCAGACAATGAGGTGGCTGGATGGAGTCACTGAAGCAGTAGGCATGAGTTTAAATGGACTCCAGAGGATAGTAGAGAACAGGGAGGCCTGGAGGAACATCATCTATGGGGTCGCGATGGGTTGGACCCAACTTTCGCAACTAACAACAAAAATAGAGAATATTATATTCTGCGTTCTTGATTATACTTGGTATTCAGAGACCACAATTATCACCTCAATTCATATGACAAATGACACCAATCATTTTTCTTTAGATGAAGACAGACCACGTACCAAAATTTGAGCACATCAGCCTTATCTCTGACCTTTCAAGTATTGATCTCTGTGATTTTCTGAAAGGTACATTTATTCCCTCTATGGAAAATGCATGCTTCTAATCCAAGTCAAATGCCTACTTTAATGCATCTGAATAACTCTCATATAGTATGCATGTGAATGTTTTATTTCTCTATTACTCATGGCCACCTTGCTCTAGAGAAGGCTTTCTGCATATCAGAGCTGACTCCATTACATGCCTGATGAACATTATAAATTAAACTATCCATCATAGCATGGAAGTCCTCTATGAACTGCAAAGGTTCGGCACTGAAATATTCTGCAGGTGTATCCCATCCTCAAAGCAAATGATAGTGAAAACATATCATTATAATATAAAACATATAATAGTGTGCTTCCATTGGTGCTTCTTTATAATAATAGATTATTTTTATCCATTTGTTGGCCTTTCCTACATTCTCTCTTGGCTCCCAAGAATGATGAATCATTGAGAACATTCTGAAAAAGTTTGGCAGAGTCTTATGCTTTTTGCAGATCCTATGGGGTTGGTACACAAAGCTTGAGAGTGCTAGTTACTTGTTTGGCAAATGGATGTTTGGAAAGAGAGAGCTCCTCCCCTTCCTCCCCCCTCCTCCTCTCCCTCCCACCCCCAGGCCATTTAAAAATCTCTTAAGTAAGAAGATGGAACTAGAGGTATTAGATGCTCCTCAGACCCAGACAACAAAAGTTCCTTTCCACCTGGAAATTGGATGCAGCAAAGGAAGCTGCCTTAGATAGAGTTAGACCATTTAATACTGCATAAACTACCGTGTTTCCCCAAAAATAAGACCGGGTCTTATATTAATTTTTGCTCCAAAAGACGGATTAGGGCTTATTTTCTGGTTAGGTCTTATTTTCAGGAAAATATGGTACTAAATGCACCCACCTGGCTGACAATCTTAACTGGGGTTTATTTTGGGTGTATGGCTTATATTACAAGCATCCTGAAAAACCATGCTAGGACTTATTTTCTGGCTGGGTCTTATTTTCAGGGAAATGGGGTAATTATCAACAGCTCCTAAATATTTAGGGGGAGGTTTTCTAAACTTATTGATGCTGTGGGTTCACTTACAGGGATGCTTTGTATTGGATTTCAATCATTCAAAATTAAATAGATGAGATATAGACTGTAGGAAGTTAGCACTCACCCCTCTCCTAGAAGAATGAAATATTTTAGGAAATATTAAAAAGGCAGAATATTATATTTCCCTGGATGAGAAATGGAGACACATGTTTTAAAGACAAAGCAGCTCCCTGCAGCTTCCTGCCTCCCCCCACCTTTGTCAATGGGCCATTAAGGCCTCAGCCAAGCTCATTCATTTCCTCCCACCTTTGTCAATGGATCATCATCTGCAACAAAAAAGACATAATAGGACCCATCTAGCAAAACTCACCACATGGCAAAGCTCAAGCAAGCTTGGGAGACAACCTACAAAGTTAGCTAAGACCCCCACCCGCTGGGAGTCTGAAACCAATCAGGATAAATTTCTTAAACAGGAACATGAAACTCTGAGGTGGGGCACAACAGAGGGCATAAAACCAAAGCATTCCCAGCATCTCGCTCCTTTTTTCTACTCAGCAATTCAATCCATGTGATTCTGCTCAGGAACTCAAGCCATGTGATTTTTGTCCACCATTAAACCATCTTCCCAAACAGTCTCCATGTTTCCAGTGTCTTTTTCCCCACTTGGGAAACTGGAACTGAACCCAGGTGGACATTTCTTCCAACAAAACTACCATACTCAAATTATGGGCTTTGTAATTATTGCTATCCATTTTTAAAATTCCAGACTAAACAGTTCTTGAGGCTAGTTCTAAAAGTAGTTTTTAAAAAAATTTCTCCCAGGGTGATATCACTAGTAATAATTATAGAGCATTTATTATTTAATCTATAGACCTGCAAACTAAAACAAAATTACATCAATTAATTCATGCTCAATTTACAGCTCCCAATCAGAAACACACAACATTATTTCTTAGGAAGTGCACTCTTAAAAACATGCTTTTGTTCCTACTGTTTGGCATTGGAGTCAGATAGTCCTATCATGAAGATGTCAAAAATGGGCCATTTTTAATAGAAATTAAATGTTACATTTTCCTTTTAAAAATGTAGGGCAGCTAAAAGAAAGGAAAACAGTTGTAACCGCCTAATTGAGAGAGTATTATTTTTGGTTTCTCAAAAGGACCAGTGGCAAGAAAACAATTAGCTCTTTTGTCAAGTTAATTAAATTTTACTAAGTGTAGTAATCTCAGTAGGTTTAGTTCACCAGAGGAAATGCTAATTAAAAACACTGATTCATCTAATAAGGATCCACAAGACTGGAAATGGACACAGTTTTTTACATACAAATATAAAATATGTTTTAAAAAGGAACCCGGAGGAATATTATAAATTCAAGAGCCTTCTATTTAAAAGGTCTTCCTTGAGAATATTAAGCTGCGTTTTAGATATGAACAACCTTTGCCATTGATATCAGCATTTTTGTAATCAAAGTTATATTTGTGTATGCGTTAGTATTAGGCTGATTGCATTTTTTCTAGTAGACTGATTACTTGAAATTAATTAGTAGATTGACTCCTTGATTCAGTGTGATATTATTTTGATGATACTCAAAATAACTAAAACATAATAGAAGACCAGACAGACCTCTGGTCCATAATTTTCTCTTATTGTATATCAACATCAATTTGATTGCTAGTTGCTTACCAAATCTTAATTTGGAAATTAGTAATGTCATATTTTCTCTTTAGATTGATTCTGGCAGCCGTGGGTGCATTAATCATTTTACTGTTTTGTTTTTATTTGACTTTTTATTTGAAAGCTTTCGGCTTTCTCCTCCTCCTCCAGCCATTTATATGGTGATGTTACAGGCGATAAAACAGAGCTGAATGGATTCTGTGGGAAGAACAAACTCATTGGAATTAAAATGTAATGTGGGTATGTATTTTAATTGGAGTTAATCAACTACACAACAGCTTTCCTTCTAAAGTCACAGTGCCTCTATTACTTCAGGGCAGAACCAGCCAAGATAGAAAAGTAGTAGTTTTTTCATTGTGCCTTGATTGAAGGAGTGCTCTGATATTGCTGTTTCTCATGTTATTTGGCTTCTGTCAATAAAATCCAGTCCAAAGCACTGACAGTCTGCAATCTCTCCTTGGCACTTTGGAAGAGACGGAAGGGGGGGTGGATGGGATGAACCTCATTTAATTCAGAATTTGAAATATGGGGATGCTTTCAGACTATCCATCCTTCTTTTTTTTTCCTGTGTGAGTCACCCTTCTTGTGAATACTGAAGACAAGTTGCTAAATTTGCTTCAAAAGATGTCACTTCGTCTCCAATTTAATAGAATTGAAAGCAACTCCCTTCCCCCTTTTAATTTTTCTGCCACTCAGTGCTCCTATTTTGCAAAGCAAGTATTGGCTATTCAGTTGTGGCTTGGTCTTTCTGTCTTTGTCCATCACTAAAGCAATCCGAATTCACTGGAGACATGGGTACGAAAAGACTTAAATAGGAAAGTCCTACTTGGTTGGAGAGGTGCTTCCAAACAAAGACATAACACATAAACACACATGCAGTGTGTAATGTTCTAAATGTACAGAAGTTCTAGTTAAATGTGTGACAGAAAGTGGACTCTGGGTGTGTTTTTCCAAATGTAGTAAGTGAGGTTACATTTGGTGTTTTTCCAAATGTAGTAAGTGAATGTGTATAGTTTTAGAAGAGGTGTGTGTGTGTGTGTGTGTACATACACATACAGTATATATAGTAGATAATGTATCTTTTTGTGTGCCTATACACTCTATACTATGTAATATGTAGGTACACATATGGCATATATACATAGGATTAAATAGTATATTTTGGATGTTCAGTAGTAGTAAATAAATAGACAGGGAAATTGTATCTCGTTGAGACCTTTGAGATGAGGAGAGGCCAGGTACCCTAACCCTAACCTTTAACGTGAGTGACATCAAGTTGGCCACACCCACCCAGCCACATGACCACCCAGCCATGCCCACCCAGCCACATGACCACCAAGCCATGCCCATCAAACAAGCCACACCCACAGAACCGGTAGTAAAAAAATTTAGAACCCACCCCTGATGCATACATGACACTGATTTTGAAGAGTTAAACATACCATTTGCTATTAAATAACTATAGTAATCTGGCAATAGGTACATGGTTGAATGGTTTTCACTTATTTGTTAAGAATCAGCTTGGCCTGATGTTCATAAGGGAATCATTGCAAATCTTATTAAGGAATCATTACCCATTACTTGTTTTGCTTAGTAAAAACATTTGTAGAGTTGGATCACACATAATTCTCTCCTCATAGCGGGTGTTCCTCCTCTTCCTCTTCCTCCTCCTCATCTTCCTCCTTCCCCTCCTCCTCTTTCTCCTCTTCCTCCCAAGCACCTTGACAATAAAAAAAAAACCACTTTGGAAAATAATGGTGGATTTTGAAGAACATTATTTTTTTTACTACTGTCATGATTCCTTAATTTTTTTATTATTATTTTATTTCATACTGTTGGAAGAAATGTCCATCTGGGTTCAGTTCCAAGTGGGGAAAAAGACACTGGAAAACTGGAGACTGCTTGGAAAGATGATTTAATGGTGGACAGGATCACCTGGCTTGAATTCCTGAACCGAAAAGGGGCGAGATACAGCGAGTCCCCGGGTTTTATGCCCTCTCTGGCTTTGAACTTCCTGGGGTCCAGAAAGAGTATCCTGATTGGTTGTCAGACTCCCAGGGGGTGGGGGTCTTAGCTAGCCTTGCTGGCTGATGTAATCTTCCCAGGTGCCATGTGGTGAGTTTCTGTTGCTAGATGGGTCCTATTGTGTTGCAGTTGGGATGCTGAGGCCTTAATGGCCCATTGACAAAGGTCGGGGGCGGAATGAGTTTCTGCCTCCGTTTTGGGGAAAAATATTCTGTCTTTTCATTATATCCTAAAATATTTCATTTTTCTAGGAGAAGGGTGGGTTTTAACTTCCAACAATTAGTGAAAAAAATTGCATGGATCCTTGTTTTTCCCAAAGAATCAATGAACTCTTCATTGCTTGTATTTTTCTTCTATTGAAAATTGGTTATCTTTTAAAATATAGAGAATTATGTTCTCTATGGAGCTTTTGGGATGGTGAATAAAGAAACTTCCCTTCTTGATGAATTCAAAAGAAACTAATTGGACTAATAACTAGAAGAAATAAAATTGATTCTTTTAAATCAGCCCCGAGATAGATTTTTTTTAGAGCTGTCCATCACCAAATACATGCTGTTCTATTACTTGACAATTGAACTTCAACATGATTGATAGTGATATACTACTAGTCAGCATAAGGGACCATGTTCTGCAATCTTAATGAGGTGCTAACAATACAGCCTATGGTCTATTTCTCTTATGGCAATTTCGCTGAAGATAATGCATTTCACAAGGCATTTCTGTAAGGCCATTTAGTTGCAGCAAAGATTGCTGCAGCAAATTGCATGTGTGGATGTATATGGTAAATATATGTTGGGGATTATAGTGAATAAATAAAGTACCAAAGACATGCCTAAGGCCAAACAACAAACAAGCGAAACTCTTACTTATTCTGAAGAAGTTTCTTGGATGACAAGCAAAACATTTTCAGGCAAAAACAAATTCCATTTCCTTTTGAAAAAGCACCTTGGGGACAACCATGAACTGGATGACTGAGAATCTCCATAGACGTTTAAGAAAGTTTTAATTGCCCCACCTCCTAAAGGAGATTTGGGAAGCAAAAATACACGGCATAGATTGGAACTATGGTTCATCGGTTCTTTGTTACTAGATTGTGTGCCCACTGCTCTTCATAAGAGCTGCTTGTCTAGAAGCAAAATATCTGGTCACGGTGAACTGTGCCTATCTTGATGCTTTGTGATGCAAAATATGTCATCTTCACAGCTTGCTTTAAGAGCCAATGCACATTGCATTGCTTTCTATGCTCGAAGAGCGATGCCTACTTAGGTTGGTTGACTGATTGATACACCCAGAATCAGACACATACACAATGACTTCAAATGTCCAGATAGAGAGGAAAAAAAAACAAAAAAAAAAACAACTATATCAAGAGCTCATTTGCTCACTGAAAGATCCATAACAGTAGTAAACCTAAGTCAGAATTGCTGATGACTAGTTTGATTAATATATTAAAACACTTCAAAGGATGTTGAGCTGCCTAACACATTCAATTATAATCAGATGATAATTACTCACATTTTTATTACTTTCTAAGTACTTTAATTTGCTTTGGGATGCATTTCATATGTCATGGCAGTTCCACAGATTTGTCTGTTTTTTAAAGAATGAGAAAATTGTAAATCAGTGTGGGAATGCATCCATCAGTTCTATGGACTCTAGAGAGTAAATAAGAATTATTATCACTTATGTTAAGTACTCCAAGCATGTTTAATGTAGACAGCATAAAGGATGTATCCTAAACATAGATAGAGAAAGCAGTTTTAATAACAACCTGTACAGGATGCATCTTTTAAAAAATTACATTCTAACAAACAGCTGTTGTCTTGTCCCAAGTCAAAAATCATCTGTTAGATTTAGCAGTCAACAGAAACAGCCATTCTTTATCTGAACAAATGTGAAATGCTGGGTTATAATTCTCAAGGTTCTTAATGGGGCAGAAACACAGATTTTCATGTTGATAGTCTACCATTAACTCTCAGTTTCATTGGGCTGTAATATCTGCTCCTCAGGGAAAACATAGATAAAAATCTGTCTTGATTCAAAATTGAAACGATAAAAGTTGCAATTTTGACAGATCCACTTCACATAAAGACTCAGTTATTATGGAATGGCTTTTAATGATATGATCTATGGATGGACAGATCGGTGTAATTCTAGCCTATTTTTATATGTCATTTTTGGGGTGATTTTTGGAGTTATTTCTTAACTTAAAACCACACTTTCAGGTCAAGCCACGTGCTACAAAATATGGAGAATTTTCTGCTTTAATGTCCCTGTGCTCTTTTTTTTATTATTTTTATTATACAACTTTCTCCTCCTCTTCTTCCAAGATTTATTTACCTCCTCAGTTTTAGATTAAATAATACTGGATCAATATTATTAGATTAAATAGCTAAACTATTAGAAAGATTAGCTATTTAGCAGTCTATTAAAGTTATCTTGATATTGTTACATATTGTAATTCTTAATCTGGTTATCTTGACTAATAATTTTAAAGTCAAGATAATAAAATTATCTTGACTAATAATTTTAAAGTTGTCAGAGGGGGATGTTCTCACTGGTACAGATTGTCACTGTAGAGAGAAAAAAAAGCCTCTACATAGTATTTGTACTTATACCATGTACATACCAGGGGTTCAATCCAGCAGGCTGTGACAGATTCTGAAAAACCAGTAGAGGAAATTTGAGTAGTTCAGAGAACTAGCAAATACCACCTCTGGCTGGCCCTAGAGTGAGGTGGGAATGGAGATTTTGCAATATCCTTCTCCTGGAATGGGGAGGGAATGGAGATTTTGCAGTATCCTTCCCCTGCCATACCCACCAAGCTACTCCATGCCCACCAAGCCACGGCCACAGAACCAGTAGTTTAAAAATTTGAATTTCACCACTGGTACATACTTAAGATATAGATATAAATAAAGACAGTTGGAAGAGACAATTGGAAGAGACCTTGGAGGACAGTAGGAGACGTTATACCCATGATGGCGAACCACGCAGCACCCTCTCTGATGGCACGTGAGCTGTCGCCCCATTTCAGCTCTGCTATGCATTGCGTGTGCCTCCCGCTGACCAGCTGGTCTTCAGGTCTCTGCCACGCATGCACAGGGCACATGGGGGGCACATGTATATGCGTGGGGGCGCATGTGGGGCACGTACATGCATGCATGGGGGAAGGGCTCATGCAGAGGGAGCACATGCAAGGGGCCGCACACGCATTGGGCTCTAGGTCCGGAAAAGGTTAGCCATCACTGCCTTATACCATTTCAGACAAATAGCTTTCCAATCTCTTTTTAAAAACCTCCAATGATGAAGCACCCACAACCTCTGAAGGATTATTCCTTTTGTGTATGTGTCTTTGAGGCAGTGTTGACTCTTGGTGACTACCTGGACAAATCTCTGCAGTTTTCTTGACAGGTTTTTGGAACTGGTTTGCCATCACCTCCTTTCTTAGGCTGTGAGAGAGAGTAACTGGCTCAAGGTTAGAGATTTTATGCCTAAAGCAAGATTAGAATTCACAGGCTCCCTGTTTATACTCTGGTACTTTAACCACTAGGCCAAACTGTCTCTCATTATTCCTTTGCATTCCATAATTAGTTATGAGTGAAAATGCATTTATTTTGCACTTCATTGTGACCTTAAACAGGTTTCTTTACATATTCAAATGAATATATGAGTTCGGATTAAGTATCTTTTCCCCAAAACGTGCACTTCTAAGGAGTTTTCAATATACTCATTCAACGTCAACCACAAGATTAGCACGAATGAATACGGGGAAATCCTCGATATGCTGGAAGTGTGGAGAGACCGTTGGGAATTACTACCACATGTGGTGGGAATGCCCAAAGGTGCAAAAATTTTGGAATTTACTAAAGAACTGGCTGGAAGAAATTTTGTCAACAAATATAGAAGTCAAACCGGAATTTTTCTTACTGGGAAAGAAAATATAAGAAAGATACAAATTATTTATTACTGCATATACTCACAGCGGCACAAATAGTCTTCGCTCAAAAATGGAAAGAGTATATTCCAAAAATGAAAGAATATTCCAACTGAAGAGGAAATATTACTGAAAATCTTTAACTGCGCAGAAAGACAGACTCACTTTGGAACTCAAGGATAAAAGTGAAACTAAGTACTGCAAAATCTGGGAACAATTTTATGATTGGATAGATAACAAGAGGGTAGCCAAGACAAATGTATAGTGTTAGAACAAAAATATAGATGTTATTATAGATAAATGTATGTTTAAGAGATAAATAAATATACAGAAATAAGTGAAAAAGTATTAATATCATATCATATTATGCTTAAATAATGATCAAAGCTTAAGAACTATATGTTTATATGAATACTAATATTATTGTAAGGTGATGGAAGATGTTTGAAACCAGTGATGTCATATCTATGTCCAATGTTTTTTTTTAATTTTGTATTATTATTAAAAACTTTTTTAAAAATAAAAAAAATAATATACTCATTGAACCTCCCGCCACATACATTAGCAAATGTCTGCTTAAAATAATATATTCACAAATAATGTGTACTAGAGGTTGCAGTTTTGTTGAAGAAAAGTGTTTGCAAAAGCTGTCCAGAGTAGATAAAATGGCCAATTAAATTTATGGAAAAAGAGACAAATGTATTCCTCAAAACCATGAAGCAATAACACCTCACATTTGTGGAACAGAGTTAAAAAAAAAGAAAGAAAGGAAAATGAAAGGAAAATGAAACTCCGTCTGAAGGAGAGAGAATGAGATCTATCCAGAAAAAGAGCCACGAGCCGCACCCACAAAGTTTACAGCTTCCACTATTAGATCCTTTTTAGTAATGCTGGAACCGATTATGTAGCCCAAGCAAAGTCTGTGCTATAATTAAGTTGCAATTACATTCGGAGAAACAGGAGCAAACCAATTGAGCCCCATGGTTGGGTAATTTTAGATTCCCAGCTTTTCAGTTTTCCTCAAAGAGAAACCAATTCAAACAGGAGGATGACAAGGGCTCTATGATACACTCCCAAGTGGCATTCCCTCTCACAGATAAGGCTGCCATGGCTTTTATTGCAAAAGTGAGAGGCTTTGTGCCAAAATGATTAATTTAGCATATTTGCATAGCTGTCTAATAACCCCGCGTAGCTGTTTTGCATTAATGGACGGCATGTCGGTTTTTAATAGAGCAGCCCGTTGATTTGGCTGGCAGCTGTTTTTGCCATCGCTGTTATCACTCCCAAGAAGCTGGATCTCAGTCGCCAAGTTTATTTCGGAAGTCAAATGTTCCCCCCTTTCAAAGAGTGGCTGCTTGGCCATCGAGACAGATTTCCACCGAGCTGATACTGTGCTCTGCTTAAAAGAAAAGAATCATTAAGAAAGATTCGTGTATGTGTTCCAAGAAGCAGAAGGAAAAGAGTGATACTCTCATTTCCATACCAATAGACTCAACAGTGAACAACCAATAGCATTTCCCATTTGAGGTTATTTATTTTTAGTCATACGGGTGTTGTTGCAGGATGTTCTTTAGCCCATTGGTCTGAAGGAAAACATTTCCAATGTTGGCACAATCCTTGATTCAGAAATTAGTTTCTGTTTATAGAACTAGGTGCCTGGCTTGCTAAAGTTTTTAATTTCATAATAAGAACATCTTTGCAAAGAGAGAGGAGATGGACAAGGAGAATTATTACGCACAATGTCCCAAAGGTGCTATTTCCTCCCCCCCCCCCCAAAAAGGCAACTGGACTTTCTTGGCTTTTAATCTGAAATGTTTCACAAGTCTAGTTGCACCTTTGGAAAAAGCACCTTTGGGACAACCAAGACCTGGATCAGTGGTGGGATTCAGCTGGTTCTGTCCGGTTCGGGTGAATTGGTAGTGGCAACTGCAGGAGGCTCCGCCCACCTGCCCAGATATAATGTGTGAGCACTGCACGTGCACAGAAGGCCGTGTGCATGTGCAGAGGCGGCTTGCGTGCTCACATTTCCGAACTGATAAGGAAGGTAAGTGAATCCCACCTCTGACCTGGATGATTGAGAATCTCCATAGACATATTATCTACAACAAGTTTTATATTCTTTCTAAACTTAACAAACAGTGGAACTTATGTAACTTCTTTCCATCTATCCATCTATCTTAGGGAGATCTTCAAACACTGAACCAAATGGGCAACATGCTGTTGGGAGTGAAGACACGTGTCATAAGCTACATTAAAGAGCGGGTTGGATCTGGGCAAGTGCAATGAAGGGGGAAAAAAACCCTGGGAAATTAAATGCCCCAAATCATCCCTATGGAAGAGGAAGTTGGACACTCACTCAGCAAGTTGGCAAAAGGTCTATTTTAAGCCTCTACTTCTGGTCACATGACCCAAAGTAGAAAGCCTGGTGTCATGCCCCCATCAGACTCTGACTCTGAGATGGAAGATGAACAGTTGACAGAGAGTGAGAGAGTGGCTCTGTTGGCTGTGGAGGAAACTGGGGAAGGACAAAATCAGGCTGGGCAGAGCAGGGGAGAGGTAGAACAAGGGAGAGGGGGTTCAGATGAGGACCAAGGCCCACCCCCTCCTCATCCTAGGGCATGCAGGGAAGAATGGAGAAGAGAGCAACATGGGTTGCATGGCTTACGAGGGAGGAAAGGGCCCCAATTCCCTTCACAAGGCACACCTGGGGATGGAGTTTAAAGGATGAATGAGAGGGGGGGTTGTCGGGAACAAACACTGAGTTCATCTCATGTTAACTGCTTTATCTGAGTTCTTGGCATCCTCCCAACTGGTTTGACTTACTACCATGCTACTTCACTTCTGGAACTCCTTATCTTGCTTGCCCTGCTGGATTAATTTCTTTATCTTGCCTTGTTGGATTTATAGTTGGAAGTTTTCTGCTTATAATGCTTGGACTGGAGTATTTTCAGCCAAAGGCTGCTACAGGTTTGTGGGAAAATTTTTCTCTAGACCGGAAAGTAAAAGGGACGTAGGGGGCTAAGTTGGAGCTAATAAAGGGGCTCATACTTATTCTCTGGATGTGTTGCCTTTGTACCATGCCCCGGGTCATCATACCTGTAACTATAGACCATCTAAACCAGGGGTTTAGACCTCTGGTTTAGACCATCTAAACCATCTAAACCATCTAAACCAGGGGTGTCAAACTCAAGGACATGGGGTGCTTAGATCTGGCTCGCAGGGCTACCCTGGAAACAGCAAAGGACTGGCCCGCAGTGCCTCTGCCAGTGAAAATGGGTTGTGTGCGGCCCTCCCGGGCTCCATTTTCACTGGCAGAGACCATCACAGCCGAAAATGGAGCTCAGGAGCCCATTTTCGCTGGTAGAATGCTCAGGCCACCACAGGTGTCCCCGACGCCCACCCCAGCCACTCCCACCCTGGCCCCACAAGGTCAAACACAACTCTTATGTGGCCCTCAATGAAATCGAGTTTGACACCCCTGATCTCAATTGTCAAAGCTTTCTAGGACATTCACACCCGGACATACACAGTACAAGTAGAATACAGAAGCACACAGCGATATGGAGATGACACAGACACACACACATACACACAGTATAAGCAAAGAATAGAAGCTCACACAGAGACAGAAATTCATCCTGTTGTTATACATTTAAACAAAAATACAGATAGACCCTATGCCCCTTGCTAGGAAAGGAGTTCAAAAGAATTCTAGAAGCCATGATCTGCAGGCTTTCCTACATCGTTCCTATGTATTACAATCTTAGCTTATTTCATTTATTTGTAAAACATGTTTCCCTGTATGTATTTTCAAAGCAGAGGTGCATCATCTTAAAGAAAATAAACATGTATCATAAAACTAAGCCAATACTTGATACTTAGTAAAGAATACCAAATACTTGGTAAAGAGTTAATTAAGGTAGAACATGGATTGCTCTTGGAAAATATGTGCTAACTTCTCTAAGTAAACATGAAAATTCAAGAAAAATAGAGAAGAAATCTATCTTTCTCTGCCAAAGGTGTTAATGCTGATGTGTTATCTCAAAATAATGTGTTACTTTTGATTAAACTAAGACAATCCATGGCATCTAAATCCACAGACATAATGATAAAGTAAACTATCTACTTTGATTTAAAGTCTGTTTTGACTCAAGCATTCAAAACCATACATTAAAAGAATAGGGCTGCAGATGAGAGAAATAACTTTTTGGGTCTGTATATTTATAACTTTGTCATTTAGACTTCTGGCAGGAATTCAAAAGTTCCATATGTCTGCAGTCCTATGCTTTGCCACGAAAGGATTGAAGCTGCTTGGGCTGAAGAAAACTGAGACAGTGTGGTTTGGAGGTTTTGCTATAAAATATGAAAGTAAATCTTTCAATAGAAGATGTTTGGAAATGATCTTAGATTTTAAAGGATGGCAACCAAAAGGTTTTTTTTTTAAAAAAAAAATAATAATTCACTGGGTCCTAAGTTCACAGACTGACTTCTGTTTTAAGATTAAAACAAGGGAAGGAGTCCTCATTGTGAGAAATTGAGGAAGTTGAATGTTGTCACTGTCTAAAAATATTAGACATGCAGTGTTACTGATGTATAAAGCTCACTACGACCAGATTCATGTGTGTTGTGCAGAGTTTAACTAGAATTTAAACCACCATCCATATACATACATGTATGTATGTATGTATGTATGTATGTATGTATGTATGTATTTATTTATTTAATTAATTTATTTGTCAACAAATAAGAAAACAAGTAACAAGGTAGACACAGACATGGAGACATGAAAAATTTTTGGCACAAAAAAAAAGGATAAAATTTGGCAAAACATAGCCATAAACACATAGGTTGATTACATATAATTGGGAACAGTAGGACAGGGATGGTAGGCATGCTGGTGTGCTTAAGCACGCCCCCTTAGGGACCTCTTAAGAAACGTGTAAGGTCCACGGTAGACAGATTACGGTAAAAGGTATGGGGATTAGAGAGAGACTAACAAAAGGATCAGGTAGATTTTTCCAGAAATTTACTACTCTATTGCAAAAGTCATATTTCCTACCATTAAGATTAGAGCGAATTACATTGAGTTTAAATCTATTGATGGCCCTTGTATTATTATGGTTGAAATTAAAGAATTCATTTACAGGTAGGACATTTTGGTAAATAATCTTATGAACTAAGCATAGGTCGAAAAGTAGACGGCGTAGTTTGAGGCTTCCTAGACCTAAGATTTGAAGCCTGGTGGTATAGGGAATTTTATTTCGAGCAGAAGATTTGAGAACTCTCCTAGTAAAATATCTCTGGATCCTCTCTAATGTAATGATGTCTGAAATACAGTGAGGGTTCCAGATGCCCCTGAGTTCTTCACAGTAGTCTTTATTATCACAGGAATTAAGGTTATGGCTACCATATATGTGTCTGTTTTCAAGAAAAAGCAAGATGCAAATTATTTATCAATAAATAAGTCAGCAATAAGTCTGAAGTTGAATTTCATTATGGTACCTCTACCGTATTTTGAAATAGCCATTTATGAAGCAATTCACTCTGTATCTCGGCCAGTCCACCCAACTGCACTGGAAACAAGCCAACACCAGAATGGAATAAGGCAGTTGCAATCCTTTAATTAGGTTCAGCACAGCAAACACAGGCAGGAGAAAGGCACAAGCCGGAAACAAGGTTTAAAGTTAGCGCTACACGCAATCGCAGTGTAGCGCCTTTTATATACGCAGCAATAAATCAAGTGGCAATTAAACAGTTAACATCACCCCTCCTTCCTCTAGCAGGCCTGTAGGCAGAGCACAATAAATCAATTAGCAATTAAACAATTAACATCACCCCTCCTTCCTCTAGCAGGCCTGTAGGAGGAGCACAATAAATCAATTAGCAATCAAACAGTCAACAGCATCCCTCCTTCCCCTAGCTGGCCTGTAGGAGGAGCGCGCCTCTGTTACATCACAAGGCAGCGTCATCTGCAAACTCCATGCCCCCCCTATCTCCGATGAAAGAGTTTGCTTCGTTTTGTGCGCGAGTGGTAAAGACTTCTCAAACAGCTGATGACACGCCCCCGGAGAGTCCAGCAGCTTGCCCCCTCCTCGTCGTCCTCCCCAGTAATGGCGAGACCCAACCGAGGCTCGACACTGTAACTTTCCTCTTCCTTAAGAATATGGTCAATATTTTAGTGCATATTGTAAGGTACCTCTGCCTAGGTAGTCAAACTTTGCCCCGAATTAACTCTTGAGTCGTATTAATGGTAGTCCTCGATTTAGTGACTGTTTGAAGTCACAATGGCACTGAAAAAAGAAACTTGTGACCGTTTTTCACACTTACGTCCATTGCAGCATTCCCGGGGTCATGTGATCAAAATTCAGAATGCTTGGCAACTGACTCCTATTTATGACGGTTGCAGGGGTCCTCTTTTACGACCTTCTGACCAGCAAAGTCAATGGGGAAGCCAGATTCATTTATCAACCATGTTACTAAATTAATCAACTGCGGCGATTCACTTAACAGCTTTGGCAAGAAAGGTCGTAAAGTGGGGCAAAATTCATTTAACAAACGTCTCACTTAGCAACAAAAATTTTGAGCTCAATTATGGTTGTAATTTGAGGACCACCTGTATTGCCTTGTATTTTAAAGCATTTGCTAGAAAAAGAGGAATATTTTAGTAAATGTAGCATTATTAATGTGATCAACTTTCCTACCAATCTATGAGAACCTGTCAACATTTTATCTATTATGTGCTACACAAATAGTAGTTTGGAATCAATAGAATGATCCATTTCAACATGGAAATAATTTCTTGTAAGGATAGAAACGTTTTAGGATTTTGCCTGTTGTGCAAATACATAAACGTATGTTTAAACAAAGAATTATTTGTTATTCCTGAAAGCTCCTGTAGTATAAGAAATGGTAGCTTTAAATGTTTTAAAAACAGCTCTATTAAAAGTGCATGCTAAATTAAAAATGAGACAAAGAGATAGAAGAAAAAAACTGCCTTCAGAAGTTCACATATTGTTAAGTGTTTTTAAATTATAAAAATTTACAGGGAATTTATTCCAGCCACATTCAGTTCTACCTGCAAGCTGAAGTGGAAATGGAATTTTATTTGACTGCATGTACTGTAGTTAATGCGTTCCACGCAATAAGGCAAGGTTGATCTGGTCATTGACCAAAATAAGGTGATATTGAATAAGGCAAGGATTCTCTGCCCATGTACAATTTTGCCCTTGTATTAAATTGAATATGGTTTCAATTTCATTTTAGGTACCTAATTTAAAATAGAGAGGTCTGGATAGAGGAGCAAAACCTGTATGTGTATCCCAACTATCTATTCATGCTTATACATTTTGAACACCTGCCTTAGGTGGATGTAGTAAGGAAATTATTCTATTTTTATGAGGTGTTAAATTTATTATATATGTATCTATTAAAAAAAGATATATATATATATATATTAAAAAATCAAAACAGGAAACTAAGAAGGAAAAATATGCTTGAATATGAACAACAGAGAGAGTTGTGGAAAGCTGCACATAAGAGAAAAAAATGCAGAAGAATAATGTTTAATGAAAGAGTGAAGGAAAAGGAGGCAAGAAAGGTATATAAGAAAAGGATTAATCACCAATAAACTTATTATTTAAAAGAGGTTTAACATAAATCACTGGAAGACAAACCTAGCAAAGTTCAACATTATGGGAATAAAGAAATAATTTAAAATTAGCTTGTAAAGAGAGGAGAAGCCAATGATTTCTAAGGGGTTTTTCTGAGTTAACAAAGAGAAAGTGACTTTGGGTATGACGTATTTCAATACTTTGAATAGTTCATTTTCATTCGTAAAACAGGCAATGCCAATTTGCATTGTTGGTATCCATCCATCCATCCATCCATCCATCCATCCATCCTTGTTGGTATCCATTTATCCACCCACCCACCATCCATCCATCCATCCATCCATCCATCCATCCATCCATCCATCCATCCATCCTTTTATTCCTACTAGCTTCTATAGATACCACTTACTAAGAGTTGCAGCTTGCAATATACAATCTAAACACATTCATAAAAACAGATAATCATATAATACATCAATTAACATAAGAAACTGTTTCTGTCTAATTAAAAATTTCCCAACTTTTCCAAACACCCTTTGTGTATTTCTGATAAACCACAATTCAAATTGGCAGAAAATTTCAAGATCAGTACACTATTACCGTGTAGATAAACCAAACAAATACAAATAATTTTTTAAAAGGTTAAGTGGCCTCAACACCTTTCTTAGGTGAAAAACAATAAAAAATCAACAAAAACTGAAAAGCGTTATCGTTTTTTTCCAGGGCTCTGTTTGATTTAGAAGCCGGGTGAAATGATTCAGAGATTAACGCAGGAGAAATAACTAAAGCAATAGAGCAAGCCAGAAATGAAAGAGGATATCCAGACTACAACCTCGATAAGACAGAGAAAGCGGTTGCCCAGAGGAGGGAGAAGGTAATAATAAAGATTTGTGCATGTGGAATTTAATATAGTGATGTGACATCTGTCAGAAATTGGACATATTCCTGGGAAGAAAGGTAGAGAAAAGAGGGAACCAGAAAGGAGTGGAAACTGTCTCTTCAATAATTATATTTCAAGAAAAAAGAGATAACGATATCAGCCAGAGGAAAAGGCTAAAGCACAATGAATGTAAAGAGAGGGACAAGAATAATCCTGAAAAGACACCCGAGTGAAAAGGTTGGGCCTAAGAAAACTCAAGGTCATTGACAACATGCAATAAAGAATTGATTTTCTTGAGCAAAATCAAGGAAACAGGACACTATCAGTACTTGAGCAACAAAGAAACAAAGGAAAACTAAGGGGAGTTCTAGCAGAGTGATCAGAAGAAAGAATCCTCATGGCAAAACATAGCAAGCATTGAAAATGAAACAGTCTGCAGGCTCTGAACTAAACTTGTTGAGGTTATATCCATTCGTGTAAACCAGCAGAGAAATTCTAAACAATCCCTTGGAACTGAGCCAGCCTCTTTCTTTTTTGTGGACGGCAAAGAAGGAGGTGGTCGAAAGCTTCAATGGGTGAGTGGCTGATGGAAGCTAGAAAAATTTACAGGGATGCAATTATTTTAGGGATGGGGGAATTGTCTGCTCATGTCATAGGAGTTGAGAATCAAAGAGTAGGAAGATGCTCTTGAGCAATCAAGTGCCACATTTCACTACTGGAATCCAAATATTAACATCCCCAACAGATAGCTCTTTAGCCTCTGTTTGAATACATCCAGCATAACTCTTTGAGTAATTGGATTCACTCTTGAACTCTTACTCTTAAGATGTTTTTCCCCCTTAACATCTAGTTGGAATCTGTCTTCCTACAATTGAAATCTATTATTACATGTCTTGCCCTCTGGAACAATAGAAAACAGAGCTGGCTTTCTTCTGGATAATATTCTTTCAGGTATTTGAAGAGGAAATTTCTCAGTCTATCTTCTCAAAACTAAAGATCCCCAAGTCTTCTTTTTTTCCTCCTCCTCCTCCTCCTCCTCCTCCTCCTCCTCCTCCTCCTCCTCCTCCTCCTCCTCCTCCTCCTCCTCTACCATCACCACCATTCTTCTTCTTCTTCTCCTTCTCCTTCTCCTCCTCCTCCTCCTCCTCCTCCTCCTCCTCCTCCTCCTCCACCACCACCACCACCACCACCCTTCTTCTTCTTCTTCTTCTTCTTCTTCTTCTTCTTCTTCTTCTTCTTCTTCTTCTTCTTCTTCTTCTTCTTCTTCTTCTTCTTCTTCTTCTCCTTCTCCTTCTCCTTCTCCTTCTCCTTCTCCTTCTCCTTCTCCTTCTCCTTCTCCTCCTCCTCCTCCTCCTCCTCCTCCTCCTCCTCCTCCTCCTCCTCCTTCTCCTCCTCCTCCTCCTCCTCCTCCTCCAGATTTAGCTTTTATAGTAGTCCCCTGATTGTGCTTGCCCTTATTGGATTCTCTTCTGGTTTGCTTCCACTTCTTCAAGTGGAATAAATACATCCAATATGTTGAATAGAGGAGGAAAAAAATAGTTGTTTCTTGTTTTCATGAGGTCTTGGGGCAGAAATCTACAAGTAGTTTTTGTCTGGTGCTGGCACTAACTGTTTTCCAGGGGACAGGCTGGAGCCAATCTTGATGAAATTCTGGAAGATGATGAAAATGGAACTTCTAGATCATTTTCAGGAATGGATTTTGTTGCTTGAATTAGAAAATTATTTTTTGAGTATGTCTATTTCAATTGTTATTTTTTGTTATTTTTATATATCCTGTTCTTACTCATCAAGGATTTACTATGTGATTAAGGGAGGGAGAAGGAGATAGAAGAGATAGATAGATAGATAGATAGATAGATAGATAGATAGATAGATAGATAGATAGATAGATGATAAAGATAGATAAAGGTAGATGATAGGTAGATCGATGATAGACGACAGATGCTATTAAATGTGTGTCTACAAATCCATCATATTAATCCTTTATTCTATTTAAGTTTAAAAGAAATGAAACCAAATTTATCTTCTGTCATGATCCCACCCATCTCTTTTATTTGGAAGTCACCATTTCAAGCCGATCATGTGCCAGCATGAAAAAAATAGTTGCCTATTCATGGTTTAAGCATTTTCCAGAGACATCTGTTGGCCACTATGGGAGGAAGGAAAAGATATGGGAGAAATTGTACACTTGATGTTTTGATGTCCTTCATAATCTTGAAATATATGAAGGAAACATGCCCACATTCAGAGCGGAAGAATCACTGTATAGTATAGAGCAGCGAAGAGGTGTAAAAACGCAGAGGTGCACCATCTGCTCATGTCTCATTAGAATGACATCTGTTTAGAAACTGTCTCAGTCTTGAAATGGCTTTTGCCATCCTTTCTAAACTAGCAGTGTGGGATCTTAAAGGGCAATATATATATTTTTTACCATGATGCTAAATGGAAAAAAAAAATGTGATGGTGTAGAACTTAGTAAAGTTTAAAATATGCCTGCTGAGGGATTATCACAAAGTTAAAAAAAAAAAAAGAGTGGAAAAATAAAGGCTGCTCCATTAAAATTCTTCTTTTCTAAACACAGCAAACCAACCCTGGTAGTTCGAGAAATTATAAGCATTTAACTGACAGGCTTATACAAATAGTTTTAATGTTGTTAGGGAAGAGTGAATTCCCCCTAAGAGATGCTTTAAAGGTTCAGCCACTCACATTTTGAACTAAGCCACATTCTCACTTCTCAGAGCAAAATATGGTTATCCTTTGCATTCATTATAAATTTGAGTTTTTTAATTTAATTCTCATCTCCTCCCAAAACCTAGGGGCATATACATACATATTAGAGGAACAATATACAATTGAGATGTGAAGCTTAAAGTGACCTTATGATTGAGCTGTGAAATTTAAAATGAATTTATGACATTCTGTTCAAAACTAAGACATTTTGGAACAGCCCAAGATGTGTTCACTCAACATTTTTTTTAAAAAAAAATAGTTTTATTAAAGATTTTAATTATAGTAGTAAACATGAATACAAAATAAATTCAGAAAGAGAAAAAATATAAAGTGCAAAGAAAGAAAAAGAAAAGGAAGTAAGATAAAGTATATATATGTATGTGTGTGTGTGTGTGTGTGTGTGTGTGTGTGTGTGTGTGTGTGTGTATGTATGTATGTAGGTAGGTAGGTAGGTAGGTCGGTCTTTGGTTATTCGGGTTTTCTCCCGCGTAAAATTGGAAGTGTCTTGGCAACGTTTCAATGAAGTCTCATTCGTCATCTTCAGGCTGGTGTTTTCGGCTTCGTGCTCCTAGAAGCTCCTGGAAGCACGAAGCCGAAAACACCAACCTGAAGATGACGAATGAGACTTCGTCGAAACGTCACCAAGACACTTCCAATTTTACGCGGGAGAAAACCCGAATAACCAAAGACCTACATACAAACACCCGCGAAAACCTCAGAAAACAAATATGTATATGTATACGTACATATATGTGTGTGTGTGTGTGTGTGTGTATACACACACACACAAACACACTATATAAGTGAATTCCAATCTTTATCAAAGTAAAAACAATTTTAATAATTCTTCATCCTACACACATAGAGTTACAAGTATATTTTTGTTCCATTAATCCATTTCTTATTTATATGCAAATCCATAAATCAATTTTTCAGTCCTTGTTTAAGCAGGAAGACTGTAAAGGGTTACCAAAGCTTTATAAAAATGTGTTTTATTTCAACGTTGATCAAACAAACCATCTTTATAACCCTTCCTTTTACTTCTAAAAATCTTGATATTTCATTCCTTCAGATGCTGTAAGATTGGCTTTCTCTTCAATTATTCTCTTTCCAGTCACAGAGGCTTCATCAAGGCTTTAATAAGCCTCTTTTTTAAGTCCAGTAAAAAGTAAAGAGCGAATCTTCTGACTTTGACAAATGTGGGAGATCACCCTCCTACATGCTTCTCACAAGAAACAGCCATCCGGAGCACATGTGGGACCTCTCATTATTTGGAAGGAATTTGTCTACACACTGGTACTTTGATCTTTGCTATAGTCATTGTCTCTGTTGACAACATGTTTAGTTTGCCATAACCTCACCAGAAGTCCAACAAACTTTCTATCTAGCAATGGGAAGGGGATCAGTATCTTGATCATTCCGTCAATAGTTCCAGAAATGAAGATTTCTGATAAGTATTCTACTGTATACTTATCGGGGTGGACTCCTGGGGGTATGCAGAGGTTCGGGAGAACCTCTAGCTTAGATTCTGTGCAGTTTGAAGAACTCCCAAATCCCATTCCTGGCTGGCCATGCCCACCCCACCCTGTCCCTCCCAGCAGTCCCCACACAGCCCACTTTGGATGCAGGTAAGTGCAGGGCATGCGTGGAGGCTCAGGGAGGGTGAAAACCACTGCACCACAGTGAAAGGGACTGTTTTTGCCCTCCCCAGGCTCCAGAGGTCCTCTGGAGCCTGGGGAGGCCATTTTCACCCTCCCAGAGGCTCAAGTAAAGCCTCTGGAGCCTGGGGAGGGCAAAAACAGTCCCTTTCACTGTGGTGCAGGAGGTCGACTAGGCCATGGCCACCATGGCCACGCCCACTCAGCAACAGGGCAGAGAACCCCTTGCTAAAATTTTTGAAGCCCACCCCTGATACTTATATATACTTATGCAGGATTCAGCTGCGGCTAAATGTTTTAATGTTAAGCAGAGTGAAGCAATCCTCTGAGATGAAAGATTCTGAGTCCACTAAGCAATTCTTTCTGTTAGAGGACAAGACTGTGTCACCTTTAGATGATATGGACTTTGATATTCCATCCTTATGGGTTGAACTTCAGGACTGTTCATGTTCATAGAAGAAACTCTAATTACATCCATGAAATAAAATGTCTTATAGGCTCTGCATAGACTCCTGAATTCCAATTATTTAAAAATCCTTCATTGAAAGGAATTACACTGAAATGAAATTCAGTTTCTAAGTATGGATCTCAGAATCCTGGATACTGAGTCTTTGTGAGATATATACATACATACATACATACATACATACATACATACATACATACATACATACATACACAAGTGTTTTTCTGTCAAAGCACCTGGTCTACCCCAATATGGGAGGGAGCATACTGCTTCCCTTTCGCCTTTCAGCTCCAATCCAGGAACCCTCAAGCAGTCGCATTCACAACAAACCATTTTATGCCAAATTTATTTTTTTGCTGATAAAGAAATACAACTAAAGTTAATTCAACTGCCTAATTGCAGGCAGCCCAAGTTCGAATCCGAGTAAGGCTAGCTGATGAGAGCTAAATAGCTTGAAATAAATCTATACTAGTCTCCCTTTATTTCTTTATATAAATTACACACACACACACACACACACACACACACACACACATAGTGTTCTCAATTGTATGTCCTTTTCTTGCTTACCAAACGAAAAATATATTACCAGCTGTGCAGCATCTGCATGAGATTCTGGTATTAACAACTAACCACATACCAGTGATATAAAATCTTGATTGCTAATTTTAACAATCAAGGATAATTAGGATAAAAAACACATTATGTTGAACTGTCTATCAGAATCAATTGGGGACAACTCCACACAAAAGAATATACAACTTGGAGTCATAAACTAACAATAAGTTGTTTGATGAAGGAAAATAACAACTGTTGTCGGGTTGCAGATTACCCTTACTAAGCAAAACCAGGGAAGATACTTTCATGGTCATCATTTCAAATGGGCAAATACTATGTGCTGATTAAATTGTCTGTGGTTAATTGCTAGGGAATACAACAAATGCTTTAAAGAAACTCCTATAATGGTTTAGACAGAATTTTAATTCTGGTAAAAAAAATGGTAATATATAGAAAAGTTGATTGGTGGGTGGATCGGCCTCCCGGAATACCCCCAATCAGCTGTTCCCAGAGATGAATTTTAGCACCAACAAGTTTGTTGGTTGTGAGCTCTGTGCCTTGCTTTTTTTTCAGCCTCTGAAAGCTTCCGAAACAGAGCTTCAGAAAAAAAGGCTTTTTTTCTGAAGCTTCTTTCAGAGGCTTTTATTCTTAAGGACTATCTGTACTCTGTTCAATCTCCTTTCTTTGGTATTGGTATGTAGATTAACCTCTTCCGATCTGTTGGTTATTGTGTCATTTTTCAGATTTGTTAACATAGTTTGGTTAGAACTTTTACTGATTCTTCTTTCGTTGCTTGCCATATTATTTTAGATAAAAGCCTTTCGGAGGCTTTTTTTCTGAAGCTTCTTTCAGAGGCTTCTTTCAGTCGCTGAAATCTCCATTTGTGAGGCTGGGTGGGGTTACATTCGGAGTATAAAACGCACCCAGATTTTCACCCTTTTGGGGGGGGGAAAGGTGTGTCTTATACTCTGAAAAATACGGTAACTAATTTTCCAAATCCTAATTTCCCCATTTTTGACAAGGATTCTGATCCTTGTCAGCTTGATGTAGAAGCCACTAATTATCTTTCCTCAAACAGTGTTAACTTCTTCAGGTCTTTTTGGAATAAGTTTGCCTATATATGAACTCAACAACAACTAATATTTCCAAGAAATATTTGCTAAACAATGACGACTTACATGGACAGACCTAATGAGGTAGCAATAGATCATTTCCATAACATTGACTCAGCCTTCCATCCTTCTGAGGTAGGTAAAATGAGGACCCAAATTGTTGAGGGCAATACGCTGACTCTGTAAACCACTTAGAGAGGGCTGTAAAGCACTGTGAAGCAGTATATAAGTCTAAGTGCTATTGCTATCTACTATACAACACAATATATCTCTTTTCTATATTTAATGAATCCACCAGTTCCCTGATCCACCTTGGACACTCAAATAAAGAATCAAGCAAGGTAGGATGCTAACAATTTTATTATTGCACATTCCAGGCAAGATAATTGGGTATTTCTGTATTTCTGAATGACATCCTTTCATAACAAAAGATCACAGCACATTCAGTTGGAGAAACTCCACCATATCCATCAAGTTCTCATATACAGATCTTTGTTGATGTTAGTGAGCTACTCACCCAATCCAAGAGTTTGCCTCTCATGAAAGCAACAAAAACTATTTGATAGATATTTATACCATTTACCGATTATGTTATCTGAAAGTTTATAAAAATGAAAGGAATCTTTCATAGCTGAAATATATTATCTGATGTAAAATATCACACAACCCAGGCAGAATCTAACAAGGCAGAATCTAAAGAAACCACAGTTGGCAATTTCCCTGCATAGCAAGTCTTAATGGACAGAACAGTGGATTTTTTTTGGGGGGGGGAAGCCCTGATAAAACAGAAGATGGGATACAAAACTAGTGGAGAATTTTAGACCATTGTTGAATTCAGTATTCGTTTTCAGCGCAGACGGTGCAAATGTCAGCTCTGTGACTAACGGGCATAAATACAATTCTTACTTTCTGCAAGGAAGCTGATGTGCACATTGTGCATAACATTATTAGACATGTCATAGATGAGCTCGGGGCACTGAAATCAGTCCTACTAGACTAGATTGGAATCAGTCACTCACCAGATTAGGCTGGAACAAACCCATTTGAAAGAAAATTTGCATTGGGGATGATGTTTTTTTTCTCCCAAACCATTACTTCAGAGGTGGTATTCAGCAAGTTCTGACCAGTTCTGGAGAACCAGTAGCGGAAATTTTTTGTGTAGTTCGGAGAACCGGTAAATACCACCTCTGACTGGCCCCGCCCCCATCTATTCTCTGCCTCCCAGCTGATTGGCAGGAAATGGGGATTTTGCAGTAACTTTCCCCTGGAGTGGGGAGAGAATAGAGATTTTACAGTATCCTTCTCCTGCCACGCCCACCAAGCCATGCCCACCAAGCCACACCCACAGAACCAGTAGTAAAAAAAATGAATCCCACCACTGCATTACTTCCATAAGTTTTGGCTCTTTTTACAATTCCTTGAAGCCCTGAATTATCAGGAATTAATGCAATCTTTAAGACTGGGAATTATATTCTTAGACATCGGGCTGGCTTGATCCCATCCTTGCAGTTTCAATTTGTAATTGGTTTTAACTGGGTTGTTTTAAATTGATGGCCAAAATTATTTAATGTCTTTTAAACTGCTTTTAAATTTTATATGTTGTGTTTTACCATGGCTGTTCACCGCCCTGAGTCCTGTTGGAGAAGGGCGGTATACAAATTAAATTAAATAAATAAATAAATTAAATAAATCTGTATCTGAAAGGGCAGAATGATTTACAGTTGTTTTCTAACAACAAGTTATAATGCACTTATCCCCCCCCCCCTTTAACAACTTCCTTTTATAACCACTGTTCCTAAGTGAGTCGATACAATGATTGGTTTGTTATTTTGGGAGCTTTCTTCTCGCTACTAGTTTTAGTTGATTGGATCTCTGAAGAGTTTACAGATCAACCTGTATGAAAGGCATGCATTCTTCCTGCGTAGGGTCTTATGAAAAACAAAGGATGAAAACATTAAAAATGAATTTGTAACTAGAGGACCAAACCTCATTATCTCTCTGTCACACCTGCAACATGCAAATATAGGAAGGAATATTAATATGCACTCATCTTTAAACCAGCATTTGAAGTAAAGCAAAAGTTTCAAGAGCCAATGAAAAAGCAGAGAATCAATAAACAAGAGAAAACCGGGGACTCATTTATCTTCATTATGAAATCATGGGAAGGCTAGAGGGCAAATCATCTCCCTTCTCCTATGCACGTACTGCTCAAAATCAATGTCAACCAGACACATTTATTTCCATATAGAGCAGACACTTGGATTTTGCCTCACGGGCCAGAAAACGCAGCATAAGTTATAAAGAACTCAGCGGTGGATTTGTAAGGCACACCTTGTCATCTTTGCAAAGAAGTTTTTGGTTCATTTATTTCTTGAAATGGATTGAGCCAGTGGTGGGTTGCTACCAGTTCGCCCCGGATCGGGCGAACCAGTAGTGACGGCAGCAGGAGGCTCCGCCCCCACCACCCGGACGTCTCTGCACATGCGCAAGCATATGTGCGCCCATGAGCAAAACGGTAGCAACGGGATTTGAATCCCACTACTGGTTTGAGCCTACTTTTCCATTTAGCTGGCCAAGCTGGCAAAGAAATTTGTCTTGTTTGATTGTCAATCTCAGGGACCATTTACTATCAGGATAGTACAAAATACAGTAGTGGCCAAAATTGTGGAAACATTTTGGGGAAAGTGTATTTTCTAAAACTAGCTAATAACACCACTATTTTTGGGGAGTCGTACCATAAAATTATATATCAATGGAAAGATAATTTAATCAAGACTGTAACGCAGTAACTTTTATGAAGGATTTGTTATTAGAACAGCAGTTACAGTATAAAGAAGAAAAGTGAAACACGTAGAAAAAAGGAGATATACAAAAATTATCACCACAGAAAAAACGAGACATAAAAAATTATCACCACGTCAGTTAATCCTTAGTTGGGTAACCTTTAGCATGAATTACAGCCTTACAACGTCTTCCCATGTGGTGAACCAAGTCTTTTAGTTCTGCAGCTGTTATCATGTGAAACCAAGATTGAATGATTGCTTCTATTAACTGGGTTTTATTGCTGGGTGGCTTCTGACTAACAAGTTTCTTTAATCGGCTCCATCAATTTTCAATTGGGTTAAGGTCTGGGCTATTCCCAGGCCATTCCAGCAGTGGAATAGGATTATCTTGAAACTCCCAAAAAAAAGGTGGTGTTATTAGCCATCAAACCTCAAAAATACACTTTTCCCCAAAATTTCCACAATTTTGGCCACTACTGTAGATCAAAGAGGATCGCCCTTACAAACAAGCATCTGCCTACAGCATTGATTGAAAAACTATTGTCAGTTCAGTCTGAGAATAAATACACAAGGACATATTTCTTTTTCCTGAGTTATTTCATTTAGCCCTTAATGTTTTCAAGTGTACTTCAAACTAACTGTTTTGTGCATTTTCATCAAGGTACTGGGATCTCATCACAATTTAGCTTCTCAGAATAATTTTTATATATACTGTATGTGCAAATTTTCGAGGTACCATAAAAAACAATTGCACAGAGTGGTAAATACTAGACAATTAAAAGGGACAGTTTTTCATGCATCTACCTGGTCCTCCCATTTTCATTTTCCATATGACAATGTAGGCCAATGAAGGCTATTGTCAATTTTGAAGAAAAATTTATCCTACCCAATTTCTGTTCTTTTGGGGTGGAGGGGGGGAGAAATTGTTTTATTTTCTTTGAGTCAGGCAACAACATTCTTCCTCTATAAAGTTGAAGCTGTTCCTGAATTGAGATGACACTTAAGATTTAAGTAAAAATACCTCTCTTTGTACAAGTCTGCAAAAGCTGTTCTTAACTCAGCCAGAAGAACCCATGAAATCTCTCACCTCTGATAACTGCAGGTCTCAACTAACTGTAGTTCTTAATTGTTTTTTTTATGTTACCTTCCATTGTTTTTCCTCTGGTTTGCTATGACATTAAAAACATGGAACTTCTTGCAAAAGCCAACAAATTTTGTTACCAGATTTACACATTTTGTTTATGTAAACATTGAAACAAGAAACTGGATTGGAACCACACATGAAGCCATCCCAGAATTAAACATATAATGCAGAGGTGGGTTTCAGCAGGTTCTGACCAGTTCTGGAGAACCGGTAGCAGAATTTTTGAGTAGTTCAGAGAACCGGTAGCAAAAATTCTGACTGGCCCCGCCCCCATCTATTCTCTGCCTCCCAAATCTCAGCTGATCGGGAAGAAATGGGGATTTTGCAGGAACCTTCCCCTGAATTGGGGAGGGAATGGTGATTTTACAGTATCCTTCCCCTGGCACGCCCACCAAGCCACGCCCACTAAGCCATGCCACACCCACCAAGCCACACCCACAGAACCAGTAGTAAAAAATTTTGAAACTCACCACTGATATAATGCACAGGTAGTCATTATGTTTTTAACATGGGTAACGTGGTGCAAGATACAACCCTGTTGGGGGTTAACCACGCGCTCATCCCCAAATACCCAGACTAGTTAATGCTATTAAGCATTTTAGCATTTATTATTCAAAGAACAATTTGTGTGAGAAATTACTGTCTCACCTTTTTTGCATGTGGCAAAAAACCTATTTTTTTTTAGTGTGCTTACATTATTTCATTAGTAAGCCCACTAAAAGGACAAGATGACACTTGTTGATATGAAAAGCAGATCTTCTACCTGTGAGAAAAACACTAGGATGATGATGATTGATGATTGATGATGATGATGATGACGACGACAACTATTGTTTTATTGGCCTTCAACATATACCAGACTTGGGGAAAGGGGATGAGAAGATGAAATATTCAGGCTGTAATAAGAGATTCTCCTATGTGCCCAAATTCATATTTATTATGCTTCCTCTTCCCTCTTTATTTTATCTAATGTAGAAGGGTGAAGGTAATCTGTCACCTCTTTCACTAGAGCAGAAACTGTCCAAAACTCACAGCTGAGGCCTAATAACATTGGAAAATTTCACTTTTTATAGAAATTAAGAAATAAATAAAGCTTTGTATTAAAAAAAAAAAGAGCTTCTATATTCCTCAAATTTATTTTCAGATTTGCAGCTCAATTTCCTGTCTCTAATATGGTTCCCACAAAACGATTTAAGTTTCATGAGCAACAATTTGCTGAAACGGGAAATAATATTTTGAAGACACTGAGCTTGTCGATCAGAAAGGTTGGCAGGTCGGCAGGTCGAATCCCTAGTACATGTCTTGTTCTGTCCCCCTTCCTCACACAGGCAAACGTAATATCAAGCACGCCTGCCAATATTTTATTAGGTAAATGGATTAGAATTCTTGGCAGACCAAGGTTTTGGCAGCAAACTGTCGAATGCTGCCAAGACCATTTTCACTCCCATAAAGCAGAAGAGGACTTATCTTCAGTCCGTTCCAGGAGCAACAAATTATCCACGAGACAAGAGTTTAGTCAATGTTCAGTCCAAAATACATCCAAGCCGAATTTCAGAGATCACAATGTAACTTTCAGGGTTTAACTTTGTCCGTCACAAAGCCTGAAGAGCAATCCCACCCACTTTTATTCCTGGTGGGGCGTGGCTCCGTGAAATCAGCTCAATCTCTGGCCCTCCCACGCCTCTTCCGATGCTGCGCACGCTTCTCCCTCTGATACTGCCTGGGATCAAGCCAGGATTCATCATCCTCGCTCCCTATCAATTGGTGCTCCGATATACCTTCCTCCTGGCACATCCCAGGCTGTTCCTCCTGGCCTTCGGATGGAACCTGAGGCATTGCCAGAAAGGAGGGTCCTGGAGAGGGAGGCCTTGTCAGTTCCTCCCCATCACCTTCTGAGTCCTCTGAGTCGGGGTCACAGCAGGTCTCCTGCGTGAGCGGGGGTTGGACTAGATGACCTCCAAGGTCCCTTCCAACTCTGTTACTCTGTTACCTATCTGCCTTAATGGAAACCCTTCTAGATTTGTAGAGTTTCATGTTATACTGTATCATACATGAAGAACTGAATTTTGAAGCTCAGATTTCTACATTGCAGTTTGTTTCTATATACAAGCCAAGAATATAGTCAAAACTTAAATAAAAGTATTGAGTAACAAAAGAAAATCATAATGATTTAGTTTTCTTCCAGGGGCTGGAAGAGAAGACAGGGCAAAAGGGAGATTGGATAGGTACAATGTATGTACTGCCTTTGGCCTAGTAAAGCATGTTTTAGTTATCAGACTGAAAGTAATAATATGTGAATTAGCCCCTTTAGACTCTTTGACATTGTGTCAATCTGAAATGCATTTGCCCTAAATATTATTTTCAGCATCTCTTAAGCGAACTGCAGAAAAAGCCTAAAAGGGAAAATACATGCTTCATCCTTCAATCCTTTCTTTTTATATTACAACGGAAAGGCTGATGATGGATTGTCTGCTTTGATTTTTGAATTCCCATTGTCTTTTCCTATTTCTCTGGCTACGGAAGCTTACTTGAAATGTTACCAAAATGTAGTGTTTGATGCTTAATTATCCCTTAAAATATCTCTTGGTAGGGGAAAAAAAACACAATCAAACAGCCCTCTTTCTTTTGTAACTTCAGTGGCAAATTGTTAGTTACGGAAAAAGAGGTTTATGTATCTCTGTGTGTGTGTGTGTGTGCATCAGAGGTGGGTTTCAGCAGGTTCTGACCAGTTCTGGAGAACCGGTAGCAGAAATTTTGAGTAGTTTGGAGAACCGGTAAATACCACCTCTGGGTGGCCCCACCCCCATCTATTCTTTGCCTCCCAAGTCCCAGCTGATCGGGAGGCAATGGAGATTTTGCAGTAACCTTCCTCTGGAGTGGGGAGGGAATGGAGATTTTACAGTATCCTTCCCCTGCCATGCCCATCAAGCCATGCCATGCTACGCCCACCAAGCCACACCCATAGAAGTGGTAGTAAAAAAAATTGAAACCCACCACTGGTGTGCAAATACTGTATGTATATGTGTATGCATATACAGTATATGTGGGTGTATACATACATACACACACATTTGTGTGGATCTTTGTGTGCTGTGTATGTGTGCGTGTATATGTGTGATTAAAATTGTAAAGGTGCGGGACAGTGATGGAATTCATTTTTTTTTACTACTGATTCTGTGGGTGTGACTTGGTGGGCATGGCTTGGTGGGCGTGGCAGGGGAAGGATACTGCAAAATCCCCATTCCCTCCCCACTCCTGGGGGAAGGATACTGCAAAATCCCCATTCCCACCCCACTCTGGGGCCAGCCAGAGGTGGTATTTGCTGGTTCTCCGAACTACTCAAAAGTTTTGCTACCGGTTCTCCAGAACCTGTCAGAACCTGCTGAATAGCACCCCTGGTGTGGGATATCCAACATGGAAAATGGATCATTGTACATTTACAATCACCCTCTGGAAATTATATATGCTGTGTGCAGACCTTAGCTAAAAATCACATTGATTCCAAATTTGTGCTACAACAGCCTCTATCTTTTATTTTCATTAGCTCTTTTGGCTAATGATATCTTCATCCCATTCCGTGCTGAGCTATCCATAGTTCTGAAAATTTTCTTGCCCTGCCTCACTTAAAATTTCATCCCAAGTGTTTCATTCTCCTAATTTCTCCCATAGTTATATGCCATGAACAAAAATATTAAATCTATTTCTGACCTTCCAGAGTGGTGTATTTAAAGAAAAAGGGATACAGGTGAAGGAAGAATTAGTTTATAGAGCTTCTTGGATACTTTAGAATAGTGACACTCAGGTCAATATAAAACACCAGCAGTCTGGATCCCACCCATCTAGATTATAGGTCTCAACATACTTTCAGAAGGCCAGGAGAGTAAGGTCATGGTCCAGAAGGTGGGGGCAATGATAAAGAAGACTCTCTTCCTGGATCCCAACAGCTGAAATTCTTTCACCAACATGATCCATAACATGTCCTCCCCACCTGATCAGGTGGGATGGGCCGATGTGATGGGAATGAGACAGTTCCCTCAGGTAACCTAGGCCCAGGCCATGAAGGGGCTTAAAGGTGAGAACCAACATTTTGAATTGGACTCAGACGCAAAGTGGTACTTAATGAAGTTCCACACAGACGAGGCGTTATATGCCCAACCCTAGTGGCATTCAGGATTGCCCATGCTGTTGCATTCTGCACCAGTTGCAGCTTCTACAAACTTTTCAGGCTTGGTCTCAGGCAGAGTCCACATAGGAAATAACCAAAGTGACCAAAAGAACTGAGAGACTGAAAATGAATTCATAAAAGCAAACGAATAAAATACACCTGATCAATTCATAATACACTTGATGATTCACACCTCTAGATATTTGGACTGTGCACTTTGAATTAATTCTTCTACTTCTTCTCGATTTACAGTTTTTATACAAAATCTAGAGATGATGTTTTGTTTGTCTGATAGAACTCACAATGCAAAGATTCCATTTCACTGTCATTGAGTCTGATCCTCCCCATTTTCATATCAGCAGAAAGAAGAAAATGTGATTCAACTTTCTCTGCATCAAAGTGAAATGTACTCGCTTAACTTGTTGAAGTAATTGTCTTGCAATGATTGATCAAGTCATGTCAAGATAATACATTCTTATGGCTCTGACGTGGTGCAAATCTAATTTGGGGAGGTGTTTTGATCTCACGGTTGCTGCTTTATCACTTTTAATTTCAACATTTTGATCTGAAAATGTTGCTCAGCAAAATCCAATACACCTTCAATTGACAACTCAACATGCCGAATGTTCTCTTCCCCACCCCCATATCTTCTTTTGTCAACATAATGTTTTAAATCATGTTATCACTGCTCTTAACAAATACAATTAAGAAGCTGTTCTACTACACAGTCTAGTTCTCGATATAATTGCCCCAACATAGTATCATATAACACATAACTTTTTTTAAAATGTCTATGAACATAAATTAAATGAAAAATCTAACTACATCTTTGATAATTTAGAAGATATGCCAGTGTCAACTATAGCATTTTAGGATGAAGATAGAAACTTCATAATAGAGATAGAAACTCCTCTTGGAAGGAGGCGTGCGAGAGGGAGAGAGAGAGAGAGAGAGAGAGAGAGACAAACAGACATAGTTACACTCTTTTCATAAAGGAATGTATAGAACTATAAAGTTGAAATGCATCATTTAGACTATCAAAGCACAATACTTGGCTCAATGAAGAATGTAAACTGAAGCCTCTTTGATAAGCTTCTTGACTACAAAGAGCAAAAGAGAGCACACACTATCTAGGACATTGATTTCAGTGTTATCTTTATCTCTGCATTTATGTATAATAAAAATAAAACTCTAGTTCCATGGCAATACGGTTTATTAACCAGTATAATAGAATCAATGACTATTAAGCACAAAAGCTATAATGATCTTCTGGTATTGTGTGACTTAGTGCTTGAGAATGAATGAATGAATGAATGAATGAATGAATGAATGAATGAATTTATTTATTTATTTATTTATTTATTTATTTATTTATTTATTTATTTATTTATTTATTTATTTATTTATTTTTAGATGGGCAGCCAATAAATTTTGCAAATACAGTGTTTCCCTGAAAATAAGACCCTGTCTTATATTTTTTTTGAACCCTGAAATAAGCACTTGGCCTTATTTTCGGGGAGGTCTTCATATTTTGGGGCACGTGGAGCAAGACGGGGCTCCTCTTGCCATCTTACTTGATTTCCAGCTCTGTCTCCCTAACCCTAACCAGAGGAAATGGCGGAGACCAGCTGTGCATGTGTTTAAATATTTTCGAGGAGGGCTTATTTTCAGGGGAGGTCTTATTTTTGGGGAAACACGGTAAATAAATAAATCTCATGTTTTTAGATTGCCTATCTCATTCAAGGAACAGCTCTATTATCTACTATTATCTAGAAGATGCTATCTTTAATGTCTTACTTTAACCTTTTGGTGGCAAAAGGTTTTGGATCTCAAGTTTGAACTTGATGGTTCCTCTGTTATCTTTATAGTCCCATTGCTAAACTGTAACATCAACCTACAAAGAAGGTATGTTGTAATTCAGCACATGAGCTCTTAATATTGTGTTATTTCTTTTTAATTTTTATTCACTCTTGTAAATGTCTATTATTTACTGCCTATATTTTGTGTGTGTGTGTGATTATACATTTTTGCTGATTATTTGTGTTTCTTAATCTTATTACTTTAGATTTCTATCTGACTGAACTGAAAAAGCTACTTACTAGTCTCTAAACTAAAATGCCCCCCCCTTTTTGCAATATTGTAGTTTATTCTTTTGATTCTCGTGTTTCCCTGTCTCTCAAAACAAATGTCATTTGTACAGTTTAGAAATATAGAAGCCAACTCATGTTGAAAAGAAAAATTCTGAAGGACAGCAGTAATTTCATTAAAATGAAGATGATTATAGTACTCTATGCCCTACTAGTGCTCTGAAAAAATATATCCTGTATTATTTTTTCCTATCAATTCTCATGCAATCAGAAGATGAAAAACAGTTTGCTTTTGAAAGAGCTTTGAAAATAAAACAGAAAGCCTATAGGAAGATGATTCTAAATAACTTTGATTGACTTAAGATTTCATATTTCTGGTCCTTGTTTTATTTCAATGTAGAAATATATTGTGCTGAAGCAGTTCCTTTCCCTACACTTAGAAATTTCATCTAATTCTTTCCAAACCAAATTCTATACTTCTTAGGGTAAAGTAAAAGAAGCGAATACCAATTCCAAAATATCTATCATTCAGAGGTGGGTTTCAGAAGCTCCTGACCAGTTCTGGAGAACCGGTAGCAGAAATTTCGGCCAAAGAGGTTGTAAAAAAAATACTTTTAAAAGGCTCTGACGATCTCAGCTGAGTTGCCTGGTGGTCAGAGCCTTTTTTTTCTTTTAAAAGCAAAAAAAAATGCTTTTAAAAGAAAACAAAAGCCTCTGACGATCAGGCAACTCAGCTGGGATCATCAGAGCTTTTTAAAAGCATTTTTTCTACAACCTCTTCAGCCGAAGAAGTTGTAGAAAAAATGCTTTTAAAAGTTAAAAAAAAAAAAGAGTTGGCCACCCAGTCACATTACACCCCCCCCACCAAGCCACGCCCACAGAACTGGTAGTAACAAATTTTACATTAGTTAATTAGTTTAGTTTATTTGATTTGTATACCGCCCTACTCCCGAAGGACTCAGGGCGGTGAACAGCCAAGCAATAAAATACATAAATACACAAAATTTAAAACCAGATAAAATCAAATTAAATCATTTTGGCCCAGACAGATTAAAACACCCCAATAATTTAAAAACAGATTAAAATTTACATATTTACATTGCACCACTGATCTTTTTCCACCCTACCTTAAATCTGCATCTCTCTTCCTAAACGTCTAAGTCTCTACCTATGATTAGACATAACATACTTCTTCAAAAACCATTCTACTATATCCAAAAATATGACGCACTGCAGTATAGAAGAAAGGATGCTATCTACTTCTTACTTACAGGCAAGCAACAAAACAATCCAACTTTAGGATGTGTACACCACTATATATTTATACTTTAACTCCTACTTTAACTATATATTTATACTTTAACTCCATGACAATACTGTACAGTCCTTTCAATATATTTCATAAGGTTATTGTCTATTTAGAAGGTCATGAGAATCAGTGGTTGAAATGTAAACAATGACTCTGAATAAGTGCATTAAATGTCATTTGAGCATCAGTGCTGTTGCATCCACACCTAAGCTTCTTAAGACTAGGAACTCTAGAATTATTTTTCTAACTATAGCATAGTTAGGACAAGCACCTTGTCCTTTTTCATGTCAGTCAATGTACAAGGAACTGGAAAAAAGGGAGTGACAATTTGTTGTGTCTGGTCATTGTTCCCTTCATAAGCAGAAACCAAAAACTCCACAATGCTTTGGCATGCTCCCAGTCCATAAAGCCATAATTTGGAATCAGCTACATCGATATTTATTTATGTTCCAGCTTTATACTTCCTTGTTTTTCTCAGATTTTTCACATTGCAGTAATATTGGGAGGTGAGAGAGAGGTGGGGAGGGGGCTGGGACAGAAAAAGAACAACAACAGCAATAAAAATCTGGCCCAGCAAGACAGATTAAATAATTAATTAATTAAGCCTCTAATGTTCTGGATATTATGAAGAGCACCTTGAGTGCTCATAAGCAATTATGGTGATGATAACTTTAGATGAAATGAAGCAAAATGTGCAGAATTTATCTTCATGTTCAGTTTTCTACATAATCAAATGGCCTTCATTTATCTTAGTTCACTTTCTGTTTGGCTGATTAGTTAACTGGCTTCAAAAGCAAAATATGAACTAACTGACAAATTGTACCTTTTGGTTCCCATGCTGTCCAAGAGTTAATCTCAAACTTCATCATTAATCATGTAAACCAGAGATTCCTGTTGGAAACCAATACTCAGAAGGTCATGCTTATTTAGAAGCTTTCCAGAGGATTGGCTTTCTAAATGTTTTCTAAAATGTTTCGAATCTACTAACTGGAGAAGTGTGGAAAGAATTTCAATCCTATCTGCAACATGCAATGGCATATTCTTCAATTTATGGAAAGTTACGAGATCTTTGTAAGCCCATTTACGAACGAGTTTCCTTTCCAGAACAAGTTTACCAACCCTATTCTAAAACTGGAAATCATCAAACAGTCCAAATAGGAAAAGAGGGTTGGTAGAAAATATATTTTGCCTACTTACGTATCAGTTTGAATAACTCAAGTTCTTGGATTAGGTCAGTTGAGAAAAACATCATAAAAATTCCCTCCATGACACTTTGGGAATTCTCATAGCCAAAATATACAACCGTGCCTGAAAAAGTAGGATAAAACACTTGACAATGTTGCATAATAATTGGCTTGATGGGGCAATTTTGCAACAGTTTGTAAAGTTGTGGTAAAACCACACTTGAAATATTGCATCCAGTTTTGTCACCACTATATAAAAATATAGAAGAGCAACAAAGATGATTAGGGGACTGCAGGATAAAACATATGAAGAATGGTTAAATGAATTGGGAACGTCTAATTTAATGAAAAGAAGGACTAGGGGTGATATGATAGCAGTGTTCCAATATCTAAGGGACTGCTGTAAAAAAGAGGGGCTCATTCTATTCTCTAAAGGCAGGACAATCAAGGAGAGAAGCAACCTAGAACTAAGGAGAAATTTCCTGATAGTTAGAACAATTAATCAGTGGAATAACTTGACTCCAGAAGTTGTGAATGCTCCAACACTGGAGGTTTTTAAGAAGATGTTGGACAACCATTTGTCTGAAGTGGTGTAGGGTTTCCTGCTTGAGCAGGGTGTTGGACTACTCCAACTCTATTATTCTGTTAATTTCCTATATCACTTTAGACTCTTGCTGATCCTATTTTATAGGGCGACCATCAGCAAAAGGATAATTCACCGTCAGTTTTATTGCTTTCAATTAAAATGTTCACTTACAGTTATTCATGTCCATATGGAATAATTTAACGCAGCCTAATTTCTCTATTCTATTGAAACTTGTATAAATGCTTTTTCACGAGCTGTATGTTACCTTGCCCATCAGGTTACATTTTATTAGTGCACACACCAGTTTCAGATGTTTTACGATTTTATTTCTTGTTAATGGTTTTTTCTGGATCTCTCCACAAATGATTTTTAAGCCTATAGCACTGTGATTTCTTGTCTCACTTGAAGTATTTTTAATGTAAAAAAATAAAATAAAATAATGTAAGGTACTTTTCATTTTGCACTCTTGATGAAGGCCCTCTATTCAAGGAGGCTATAATGTGTTACACTGCACATTAAATAAAGATATTCAAAAATCTACCATGGCAGTAAATCTATTCTATCCATAGCAATATCTCCAGAAAATATATCAACAATTTGAGATGAAACCATGTGATTAAAAAATAAAACCATTTTGTAATGCAACACTCCTTGTTTTGGAATTATTTAATATTAGCGCAGCAGTTTCATTCTGTAGTTTAAATGTTCACTACAACATGAACAAGCAGGAAAGAGAAGTAATAAACAAACACTGGCTTGATATATTTTGGCACTAGTGAAAAGGGGACTCTGAATATTCCCTTCTGCTTGTCTGAATTGATAAACCTTAGCGGTTTTGTTTATTTATTTGCTGCAACTTATGTGCTATTGCAGTCCAACAGGATTCTAACTATAGTATAATTCAGGCAAGAAACCTTTAAATCCTATTAGGATTTAAACTGTAGCTGCTGTTAATCATAATTCTGGATCTAGATAATATGGCAGATAATAGTTAAGCAAGAGTTATAACAAAGTTAAGAAGCTTCCCAGTCTGTCACAAGCTGAAATCTTTAAACCTAATTTAAATATATACTTAAAAAGGTAAAGGTTCCCCTTGCACATAAGTATTAATCATTCCTGACTCTAGGGGGCGGTGCTCATCTCCGTTTCAAAGCCAAAAAGCCAGCGCTGTCCGAAGACGTCTCCGTGGTCATGTGGCTGGCAGGACTAAACGCTAAAGGTGCACGGAACGCTGCTACCTTCCCATCAAAGTTGGTCCCTATTTTTCTACTTGCATTTTTTACGTGCTTTCAAACTGCTAGGTTGGCAGAAGCTGGGATAAGTAACGGGAGCTCACCCTGTTACATGGCACTAGGGATTTGAACTGCTAAACTGCCGACCTTTTGTTCGACAAGCTCAGCATCTTAATCACTGAGCCACCACATCCCTAAATTATGGTTAACTGCAGTATACAGATCTTTCTCTAGAACATCATCAATCACAACTTTTTAAAAAAATAAACAGTTAAACAGTAAATTACTAGAAAAAAACATTAGTTAACCAATAATGTTATTATAAAGATGTTTATCAATATCCTATATTATGTATTCACATTCACCTATTTCTGTGGGCAGTAAGAAGTAATAAAGAAATGGAGCAGATGGAGTCAAGCAGAAGTGCAGTCTTATATTAACTTTAGATAGCTCTTTCTTGCACACTTCAGAATATCTGCAATTTAATAACCCAGCAAATATTGAGCAAATTTCTCAATTAAAGTATGTGCTTGTGACAAAATAGTTTAAAACAAATGGAAACACGGAAATATTTCTTGTTCGCTTGAATGAGTGAGATGGGCAAATATTAACATTAGTTTCAAACATGAATAATTTTCTATCATCATCCAGGGTTTTGGCTGATCCAGAGGTTTGACAAGTTTATGTTCACCTCCACTGAACAGAAGGTAAAGGCCAATAGAGAATTGGTGTTAATGGCCATTAAAGTAGGGGATTCTGTACCAATTTATCAGGGACAAATGTCACTGAGTTAACTGAAAGTTGGTTCTGATTAGATAGGATTCAAGTACAGACTTGAATTGTGCTCTACATTTTGTGAAGGTTTTAAAGCCAGATATCTTATATTATAGATATATTATAATGGATGATGCTTCAGGATGGGTTAATTTTGATTTCCTTCTTTCAGGTTAAAAGTAGCTGCAGTTTTGTTCAATATAAATTATGGCCAGGATTATAACCAACAGCCAACAAAGAAAAAAAGTTTGATATGGCTCTCCAAATCATATATTGTTTTGGAACCAGTAGTATTCATGTTTATTCATAGTATTTTTATTAGACTAACCACAATGTGGTGTTTGAGGTGTGTATGTATGTTTAGTGGTGATTATTATGCTTGTTTCCAAGGTGGATGGACTGGTTGGGATAACTAGAGATCATCTGGACTTATCATGTGGAACACAAGAACTGGAAGTATACCTCCAGAGGAGCTTTAGTACCTCAGACACCACTGGATGCCTTCAGAAAAGAAGACTGGTATGTAGGCATAGATAAGGACAACAACAAGAAGAATGGTGATGTATGGAGTTTAGGAGATGTACCATGAAAGGTTTGGGATCATCAGAAGTTATGGTGGCTTTAGAGCAGGACAAATGGTCAACAGGGCACCATGAAGATAGTTTGGAGGCTTAAAGAAATAAGGTATGCCATGAAAAGTCCTCTCTTGAGATTTTTTCTATCATCCAGATCATGGATCCTCAAACTATGGCCCACAGGCTGCATGCAGCCCGCCGAAGCCATTAATCTGGCCCGCACAGGACCAGCTGCCCCACTCACATCGCCCCACCCACCCTTCAGCGTAGGACTTCACGAGCCCCGCGGGCTGGAACTGAAAGGTAAGATCAAAAATTTTTGCCTGCAGAATGCTGCTAGAGGTGGGGGAGGTGAAAAGTGGGGTGCACAGAAGCCCCAGGAGGCCAAAATATGGGTAAAAACCAGTGGTGGGATTCACGTAATTTAACAACTGGTTCTCTGCCCTAATGATTTCTTCCAACAACCAGTTTGCCAAACTGCTCAGAAAGTTAACAACCGGTTCTCCCGAAGTGGTGCGAACTGGCTGAATCCCACTACTGGTAAAAACTGCCTATTTTTCACCTCCCCCGCCTCCAGAAGATGATAGATAGATGATAGATAGATAGATAGATAGATAGATAGATAGATAGATAGATAGATAGATAGATAGATAGATAGATAGGGAGGGAGAGAGAGGAAGAGGGAGAGGGAGAGGGAGAGGGAGAGGGAGAGGGAGAGGGAGAGGGAGAGGGAGAGAGAGAGAGAGAGAGAGAGAGAGAGAGAGAGAGAGAGAGAGAGAGAGAGAGAGAGAGAGAGAGAGAAGAGACACACACACAGAGGGAGACTTGATTGTAAGCTCCTTGGAGCTGAGAAGAATTGCTGCAAAACTGAGTTTTCTGAAGTGGGCCACTAGACTCCTAAACAACTGAAAAAAATGATCTAGTAAAAAGGTAAGCAAAACATGCAACATGCAAACAAAAGCAAATAAAACACCCTCAGGAGCAAAACAAATTAAATTTTAATTTGTGTGCATTGTTTAATGGACTGTTAAACTGGCTATGCCCACCTAGTCACATGACCTAGCCACACTCACCCAGTCACATAACCACCTAGCCACCCAGTCACATGACCATCTAGCCATGCCCCCCCCCAAGCTGGTCCAGCCCCCCACCAACAGTCTGATGGACCGTGAATTGGACCCCTGTTTAAAAACTTTGAGAACCCCTGATCCAGATGCATTTGGTAGGACCAAGGTAGCTGCTGGACCGAGTGCTGGCCAGACAAGAATAATGAGATTAGTGCTGTCAGAGACCCCATGAGTTGGTTTATCTGTTGTTGTTGCCTCCAATGTTAGAAGGGTCCTTTGATATGGGTTGAATTTGTTGGTATCTCAGTTCCCTCAATGGCTTGTGCATGGAGGAGGAAAAAATAGGGATGGAGTCACAGAGAGGACCTGGAGAATCTTGGAGTTGGACAGACATTGATGGGTTGGGAGCTGCTTTTGGTAATTAAAGATTTGCACTACACAATTGGCATATAGTGGTCTTCTGAATGAATACCATTGGCGCCTTATTTTAGGATATGGGAAATGGTAATCAGTTCCCTACCATTTACTTGGCATATGTACAGTGGACACATTCTGATCACTTCAATAAAACAATGTCATTGTTGTGGTCCACCAGCAGCCTGCGGAGCTGGCAGCAGAGTCAGACAGTGGACCATGGGCCAGTCCTGGAGTCTGGAGAAGGCTCGGATGAGGGCTCTGCATTGGAGGCAGAGAAAGGGCCATATGGGAGGTACATGCTGCCTCTGGAGCCTCCAGAGTCAGACCTCAGCGAGGCAGAGGAACAGGGGGAGCCTGTTCCCAGTGCGCACATGCGCAGAACTGCCAGAAGGCAAGAAAGTTGGTTTTAAAAGTTTGGGGTTTTAAATTTGTCAGGGCCAAAATTATTTAATTTGATATTATTCTATTTTTAAATTTTGTATTGTATGTGTTTTTATTGTTTGGCTGTGCACTGCCCTGAGTCCTTCGGGAGTAGGGCGGTATAGAAATCTAATAAAATAAATAAATAAATAAATAAATAAATAAATAGATAGATAGATAAATAAATAAATAAATAAATAAATAAATAAATAAATAAATAAATAAATAAATAAATACAGCTAAAATAAAAGGGACGACTCAGGAGTAGGGCTGGGAGATGATTGGCCCCTCCCATAAGATTTAAAAGAGGAGCAAAGGCATGTGGGCCTTTGCAGGAAGCAACGTTTGCTCATTTTGTTTAGCTTAAAGCCTGAAGCTCTGTTTGATTCGTGTGGCTTTGCCAATTAGGTCTTTGGCAGAATGTCAAGGGAGATAAAGGTGGGTGATTATCCCAAAGGATTTCTCCTGAAGGACTCTTTACAACTAATTGGGACTCCTCTGTGAATGAACAGAATTCGCAACTGTTGCAATAAAAGAGGTTTTTGGGAGTACTCGTGTGTTTTAATGACTCAGGAAGCTAGGTCACAATAGTTATTTCAAGCAATCTAGGAAGAATGTCTTCTTGGTGGCAGTTCCTCCCTTTCCAAATGACAACCACTCAGATAACCTTACTGCTTTCACTTATTGATCTTCTATACAGTGTTTAAAAAATGATTCATCTAACAGGATTGCGATTGGGTGATTGTCAAGGTATTTTGGGGGGGGAGGGGTGTGGTTTTTTGTGTTATGTAGTTGGTTTTCTGGCCAGTTGTATTCTTTCTGATATATGCTCTTTCTCTTAATTGTAAGCCAACCAGAGCTGCCGAGAAGTTGGACAGCCTCAAAACTGTATTGAATAAATAAATGGCCTGCTTTTCCCTTTGTGCTAAATACTTCCATTATTAAAGTGATCCGTGATATTTACCAAAAGGAAACAACTTTGTGGCTTAGTGCGATGACTGAAAACCAGTCATTCTGCTGCAGTTGACAAATCATGGGTAGGATCTTTGCACAACTTCTTTTAAAAAGCCCTGAGAGAAAGGATTAGCAAATGGGAAGGGACAATGGCCAAAATTATTCTAATTGGTGGTTTGTTTGCATATTTGCATATGCAGGGATGCGGTGGCTCAGTGGCTAAGATACTGACCTTGTCGATCAAAAGTTCGGAAGTTCAGTGGTTCGAATCCCTCGTGCCGCATAATGGGGTGAGCTCCCGTTACTTGTCCCAGCTTCTGATCAACGTAGCAGTTCGAAAGCACATAAAAAATGCAAGTAAAAAAATAGGAACCACCTTTGGTGGGAAGGTAACAGCGTTCCGTGCGCCTTTGGCATTGAGTCATGTCAGCCACATGATCACGGAGACGTCTTCGGACAGCGCTGGCTCTTCGGCTTTGAAGCGGAGTTGAGTACCGCCAGCTAGAGTTGGGAACGACTAGCACATATGTGCGAGGGGAACCTTTACCTTTCCTTGCATATTTTAAAATGGGACACCAAAACTGATGATTATAAATTTGTTTCAGTAAAGTAATACTGATGAAACTCAAAAATGTTCTACAGAACCCACATTATACTCAAGGGTTGACATTGTATCTGAATTTCATACCTCCCAGCACTTTTGATAGTTCAAAATTTTAAGGAGAGAAGCTTCTCAAAATCCATTGTTATTACGGGATACTGAGTCGGTATTTAGACTGCAATAAATGATTATTAGTAGTATAAAACAGAGACTGCAGCATTTTTTTAACCCTCTGGGATATTTATGCAGTTGTATATTTCATAACCCAATGTCAAACCTCTGCAATAAACAGAATTTTCTTATCAAGCTGAGCAGACTCTGGCTCATTGTGGAAGATAAAAAGAGAAAGGGAGACAGGGTGTAACTGTTTCAGATTAGAGTTTACTGTAGCACATTTCCTTTTATCATTGCCTTATTATTAAGGGAACAAAATAGCCATCCTGTATATAAATCAGCTTTAAAATGTAGATCTGCTATCTCTCTTTTTTTTCTTTTTTTCCCATTAAAAAAACCTAAAAGTTAGAGGGCATCAGAATGGGAAAAGGGAGGGTGTAACAAATCATTAATTTCTGCAGTTCGTTGTTTTTACCCTTTTAGTTTAAATTAATTTGCATGAAAATCAAGCGGTAATTAGACGAGATATTCCATAGAGTTCATGCACCATGTACGCTATCTGATACCATTAGTAAAAAAAAAGATAAGAGTCAATAAACAAAAGAGGATTTTCTCTAAACAAATGCAAGGCATTTAGTGCAGTTTGTCTTATTTGAATGTACAGAGAAATCTACTCATCTAATACTTCTAACCTGCAGGAAAAAAAACAAGGTTGGAGAGAAAGTGCAACAATTTTAGTCTCTCGGGTTCTTTTCTTATCTAGGCTTCAAGCAGATTCCATCAACAGTAACCGGTCCAAAAACATAAATATCACAAAATACAGCAACATTCACTATTAAATTCAATATTCAGGGGTCACTGTTCCACAGGAAGGGAGACCATGACTGATAAGATGTTTCTATTAAATTTGTATAAGATGGTATTTCATCAGTGGAGTTGCCATTTGGGAAGTCTCAACTGGTTCACCAAGACTCAATAGATGGGCAGTGATGATGAAGTATTTGAACTATGAGTATGTCTAGTTTAATGAAAAGAAGGACTAGGGGAGACACGATAGCAGTGTTTCTATATCTCAGGGGCTGCCACAAAGAAGAGGGAGTCAAGATATTCTCCAAAGCACCTGAGAGTAGGACAAGAAGCAATGGGTGGAAACTAATCAAGGAGAGAAGCAGCTCAGAACTGACAGTTAGAACAATTAATCAGTGAGACAAATTGCCTCCAGAAGTTGTGAATGCCCCAACACTGGAAATTTTTAAGAAGATGTTGGATAACCATTTGTCTGAAGTGGTGTAGGGTTTCCTGCCTAAGCAGGGGGTTGGACTAGAAGACCGCCAAGTTCCCTTCCAACTCTGTTATTCTATTCTATTCTATTCTATTCTATTCTATTCTATTCTATTCTATTCTATTCTATTCTATTCTATTCTATTCTATTCTATTCTATTCTATTCTATTCTATTCTATTCTATCTTATCCTATCCTATCCTATCCTATCCTATCCTATCCTATCCTATCCTATCCTATTCTATTCTATTCTATCTTATCCTATCCTATCCTATCCTATCCTATCCTATCCTATCCTATCCTATCCTATCCTATCCTATCCTATCCTATTCTATTCTATTCTATTCTATTAACTACAAGATGCTTTAAAAGTGAAAAGCAGCAGCTTGAATTGCACCTGAAAGCTACCTGACAACGAACCCAGCTCCCATAATGATGGTGGCACAAGACCAAACCTAGGCATGTCAAAATGCCAAACCCAAAATATTCAAAGAAACCAAGAATTCAAACCTGACCTATGTGTAATTTTCCATTATGGCATTATGCATATGTACAGACCTTGCTTTTCAAACCATCTTATGCTGTCCCTGCTGAACCATCTGGGTGGATATCAAAAATTTTTGGAACTGGACACACCAGAGTATAAGACGCACCTTAGTTTTTGGGGAGGAAAATAAGAAAAAAGCTGATTGGCGGGTGGATCAGCCTCCCGGAATACCCCCAATCAGCTGTTCCCAGAGGTGAATTTTAGCAATAGGTTTGTTGGTTGTAAGCTCTCCGCCTTGCTTTTTTTTTTTTTTGCTTCTTTTTTTTCTGCCTCTGAAACTTCTGAAACTCTGTTTCAGAAAAAAAAAAATTCCTGCCTCTGAAAGCCTCTGAAACAGAGCTTCAGAAAAAAATCCTTTTCTGAAGCTCTGTTTCGGAGGCTTTTTTTCTGAAGCTTCTTTCAGAGGCTTTTTTTCTGATGCTCTGTTTGGAGGCTTTTTTTAGCCTCTGAAACCTCCATTTGGGAGGGTGGGCAGGGGTACATTCAGAGTCTAAGATGCACCCAGGTTTTCACCCTCTTTTTTTAGGGAAAAAGGTGCGTCTTATACTCCGAAAAATACAGTAATTGTCCTGGAGGGCAAAATTGCAATAGTCTAAGCGTGAGGTGACAAGGTGGTGAGTACAGAATAATTTCTCAATGTTTGCAATGGGCAGTGTATGCATAAAAGATTTAGGAAGATTTCACTCACTAGATTAGTCTTTGTGCATCAAGCTTAACAAGCTAAGTTTGCCTGGGTTGCTTTTGGGGAAAAAAAAACTAAATCTAGGAAAGAGCTGAATGTATTTTGCTAAAAATTAAATTCTGGTTCACCAAGCTTTGTTAAAACATTTATCCTTTGTTAAAATATTTATCCTAATTTATGAGCTCAGCCAGTGTCTGTTATATTCAGAAACTGCCTGACAAACAATACAGAGGATTACTGAATTCTCTTTCTCCTCACCCCCAAGTCTCAAAGCTGTAGAGATCCATTATATACAAGCCCTAAAAGCACATTTCACATCCCTTTCCCTTCTCTTTCTCTGCAGTGTAAATGCATCAGTCACAAAAGAGCAGATGCTGCTCTGAGTCAGAATAACAGAAACTGTAGTAAATTTTGAACAACCCTTCTTTTCTAATTCTCATTTAGATTAGCGACATCCAATTTGGTCCAAGTGAGTGAAATCTATAGAATGTCTCACTTAACTGCCTTTTGGTTTTCTGGCAACAGTTTCAGTTAAACCCAATTTGGTAAAGGCATCAAGCTAGAGATCAGGAGACTGTGAGTTCTAGCCCCACTATGGGCCAGTAACCTTCCCTCAACCCTAGGAAGAATGCAATGGCAAAGCACTTCTGAAAAATCTTGCCAAGAAAACTTCCTAGGACTTGCCCATTGAATCCCTGAGAATTAGATGTGATTGAATGGAATCATCATCATCATCTTCATCATCATCATCATCATCATCATCATCATCATCATCATCATCATATATTTTAAGAAGGTACTTGGTTGATACCTAGGACGCTGGCAGCAACCCATATCAACCATTATCATATCAATGGTATTTGTGACGCATTTTTAAATGTTCAGTTGACTGAATTTCATGTTTAAAAATAATAATAATAATAATAATAATAATAATAATAATAATAATAATAATAATAATAATAATAATAATAATAATAATAGAAAATACCTGTAAATACGATCAATGGTTATAATAGTCTGGATAAGCTAACACTGACCAAAATTGAAGGGAAGAGGGCTTTATACATTGCTGTGAGCTTTTAGCTAAAAAGCAAGGAATAATTTTATCAAATAACTCCAAAAAACATTAAAATATCACATTGTCTCCTGTACCAGTTATTTGTAGTGCTCTCTTTAAACCTAATCTCAAGTTTCTAAAAAATAATTCTCCCACTACAAAAGACCTTCCCTTTTCTACTTCATTTCCAAGGTTTTTTTTTAATTATTATTGTCTAAGGATAACACGCTTTAACATTATGGTTGCGACCTGGCAATAAATTGCACTTATTTCACATCTTTCCGTCACACCGAAGCCTCTTCAGATACTGCCTGAGTGTTTTGCTTTAAAAAATGTACCCTAAAAAAATAAATCCACTTCTCGGTTCTTCCTTTAGTCCATATACCCACCCAGGCTCAAGAACTCAAGAGAAGGTATTAGTTTTCCTGGGAAATGAGAAGTTGGATGAGTGTGTGGTGGAAATATGGGGAAATTCATGGTGAACCCACATTTGTTTGGAGCTGGAGAAGAGTTCAAAGGCACTAATTCTTAATTCTGCCGGAGATAAAAATAAAGCATTGCACATTTTCTCCGTACAAGTTCCTACTTAATTGGAAGAAAGATAATTATCTTTTCAAGGAGGAGAGGCATTCTTATGGAAGAGTTCATGAACTGAATTAGGTATGACAAACAATTCATGAACTGAATTAGTTAAGATATAGGAAATGGTCTGTCTCAATGTTCTGATAGTCATATATATCCAGCAGAACACAGCTTCTCTGACTTTGGATATTTCCCAAGACAAGAGACTAGGAGGAAACTTCTCCCAAGTTGGGAAGTTTGGTCAGTCAAAGAGGTTTCAGAATCATAACATTGTAAAAGATATGCAATACAAACGTATCATAAATATCACCACGATGAGCCACGGCAGCACAGTGGTTAGAGTGCAGTACTGCAAGTTACTGCTGACTGCCGGCTGCCTGCAATTTGGCAGTTCAAATCTCACCAGGCTCAAGGTTGACTCAGCCTTCCATCCTTCCAAGGTGGGTAAAATGAGGACCCAAATTGTTGGGGTCAATATGCTGACTCTGTACCACTTACGGAGGGCTGTAAAAGCACTGTAAAGCAGTATATAAGTCTAAGTGCTATTGCTATTAAGGAAGATACAGTATATTTAAAAAATCTAAAGAATAACCACATGAATCTATTTCACAGAAAGAAAACATTATTCTTGTTAGAATGACAGATGTATTCTGCGCAATTCTCCGAACTATTAAAATTGTAGCAAGATCACAGTTTAAATCTCGCCAAATAGCTTCAAAATTTTAAGCTGAAAGCACAATTCCAAAGGATATAAGAAGTTCAAGTGTCAGTTAACATTTTAGAAAATTTGGCTGCAGGCAGTTGATTCGTGGATATATCTTGAAGAACCATCTGTTTGGTCTACTTCAAGAAGATTATGTTTGTGTCTCAAGTCTGATTTTCACAACCAGTTTCTCCCACTACATAGTAACTTTGTCAACTTCTTCAGGGAATGATAGACTTATAGCAACTGGCCATTTGAAAGAACCCCTATATCCTATATATCCATGATGGCGAACCTATGGCATGGGTGCCACAGGTGGCATGTGAAGCCACATCTGCGGGCCCTAGCTCAGCTCCAGTGCGCTTTTCAGATGGCCCCGCCCACTCCCCTCCCAGGAGTCTCCACATGACCCGTTTTGGATGCCAGGTAAGTACAGGGAGGGGAGGGTCTGGGAGGGTGTTTCCGGCCTCTGGAAGGCTCCCAGGGGGGAGGCTGTTTTTGCCTTCCCCAGACTCCAAGAAAGCTTCTGGAGTCTGGAGAGGGTGAAAAATGGGCCTACTGGAAGTCTGGAAATGGGCCGTTTCCGGCTCTGGAGGCTTCAAGTAGGCCTGCTAGCGCAAAACAGTGTGTTGGGGGGGGAGATTATGTATGCATGTGCGAGCGCGTAGCGCATGGGGGCATTGAAATATGGGTGTGGGAACGCTCGTGCACAACCCCCCTGCGCTCTCTCCACTTTTGGCACGCGATGGAAAAAAGGTTAGCCATCACTGCTATATATGCATATGTATTTTGCAGTTTAAATATCTAACATCCTTGATTATAACAGCCCAATTCAATCTTGCGCCCTCCAGACTTGTAAGACTAACATTCACAACATTTCACACATTTGCTGCCTCTTGTTTTGACGATCACATGCTAATTTTTATTATACTTTGCATTTATAGAGACAATCGAAGGGTATGGAATTAAGGTATCTATTTCATCCTATTCTACCCTCTCCTATTACCAATGGTGGGTTGCCCCCGGTTCACACCGGTTCTATAGAACCGGTAGTAAAATGGGCAGGAGGCTCCGCCCACCGACCCTGACGTCATCAAAATGCTTCTGCGCATGCGCACAGCCTTGTTGCAAACCGCTAGTAAAGGTAAGTAGAACCCATCCCTGCCTATTACCCACTCAGGTGAAGAAAGTTTTGCCAGAGAAATTGGAATAATTTTTATGTATCCCAAGCAGGTACCACCCTGTACTGTTACACCTGTCATTTTCAATGAGTCCAGAATAGGGCTGCGCAAAGCTTTGATTCAGGGATTAAAATTGAAAGCTATTTGATCTATAACTCCAAACTGAACTGACTTTATGCACGGGCAAAAAATCAAACTTTTCATATCCCTTTTAAAAAATGCAGAAGATCAGCTTGACACACTGAATTAGTTTCAGTCAACAGTTCAAACTGAATCGATAGTTCAAACTGAAGGGTTGATCTGAATAGGATCAACACTGATCTTCACAGAGCTATAGCAAAAACCATTTCCAGATCCCAGGAGATCCTCCATCGTCTGTCATGAAGGAGGGGGGCGGGAAGAGGGGGGGAAAGGCACAGTCATTTTTTTTCTTTGTATTGATGTTTCTTCCAGGAACAGTATAAGGAGAGGGCCAGGCAACTTGCCAAACCAAAAAAAATGGACTTTCTTTCTGTCTCAGTCATACTGGACTAAGTGGAATGATTTTGCTTCTACCAGACTACACAACGTTTGATCACAAAACAGTTTAATTTTTGTGTGTGCATGTTTGTCTGAATGCTTAAGTATCTGTATACATTTCTTCTACAGGTAGTCTTTGACTTATGACCACAATTGAACCCCAAATTAAATGAGACATTGGTTAAGTGAGCTTTGTCCTATGTATCGGATGAACTAAACCGATTCCACAAAAGCTTAAGGCAAAATCTGAGATGTATAATTTAGAATAACAGAGTTGTTGAGGTCATTTGGAGGTCATCTACTCCAACCCGCTGCTTAGGCAGGAAACCCTATTCCACTTCAGACAAATGGTTATCCAACATCTTCTTAAAAGCTTCCAGTGTTGGAGCATTCACAACTTCTGGAGGTTAATAAGTTGTTCCATTCATTAATTGTTCTAACTGTCAGGAAATTTCTCCTTAGTTCCAGGTTGCTTCTCTCCTTGATTCGTTTCCACCCATTGCTTCTTGTTCTACCCTCAGGTGCTTTGGAGAATAGCTTGATTCCCTCTTCTTTGGGGCAGCCCCTGAGATATTGGAAGACTGCTATCATGTCTCCCCTAGTCCTTTTTTTAAATCAAACTAGACATACACACTTCCTTCAACCGTTCTGCATATGTTTTAGCCTCCAGTCCCCTAATCATCTTTGTTGCTCTTCCCTGCACTCTTTCTGGAGTCTCAAGCCCTTTTTTTTCATCGTGGCGACCAAAACTGAATGCAGTATTCCAAGTGTGGCCTTACCAAGGCATTATAAAGTGGTATTAACCAGTGGTGGGTTTCAAATTTTTTACTACCGGTTCTGTGGGTGTGGCTTGTTGGGTGTGGCATGGCTTGGTGGGCGTGGCTTGGTGGGCATGGCAGGGGAAGGATACTGTAAAATCTCCTTTCCCACCCTACTCCAGGGGAAGGTTACTGCAAATCCCCATTTCCTCCCAATCAGCTGGGAATTGGGAGGCAGAGAATAGATGGGGGTGGGGCCAGTCAGAATTTTTACTACCGGTTCTCCGAACTACTCAAAATATCCGCTACCGGTTCTCCAGAACTGGTCAGAACCTGCTGAAACCCACCTCTGGTATAAACCCTTCATATGATCTTGATTCTATCCCTCTGTTTATGCAGCCCAGAACTGTGTTGGCTAATAATAATAATAATAATAATAATAATAATAATAATAATAATAATAATAATAATAATAAATTTGTTAATTCTTAAGAAGCCACAAAACTGTCCTTTTTGTGACAACAGGTTACCAATGTGGCAACTGAGGATGTTTATAACATTTTCCCCCCAATTTTGTTGCCTGCTTTTTTTTTCTTGCATTCTTGCATGTTTTTTTGCATTCTTGCATGTGCTTGATACTGTCTTGCTCTCATGCTGCATGGCTAGCAGCTGCTTCTGATCACACATGGGCTAGGTAGTGAAGTTTTACAGTCAGTGACATTCCAATGTGAGAGTAACATGGGTCAGTTTGTCTCCTTGAACTGAATTTTTCTTATTTCTCTCTTTGGGATTTTCTGTTGGCTAACACTCCTATATGACTGCCATATGAAGCACGGTTAGCAACTGGCTGATGTTCATATAATTGAATCATGTGAAGCATAATTACAAAGCCAATAAAAACAGCAGATGTGAATTAGAAGAAAATATGCAAACATGTACAGTCTGCAATTCCATCTTCAGTCGTTCTCTTCCCACCATTAAAATGAAATAAACCAAAACATCAAATATTTTTTTAAAAAAATGTTATAGACAAAATAGAACAGTGGGCTGGTTTTATATTCAAAAGGTTTGGGTGGTCTTATTTTAAAACAGAACAAAACTGCTTTCTTAAAATCGTTTCAGTTTGTGTGACAAAATGAGAATTTGAGTTAATCCACACATGTCAAACATGTAAATCAACAGCCTAATATGGTTTCTCTGAGAAATCTTCAGAGGTGAATAGAGAGCCAGATGGGTTATAATGGATTCAGTGGCTTTTAAAATGAATAAAATAAAATAAAAGGTTTTGATATAAACCTTAGATATGTATAAACATTATTTGATAAAGAGGCAAAACTATTGAATAGTGATTTGGTTCTGGAAATTTAATCAACTTTCTGAACACCTATAAAGCACATAGAGCTACTTTCTTAACTGCATTTGGTTAAATTGATTTAGTCTAATTGTAATTACATTCCAATTTAAACTGAATTAAATCCATTTCAGCTGCTCCTCTGGCTTCAACTAATGGGCCAAGGGCTGACAGTGGCACTGAACACATTTTTAAAAGGCTAAATTTAGCTTTCCATCACAAATCTATTGTGCTCCATGCTGAATGGCTAAATAATACAACAGGACAACTTCCTGGATAGAGGAAGCTTGAAGTGACTAGACATGGATAAAGAGACACTTTTGAACTCATACATCATATGATGTATATGTTGGAAAGTATACTGATTTGGGGTTTCTCAGCCTTGGCAACTTTTAAGTTGTATGGACTTCAACTCCCAGAATTTCTAGCCATGTTAACTAGGGAATTCTGGGAATTGAAATCCATGTGTCTTAAAGTTCCCAAGGTTGTCATCCAGGTCAGGGTTGTCTCAAAGGTGCTTTTTCACGCATTTCACTTTTTTTAAAATTTATTTATTTATATGCCGCCCTTCTCCGGAGACTCACGGCGGCTTACAATGCGCTAAGCAATAGCCTTCATACTTTTGTATATTTATACAAAGTCAGCTTATTGCCCCCACAAACTGGGTCCTCAATTTACCTACCTTAGAAAGGATAGAAGGCTGAGTCAACCTTGAGCCTGGTGAGATTTGAACTTGCAGTAATTGCAGACAGCTGGTGTTAATCACAATGCTATCAGTCTGCTGAGCCATCAGGCCCTTCTCATCCAAGAAGCTTCTTCAGTTCATGAATTGAACATGAACCGAAGGAGCTTCTTGAATGAAGAGTCTCATCCCAAAAAACCCAAAACTTTAATAACCTAAGACTGTCTACTGTTGACCTCACCCCATTCTTAAGAGGTGTGTAAGGGGCGTGCATAAGAGCATCAGTGTGCCTACTGTCCCTGTCCTAATGTTCCCTTTAATTGTATTCATTTTATGTATACAATTCATGCTTATACTTATATATGTTATCTAATATGTACTCGACAAAATAAAATAAATAAAAACGAAGTCCAGCTCTGCCTTTTGAAAAAGCACCTTTTGGTCTCAGGTTTATGCCACAGCTATATGTTAGGCAGCAATATTTAACCAATCCTGGCAGATCTCAAAGTAGGCAAGTGGAGTCAAAGCTAGCTGATACCCAAAAGGGAGAAGAGTATGTTCCAGAACTATAAGCTACATTGGAAAGATATCCAGGATGATACCTTATTTATCTATTGGAAACCAAGATTTCATGGTGGCACAGTGGTTAGAGTGCAGTACTGCAGGCTACTTCTGCTGATCACCGGCTGCCAGCAGTTTGGCAGATTGAATCTAACCAGGCTCAAATTTGACTCAGACTTCCATCCTTCTGAGGTCTGTCAAATGAGGACTCAAGATTGTTGGGGGCAATAGGCTGATTCTGTAAACTGTTTAGAGAGGGCTGTAAAGCACTATGAAGTGGTTTATAAGTCTAAGTGTGATTGCTATTGCTATTGCTAACATGACTGCAGTTAATTTAATGATATCCAGGTGCTGAACTAAGAGTGGCGAGTCCCAGGTTACAGACCACCCAATGCCATAGGTGCTCTTTGGGTGATGTTGGTACAGTCCCTACATCTTAGTCCAGGGAAGTGCTTGTGATGGAACAAAAGGACCATGAATGCTACCAAGACAAATTCCTTGAGTGTCCAATCACATTTGGCCAATAAAAAATTCTATTCTATTCTATTCTATTCTATTCTATTCTATTCTATACTATACTATACTATACTATACTATACTATACTATACTATACTATACTATACTATACTATACTATACTATACTATACTATACTATACTATACTATACTATACTACACTACACTACACTACACTACACTACACTACACTACACTACACTACACTACACTACACTACACACTACACTACACTACACTACACTACACTACACTACACTACACTACACTACACACTACACTACTCTACTCTACTCTACTCTACTCTACTCTACTCTACTCTACTCTACTCTATTCTATTCTACCTGGCAGAAAAAATATGATATAAACCAAACCAACCAACCAATCAACCAACCAACCAATCAATCAATTCTCCAAATACATTGATTAAAAAAAGTTTGTTTCTGCTTTTATTCCCAATTAATAGGGATTTTTCTCCCCTGGGTAAATATCAATAGGGCAGTATTGTACTTCACACAGATGGCTATTAGCTAATTCCCATCTGTCTTCCATCGCGTTTCCTACCGCATATGTTTTCTAATGTATTTAGGCTAAACCATGAAATTCCATATTGTCGTAACACAAAGACACAATCATACAGTCACTATCAATCAAGCTTCCCATGAGGAACTCTTTAGCTTTTAATATTTTAAGATGAGGAGCACCAAAAAAAAAAAAAAATCCTGCAAAAAAAAGCCCCAAATAACATTTTCTTTTAGAAAGGTTTTGGAAAAAAACGAGCACAGAAAGGACTCCTTTATACTGAAAATTTATTCCACGATGACACCTAACATTACTTGAATAATAAGAACATAGAAAAGGGATTGTGCTCAATAGGCTAATAACCATTGATGACACTTTCCTCTATGAACTTTCCTAGTTTCCTATTTAAGTAATCTAGACTGATAACTTTCACATCATACAGTAGCAAATTCAATTTTGGTGCTTCCTATGATTAGTTTACATACCGTAGATATGGTGGGTGGAGAGATATTGTATATTAAAGCCTTTATGGCAAGATTAACAACTTTTTTTACACTAAATCACAGAACATACCTAGCATTGGAGTACTTTAATTACTTAGGGGCATTTTCCAAAGTGGACAGTTACAGGAGAGAAATATTTTATTAATATAATTTAAGCTTACTTAGTGATAAGGAAATGCAAATTATGATTGCCAGAAAAATTGAATGCATCTGATAATAGAGTGACCAATAACCGAGTTACCTTGAGGTAAGATGTATGACCTATAAACCAGTGGTGGGATTCAAAATTTTTTACTACCGGTTCTGTGTGGGCATGGCATGGCTTGGTGGGCATGGCAGGGGAAGGATACTGTAAAATCTCCATTCCCTCCCCACTCCAAGGGAAGGTTACTGCAAAATCCCCATTTCCTCACGATCAGCTGGGACTCGGGAGGCAGAGAAAAGATGGGGGCCGGGCCAGTCAGAGGTGGTATTTACCGGTTTTCCGAACTACTCAAAATTTCCGCTACCGGTTCTCCAGAACTGGTCAGAACCTGCTGAATACCACCTCTACTATAAACTTTATAAGGAAATATGTAAATAAATAAACAACTGTTCCACTAAAGGGAATCTTTACTTTTTAAAGATAAATTAGTCAAGTAGACATTATGTGATTTAATATGTTTCTTTCCTCATCAGATTAAGAAATTTATGGAAAAGGAAATTTTGCAGAAATTGATGGAACCTCTGAATCCAAGGTTTTAATGAACTGGAAGAAGCTGTAGTATCTTGAATCATGGATATTTTTTCTACCAGGTCGCACACTACCTAACCATAAGCCTGGGAAGGAAGGAAGGAAGGAAGGAAAGAAGGAAGGAAGGAAGGAAGGAAGGAAGGAAGGAAGGAAGGAAGGAAGGAAGGAAGGGTGGGGAGCTTATTTGCTTATTTATTTTCCCAATGTGATAGAGAGAGAGATAGGCAGATAAACATTGCAGAGGGACAACGTACACTTCTCTGACTTCTCAGAAATGTATAATTATTGAGACTGAAGCAAGCAGTGAAAGGTATTGCTTGACTCTGTAAGACTAAGAATGTTCTGAAAAGAAAGCAGGAAATCAGGACATTCTCATTCAGTTCCATGTTTTGCTGCTAACGCTGAGCCATAGGATTAAGCTCCCAATTCATTATGTACACATCAGCAACAAATTACTGACTTGCAGGTGTACAAAAGACCTAGGCAGTGATTAAATGTTTGCATGTATAGTTTAAGGCATCTCTCAGGGATCCTTCATTTAGAAAGTTTCTTTCGTCTTCTGTTCTGAAATGGGATTTAGAGGTTCTTAATAGAATTTAGATGGACTTAGTATCTACATCAATGCAAACCTCTACTTGCTGATTTATTAGGTGAATTTCAAGTTGAATTTTTACGTGACACTAGATCGACCCCAAGGAGCTTGTTCAGTTCTGATTGGGTAATGTATATTTCCAATGGAGATTAACCACGAATGAGCTTAACATTGATTTATTGTAATAACGTCAAATTGAAGTCAGAAGTCTTTTAAATTTTTAAACAAGTCTATCAAGATGAAAGTTTCTCTAATGTTCTGGAAGCAAGGAACAAAAGAAAATTAGGGATGCATTTTTTTTTCCAGTTGCACACTGCAAATTAGCAAAAACGGTCCTATTGGGCCCACCGTGCCATCTCGTGCCAAAAGCGAGGGGAGCCTGGGGGGGGGTCACGCACACATGCATGGTGCACATTGAATTATGGGTGTAGGTATGCCCGCATATGCCCTCCATGCTTTCCCCGCTTTTGGCATGCAATGTCCAAAAGGTTAGACATCACTGGCATAATGCCTCTTCACAACTACCGGTTCACCTGAATAGATACGAACCGGTTGAATCCCACCCCTGAAAAAAGGTCATAAAATGGGGCAAAACTCACTAAACAACTGTCTCACTTAGCAACAGAAACACCCCCCACGCAGAGAGAGAATGAGAATGAATCCCAGGCAAAAAAACCTGTAACGTCACCACACATATATTTATCCATAAGTGTATTAAACATTAAGATTACACTTTCTTTTACTACCTGTTTAATGTTGAACCATTTGCTGTGCATTACATTTATCCTCACATAGGTTTCATTCCTATCATACAGTAAACCTATTTCATTTTTTAGCTCCATAGTTGTGTTAAATTTCTATAATTTAAATCTATTCACTTTATCATATGCTTTCTCTAAATATGCATACACACAATACATTTTTATTCTCATATATTTCTTGGTGTTAAATTGAAAAGTGAGAATCTGATATGCATGTTCCAAGCTTGGCATAAAGCCAAAGAGCATTTCCATATTTTGTGCATTTTTTTTTTGCGCGTTCAGTCGGAATTGTGACATTTAAAAATATATATTTCTAAAACATCCAACATACCACCCAACTTTTCTTAAGGGAGGAATTTTACAAGTAATTGAAAGCATACATTTTTTGGTCGCCACTCGCTTTATTACTTAAATACTAATTAAAACAGAATTGGGTTTGGTTTTTCAAATTCATGCTAAAAGAAAAAAAAAAGAGTAATTTGCAGAAGGAATTATAGGAAGAACTAGAAGAACTTGGAATGTCCTTTAAATGACCCACTAAAACCAACCCAGTGACTATTTGGACAGGAAATAAGATATTGTATGCGAGGGTGATGGTTTTGGAACTATAGCAATAAAATCCTCAATATCCCTAAAAAAATTTTCAAAGGATTTCAAATTCTTTTTAGTAGCATCCAGAAAGAGTAGTCCAGTGAGAAGTCAAAGTAATTTAGATTCAATCTCCTTCCAAAAATGAAATGAACAGAAGGTTTATTAAAAGGAAATGAAGAGGAAATTGAACTTTCATACTTCATGGTGCAATTGCAATGTCAGAAAACAATATTTGTCAACAGAAAATTTAGGGAATAGTATTATTTGTCTCTTACCATAGAAGGCAAGTCTTCCACATTGTAGACTTGTGGTGTGTGTGTGTTATTGTCACAGAGTGTAAGAATCTGAATGTTCACTTCTGGCACCTCTTGTTTTGAACAGAAGAGTTGAAATCTGTAATCTTTCTCCTCCTTCACAATTTTTTTTTTTATCACAGTAAATAATCCTTTCATTATCCCTTCATTTTGGGGTCATGCAAAGCATCGAGATTCACAAGATACAACCATAAATCTCAGTGAACTTATTTGGCAGGGGCTTTGTAGTTGATGGGGTACTGAAACTGTAGACTCCCCCCTCTCTGTTTGTATATTATGTGAGATGAGAACATTTTACCTGATAGCTTTGATAGACTTTGATGGAGTTTGAATGTCAGTACTTTAAACAGCGGTGGGACGCGGTGGCTCAGTGGCTAAGACACTGAGTTTGTCGATCGAAAGGTCAGCAGTTCAGCAGTTCGAATCCTTAGTGCTGCATAACGAGGTGAGCTCCTGTTACTTGTCCCAGCTTCTGCCAACCTAGCAGTTTGAAAGCACGTAAATAAGCAAGTAGAAAAATAGGGACCACCTTTGGTGGAAGGTAACAGCGTTCCATGCGCCTTTGGCATTTAGTCATGCCAGCCACATGACCACAGAGATGTCTTTGGACAGTGCTAGCTCTTCAGCTTTGAAACAGAGATGAGCACCGCCCCCTAGAGTCGGAAACGACTAGCACATACATGTGAGGGGAACCTTTACCTTTACCTTTACTTTAAACAGCAGAGTTCATAATGACAGATTTCTTACCGATATCCTCTGATCGTTGGAATTAGCTGGTAATGATTTTTTTTTTTGGTTAACCTTTAATTCTTTAAGCAGAAAAAAAAAAGAACTTTTCAATCCTGAAAAAGAGTGGAGCAGCTCTGTTATTTCTGAACTCAATCTTTCAGCATTTGCTCATTTTGTTCTTTATCTAGTGCTGCTTTTATTCAGTCATTCATTTGCAAATAACATTGAATGAAAGAAAGAAAATTAAGAGGGATGGGAGAAAGAAAAAATAATAATACCCAGGCTATTTGAATACCAGAAGTGGATTAAAGTTTTTCATTTTATAAATTGTTATTATTTAATTTTTAAACAGTGAATTCAGTCCAAATTACCACAAATTTTATTGCCTCGGTTTAACTCTCATTCAGTGCAGACCTAAACAATGATTGAAATGTGGCACATTGCATTAAACCATGTTCTTTAATCAGGGACATTGGTATCTTTTTGGGGTTATGAATACTTTTTTGCAACAGATCAAGCTTAGTACATCAAAATTCTTTAAGCATTGAGGTAATCATTTTTTTAAAATTTGATTTATATGCCGCCCTTCTCCGGAGACTCAGGGCGGCTTACAATGCGTTAAGCAATAGCCTTCATTCTTTTGTATATTTTATACAAAGTCAGCTTATTGCCCCCACAAACTGGGTCCTCATTTAACCTACCTTAGAAAGGATGGAAGGCTGAGTCAACCTTGAGCCTGGTAAGATTCGAACCTGTAGTAATTGCAGGCAGCTGTGTTAATAACAGGGTGCTTTAAACCACTGTACTACCAAGGCTCTTTGAAGATGTTGTATATCCTTGCAGCCCAGAAATGTGGTTGCCTGCGCCCTAACTGAGCGATAAAATTAGGATGGAGGTCAAACCCACAAAAAGAAAACAAAAAAAGAAATAGGTTGTACAAAAATAGAAATTTCTAACCCAAGCAACAGTGAAGCCAGTGATTTTAAAATATGAATGATTATGTGAAAACATAGAGGAGGCGACATATTGGTCAATATCATCCTGAGGATAATGACAGATCTCTGCATTGCCGTAATTTTGGGACATGGAAAGAGCCTCAAATTGATGGTTTTGAATTATCTACTTTGAAACTTCTTTTTGTGTTGATAAATATATTATAATTATCTTGAATTATAAGGCAAGAGAATCACATTGGGACATGCAGAAGATCGGGTTGTTACCCAATACGATGATGGAAACTAATAATCCTGATGAAACCCACAATTATTATTATATGGAATACAATTATAATGTCACTCGGGTGGTTGTTTTTACTTTTATATATATAAGAAGATGTTTACTACTGATGGGGGCAGATATGATTGGAGATCTTGAATAAACTGTTGCATCCGCAAGCTATGTCACCCTATTATGGATGTTGGTTTTAACAATCCAGTGGAAAGACTTCAAGAAGATATTATATGGACTATAAATTTAAAGTTATTGTCTTTTCTTTTTTTATTTAGATATAATGGAATATATATATATATATATATATATTCTTAAGTAGTGTGGGCAGTGAATTAAAGATATCAAGAATTGTTGTGTATGGTAAATTTGTAAGACAGTGGGTGAATAAGCTAGCTACAGACTGATTAGTTTAAGAAAAGGGATTTTTAAGTGATACATTTAGGGGAGTGGAGGAAATGGATAGAGTGGAATAAATGTTAAATTAGATTTTATGGGGAGCCCGCTTTGAAATGTTATTAAAGTAGGACTTATTGTATAGTTTTAAAGTGGAAGGTGGTTTTGAATTGTTGCAATAATGCATAGATATAAAACACTATTATGCTAAATTAGAGTTATTTTATAATAGTTATAGTATAATGTGTTTGTTTTTTTTTGTTTTTTTTTTTTCTCTTCTTCTTTTCTGAAATGTATGGATAAAGGGGGATTTATAATACTTTTAGTAAGTAAAGGTCAGTATTTTGAGGAGGGAGTAAGTAATCTGTTATGAATTAGGGTTTTTTTTTGTTACGAAGAAGTCACAGGGGGGGAAGGGTGGGGAGGGGGGGTTAGGGAGGGGGGGGAGGGGGGGGGAAAAGGGGGAAAAATTTGTATTTGAAAACCTTTTCAATAAAAAAAAAAAAAGAAAGGATGGAAGGCTGAGTCAACCTTGAGCCTGGTGAGATTCGAACTTACAGTAATTGCAGGCAGCTGGTGTTAATCACAATGCTTTTAGTCTGCTGAGCCACCAGGCCCCCCTCTCAAAATGGCTAAAATGGATATTGCTTTCTACTCTCTTCCTCTCTTTCTCTCCCTCCCTCCCTCTCCCTCTTCCTTTCTCCCTTTCTTTCAAATTGAGGACAGTAACGTTAATCCAGAAATATTATAACCTTTAAACCAGGGGTGAAATGCTACTGGTTCGAGCTAGTTTGAGTGAACTGGTAGTAATAAAAAGCTACTACAGATGAACCAGTAGGAAAAAAAAGCTATTAGTTCCTCCTAACAGGTATTTCCAATGATCAGCTGTCCCACGGGGTTTAGTTTTGCTAGAAAGCAGGAAATCCTCCCTCCCCAAATGTTCTACTTACCTTCCCAAGCCTCCTTTTGACACATAATGTGCATGCATGTGCACACGCATATCACACATTTGGAGCATGGTACGCATGCACATGCAGCGTGCATTTGGGGTGCAGCACGCATGCGCAGCCAGTGAATTGATAGCAAACCGGTTCGGATTTCACCACTACTTTAAGCATAGTGCAATAGACGCAGAACTTAATTAAAATCATATTAACATCGCATTAAGTCATCAGCTGGGTAACTTTGCATCAGTGACTCTCTCTCTCTCTCTCTCAGCCCAGCTCACATCACAGGGTTGTTGTGAGGAAAATAGGGAGAGAAATGAGTTTAGGTATGTTTGCCCACTTGAGTTATTTATAAAAATAATAAAGGTGGGATAAAAATCTAATAATAATTTTCAATGTACCCTGTTTCCCCAAAAATAAGACATCCCCTGATAACATTTAAACAGAGAGCTGGAAATCAGGTAAGACAGCAAAAGGAGGCCCATCTTGCTCCACGTGCCCCAAAATAATAAGACCTCCCCGAAAATAAGGCCAAGCACTTATTTCAGGGTTCAAAAAAAATATAAGACAGGGTCTTATTTTTGGGGAAACACGGTAGGTTGTTTGATTTTACTTTACTTTACTTTACTTTTATTTGATTTGTATACCGCCCTACTCCCGAAGGTCTCAGGGCAGTGAACAGCCAACAATAAAATACATACATACAAAATTTAAAAAGCAGAAATAAAATCGAATTAAATAGTTTGGCCCAGACAGATTAAAACCCCAATCAATTTTAGTTTTCTTGATGGAAGGACCCAGGTATTATAATTAGAAAACCTTGTTTGATGTTTTCAGAATCCTCCATGATGACTGATAGCTTAAAATACTGCCTTAACACAGCCGTTGACTTGAAATCTGAAACTCATGTGCTCTGGCTAAAATAAATGAGGGATTAAACTGAATGCTAGCAGTTACTATTTAGAGAAACGCAATACCAGCCAAACCATGCATTGAAGCACAAAATCTACTCAACATTCTGAGACTAAAGAAAGCCAAACTGGCTATACAGCAAGATCAAGTATTACCTCTGGCACCTTTCATTTTGTTAAAGCAATCCAACTGAAAAAAAAAAAGCACATGTGCTTTAAATCTGAACAAGCAAAATTGATTCATGATACCTCACAGCAATTAGCATAAAGTCACAGCTGCTTTTGATCATACATTGCATCTCCCCACCCACAAATCTCCAATGCTTAGCAGAAGGCTGAAATTTGGTCTAACTTCCATGTGTTTATATTAACGCAAATGAGAAAGAAACAGAGAAAGAAAGAAAGAAAGAAAAAAAGAAAGAAAGAAAGAAAGAAAGAAAGAAAGAAAGAAAGAAAGAAAGAAAGAAAGAACAGTCTCTAAAGGGAAGGGCCAGTTTGCATCTCAGTGCTCACATCAGTTCAATTTAAAAAATAAAATTAGAAGGGTACAATGCATTTCTTGTTTTCTGGATCTTTTTTCCAGAAGAAAACAAAAATCAGTCCAGTATGCAGATAACTATAAAGCACTTTAACCACAGGTGGTGTAACCAAAGTGTAGTATTGCAGGCAAACTCTGCCTGTAGCCTGGAGTTTGATCCTGACAGGGCTCAAGGTCGAGTCAGCCTTTCATCCTTCTTGAGGTTGCTAAAATAAGGACCCAGATTCTTGGGGACAGTGTATCAGTAATGCTAGCATTGTAAAGTGCTCAGAGAGTCCTATAAAGCACTATGGGATGATACATAAGCATAAATGTTAATGCTATTATTAGTATCTGCATGTTTGTGCACAGACACACACACAGGGTAGCATTATTAGGTCAAGCCGACCTAATAATAATGGGATGAATCTTGACTTGGTGTTTAGCAAATTGTGTACATCCTCTAAGACAGTCAAACTCAAGGCGCGTGGGCCAGATCCAGCCTGTGGGATGCTTAAATCTGGCCTGTGGAGCTGACCTGGAAATAGCAAAGGACAGGCCCATGGTGCCTCTGGCATCCAAAACAGGGCATGAGGGGGTGCGTGTGGGCTCCCCGTGCTCCATTTTGGCCAGCAAAGTGCTGCGGGAGGCCATTCAAGCCTGGTGGCTCAGCAGACTAATAGCATTGTGATTAACACCAGATGCCTGCAATTACTGTAAGTTCGAATCTCACCAAGGCTCAAGGTTGACTCAGCCTTCCATCCTTTCTAAGGTAGGTAAATTGAGGACCCAGTTTGTGGGGGCAATAAGCTGACTTTGTATAAATATACAAAAGAATGAAAGCTATTGCTTAATGCATTGTAAGCCGCCCTGAGTCTCCAGAGAAGGGTGGCATATAAATCAAATTAAAAAGAAAAAAAAGCCGGGCATGGGGGGGGGGCACATGCAGCCCCCAGACACCCCATTTGGCCAGCAGGGTGCTGCAGGAGGCATCCATCTTATCTCCCCTCCTTGGCCATCCCGCGGAGGAAAGCTATAATGCTGATCCGGCCCTCGAAGAAATCCAGTTTGACCCCCCTGCTCTAAGAGAAAGAGATTGTTTGAGACTTTGAACTGTTGAGTTCCCAAGAAGTAAAGTGGACACTGTATAAGTGGGCTGAGTAAAGGAAATTGGGTCTCTATTCCATGACGAACAGATTGCTGCTGTGACAAAATGGACACCAAAGGAAAGAAAAGGCTGAGAAATAATCCAGGGAGCAGACAAGAGTGCAGAAAAACAGCAAAGATAGAATTTTTTCCTTCTTCCCCAGGAACCCAACAGAGATGTAAACTACGCAGTTTTAACCAAGAGCACATCTGCTCCCTTGGGAAAAGAGAATTCTCCCTTCCTTTGAAAGAGGCTACATGGACTCCCGTGTTTTCCTCTTTCCCGTTCTTTAATCTTTAAAATAAACTTTGTGCTTTTAAACTTTAGAAAGGCTCCATTGGTGTACTTACTTTCAGGGCTGTGTGACTTTCTTCTCTCTGGAGGCTTGGTGACCCTGTAGAAACTCTCTGCTTCATTCCCACCCAGAACTGCAACTGCATCTCTAAGCAGAAAAATATCCCACACCGTTGCAAGCAGGTGCATGCAACCGCAGCACGTTTGAACCAACAACTTAGAAAAGATACGGTAACCTCTCCATCTGTGCTCTCCTCTGAGAATAGAAAAAGGTTGCATCGTTCCCCATTTCTCTTCGCTCCCCTTTCAATCCGCTCTTCAGCTGTCATGAAAAAAGGCAGCTAAATGAGAGAGAATGGTAGGAGGGAAGCATTGCCCATATTACTGCATTAAATACAGGCTTTTCATTTTCCCAGGGGATCAGCTGGCTCAGAGGATCTAAACACAGCTACTTCTCTTCACTTCTGCTTTGCTGGTCTTCCAGCAACAGGGCACTGGAAATATTGAAGCTTTCTTAAATTCAAGTACACTAATGAAACCTTATTGTAGAGTTGTCCATCGCAGGTATTGCTGATTCTGCTGATGGACGGCTGTTAGCAGTTTGGCAAGTTTGATTCTCACTGGTTCAAGGTTGACTTACCCTTCCATCCTTCCGAGGTCAGTTAAATGAGGACCCAGATTGTAGGGGCAATATGCTGACTCTGTAAACTGCTTAGAGAGCTATAAAGCACTGTGAAGCAATATATAAGCAGGGATGGGATTCAATTGGTTCGGACCGGTTCAGGAGAGCCGGATGTTAATTTAAATCTGGTTCGCTGAACCAGTTGTTGCAAGGACTGGCTGACCCCTCCCACCCCACCCTGCCCCTCCCAGGAGTCTCCAGGCAGCCCATTTTGATGCCAGGTAAGTGCAGGGCCCGCATGGAGCCTCTGGGAGGGCAAAAAACTGGCCTACCGGAAGTTCAGGAAGTCCGGAAACAGGCTCATTTCCAGCCCCCAGAGAACATTTTCGCCCTCCCAGAGGCTCAAGAAAAGCTTCTGGAGTCTGGGGAGGGCAAAAAACAGGCCTACCAGAAGTACTGGAAGTCCGAAACTGAGCCTGTTTCTGGCCTTCGGAGGGCTTCCGGAGCCCTGGGGAGGCTGTTTTTGCTCTCCCAGAGGTTCAAACAAAGAGGTCCGGAGTCTGGGGAGGATGAAAACATCCCCCATGGTGCAGGAGGCCAAGTAGGCCACGCCCACCATGGCCACGCCAACCCAGCAACCGGGCAGAGAACCGGTTGCTAAAATTTCTGAATCCTACCCCTGTATATAAGTCTAAGTGCTATTGGTATTATTATTTCCATTCTTTATTAAATATCCTGAGATATGTTTTATCTCAAGATGTTACTATTGGATCAGCCTGATTTTATTTCCTTACCCAAGTACTGTTCAATAGTCTGCAAGGTATGCCAAAGGATTAACTCTAACTCATTTTAGATATTTTAAAATGATGTTTATGTATTCAAGATAGGCAGTGATCAATATTTATATGTATATGTGTATATCAGGGGTGGTTCTACTTACCTTTACTACCGGTTTGCAATGGGGCCGTGCGCGCACGCTCTTCTGCGCATGCGGAGAAGCGTTTTGATGACGTCGGGGTGGGTGGAGAGACGCTCCCTCCAGTTTTACTACCGGTTCTATAGAACCGATCCAAACTGGGGACAACTCACCACTGGTGTATATGTATATGTTAGAGTGTAGGTATATACATATGCATGTATATAGCATATATGTGTGTGTGTTGTGTATGTTTACACTTTTGAGACCAGGCAACAATTTCATTTTTAATGCATGCCAGGGTACCCATGGAAAAAAAATGACAATAAAAGTTATCTTTTCATTTCATCTTAATAAAGTGTGACTCTTGTGTTTTATTTGCTGGTCTATGACTGAATAAAGATTTGATTTGTCCATCATTGAAATATGATAGTAACATGTTGCTACTTGACATGGAAGATCTATCTAACGAGCTGAAAATCCTGTTTCTCAAGGAAATCAACAAGACAGGGTACTCACTGTGTTCCCAACTTAATAGTCAACTTTTTCAATTATCATAGTGCTCTGCTTTGTAAAGGGCAAGGGGAAAGTAATAGCGCTCTGCGACTCCAATTACACCCTTGGTCCCATTTCAGTCCAGGTCAGCCTTGTGAGAAGTTACAAATTGAAGGATTCATAGTGCAACAGACACCTGCTTTTCATTCCGAAGGTCTTGATTTCAATAACCAACATCCCCAGAAAGGAGTGCAAAAATTCCTGTTCAAAATTCTGGAGACACCGTGTATAAACTCCGTAGTTAGTTGAGGATATGGGGAGCTTTCTATAATCCATACACATATCTTTTAAACGAATACCTACATCTCTGCCATACTGGTTCATTGTTTTGAGAAATAGAATGGTTTTTCCACTTTAAATATTGGCATAATAAACATTGGCATAAACATCTCGATTTTACTGGGATTATGATTATCACTATGATTCAAAATCACAAATTATTCCAGAGAAAAGTTTAGGGTTTAGAAGTGTTGCACAGAGACAATGAATTGATTTAAATTGGTGTGCATGCAAAGAGATCTTTACTGGCATTGTGTCTACTATGGTTGAATGCTACTTGGATGAACACATTCAGTTTTGTGATTAATGCTCACATGTGGCACCTAATTGTGCTCTTTATTGGAATAAAACAAATGCTACCATCTTTGTAGATATATGTCTCTTTTTGAATTTTCTAGACTGCATCGCTCTAAAATTAGTGATTCAAATAACACAGCTTTGCCAACAGCTTTTCCCTCTCCAATGTTAAATGAAACCCTGGCCAGTGCAAAATGCGTAATTTTTGCTATAATGAAGTTCTCAGCAGAAATTGAAACGTGATTCCCTTTTGAAGTGGCTCAGCATAACTTCAGTTCATCAGAACGGCCAACGAAGAAGCTCTAACTTCAAAATGAATAAAAAGAGCCAACTAAAAGAGCAAAGTTCCCTTTTCAAATCATTCTCAAAACTGAACAGAAACATCACAGCTATGTAGCTTTCTACAGAGGATATATTATTTGCTCAGAAGCAGATGTAATATAGTTAATTCTGTCTTCGGTAAAAAGCACATTGATCCATGGTTTTTGGTCTGGAAAAGCAAATGAATTCATGGCAGAATGCAATCTTTATTGCATTATACAGGTGTCATATCTAATTGATATAAACAGTCCATTCACCAGGAGAGAACACCTAACAAGCATTCCTTTATGTTAGAAGTAATAAAACACAGATCCTGACCATTATCCAATTCTTTTTACCTCTTTAAAAGAGGCTATTTTGAGAAGTCTTTCCACAGATGTTTTGGTTTATGAAGTTATGCACAAATTTTCCCTTGCTTTCTTATCACCCCCATCCCCTCCTCCGCCAAAAGAAACACAGATGTCTGAATAGTCTTATTCGGTTGAGCAGAATTTAAGCTCCATTCTTAAAGGCTATCTCCATAATTTCCAATCATTGTTTGTGCTGCAGCTTTTTATCATAATCATAAATGCAGCACTATTACCTTTTTATTCTTCCTATGACCCCTGCACAGTACACATATGCACATGTAAAGGTAAAGTTTCCCCTCACACGTATGTGCTAGTCGTTCCCGACTCTAGGGGGCAGTGCTCATCTCCGTTTCAAAGCCAAAGAGCCAACGCTGTCCGAAGACATCTCCATGGTCATGTGGCTGGCATAACTAAACACCAAAGGTGCACGGAACGATGTTACCTTCCCACCAAAGGTGGTCCCTATTTTTCTACTTGCATTTTTTATGTGCTTTCAAACTGCTAGGTTGGCAGAAGCTGGGACAAGTAACAGGAGCTCACCTCGTTATGCAGCACTAGGGATTCGAACTGCTGAATTGCCAACCTTTCGATCGACAAACTCAGTGTCTTAGCCACTGAGCCACCGCATCCCACTACTGTTTAAAGTACTGACGTTCAAAGTCTATCAAAGCTATCAGGTAAGCTATTCTCATCTCACATAATATACAAACTGAGAGGGGGGAGTCTACAGTTTCAGTACCCCATCAACTACAAAGCCCCTGCCAAATAAATTCACTGAGATTTATGGTTGTATCTTGCAAATCTTGTTGCTTTGCATGACCTCAAAATGAAGGGATAATGAGAGGATTATTTATTATTTTTCTACTTGCATTTTTTATGTGCTTTCAAATTGCTAGGTTGGCAGAAGCTGGGACAAGTAACGGGAGCTCACCCCATTACACGGCACTAGGGATGCACATGTACATACACACAATAAATATAGACTTCTGCACGTTTTCTTTCCCAAAATTTTGGAGACATTTTTGCCACCACCAACATATTTTGATATCTGCCAACGGGCAAACTTACAGTTCTACCAGAATTCAAATATGATGTTATGGATGTGAAATAGGGAATATAAAGTAAGCAAAATGACTAATGACTAGAATATCTTTCTCATGTAAAAATGTCATAACGTAGATCTCTTAAAACAAGAATAGGATAAAAGTAAAATATTTTTATAAAATAAAAACTTCCTCTTGACCATGTTTGGGTTGACCAAAGAATAACCCTTAAGATGTGAATCTAGGATTCAACAGACTCATTTCACATCTGCTCTCAGCCATAAAAAATTGGGCTTGATGATGATAGCATTAATGTTAAAATGTATTCATAGATGCACATATATTGTATGAATTTATTAAAAGAGTAGCTTTATATATTGCACCAAGGCATGCTTTCATCTCACTTGCTTACCAAAAAACACTGCGCCAGAAATCATGGTTTAAAAATTTAAGGGGCTGAGCTCATGTATTAAACTCAAGCACTACCAAATGCTGTAATATGTAAAGTCATCCTATATATAAAAAAAATGTCCTTCAAATGACATGATGGATCATACCCACCATATATATGATTGCATGCTTCTTCCAATGCCAAAATAATAAGTATTCCCTAGCTGTATCTTATGCTTAACTAGCCAACTATATTATGTTACTGCAATTCACCCTATTATACTGCCAACATTTCCTCATTCCATTGACGAATTCTCCTTCAGTTGACCTGGCCAGGACAAGTTCAAATCCAGTTATGAATGCTAATGCTTGGAAAGATTGGTATCTTTAATGCAATACACATCTCCAAGGTAAGATCATTTAGTACATGGGATCATTTGTCTCCATTCCTCAACCCTTCTCCAAGCCTTCCTTTCCTTCCACGTATTGCTAAATGATGCTACTTCCTTGGCTACCTTGCTGCTTTAACAATGGGCAGATTCCGAAGTGTGACATGAAATAGGTTATTTCATCTAAGGTGGTTCAAGCTGAAGCAGGGAGTGACAAGAGAATAGAGCAGGCAGTCACTGCTAATGGCAAACGCAACATTTTGATAGACTAAAGGTTGAGCAATGAATTTCAATTATGGCATGTCAGGATGCCAAAATGTAGGTACCTGATAACAATTCCACAGCTTCCAGCTCCTTAGATTTTCTTTCTTTACAATTTCAATAATGCTCTTCGCTCTTAGCGCATTTTTCTTTCTTTTCCACCCTTTTAATAAAAACAAGAAGCCAATAGATATTATCTCTCCTATAAGAAAAGCCATTTTTTGGCTTTCTTTCAGCCAGAAGGGTATAATAATTAAATGAAACATGCTTTCAGAAGGCTGCAGACACCCAATGGATTCCCTCTTGTTCCCATTATTTATCGCTCAGTTAGGGCGCAGGCAACCACATTTCTGGGCTGCAAGGATATACAACATCTTCAAAGAGCCTTGGTAGTACAGTGGTTTAAAGCACCCTGTTATTAACACAGCTGCCTGCAATTACTACAGGTTCGAATCTTACCAGGCTCAAGGTTGACTCAGCCTTCCATCCTTTCTAAGGTAGGTTAAATGAGGACCCAGTTTGTGGGGGGCAATAAGCTGACTTTGTATAAATAGACAAAAGTATGAAGGCTATTGCTTAACGCATTGTAAGCCGCCCTGAGTCTCCGGAGAAGGGCGGCATATAAATCAAATTAAAAAAAAAAAAAAAAGCCTGTGCAGGTCAGATTGGAGATCCTCTCCAGTACCAAATTTGATTTAAATCACACCTGTACTTAATACAGGTTGCAGTGAATATATACCAGTCACGCATTTAATCGTTTCCCCCTGTTATTAAATATTAAAATTTGCTAATAACTTGAAGAAACAGGGAATGTTTAGCCTAGAGAAAAGAACATAGCTAGGATATGTCGGTGTCAGTCAATAGCTGGAATGCAGGCATTCACAAGCTCTTGCCTGCTTTTGTCAAAATGACAAAAGCAGCAATGTGTTGTTGTGCCACAAGCTGTACTCCTTTGCAACATGAATGAGATATCACAACGCACATACAAAAGGTGTGTGGGCTTGCCTCAAAATAGCACAACATTGCTGGTATCAGGCTGACCGATTTAACTCCCTTCTCCTTCCCTGCTTCTTTGGCTGATCCGGAAGGCTCTCACACAGAATAAGATCGAAGTTGGTTTTCCATTCCTGAGATTAAATCAGGGATTCAAGTTACAGAAAGTTAAGAACATTCAAGTTGAATGTTAAGAAAATGCTAAGAAAACCGAATTCTATACAGTAGTGGCCAAAATTACGGAAACCTTTTGGGAAAAGTGTATTTTTGAGGTTCGATGGCTAATAACACCACTTTTTTGGGGGGGGGGGGAGTTTCAAGATAATCATATTCCACTGCTGGAATGGCCCAGACCATAACTCAGTTGAAAATCTATGGAGCCGACCATAGAAACTTGTTAGTCAGAAGCGGCCCAGCAATAAAACCCAGTTAATAGAAACCATCATTCAATCTTGGTTTCACATTAGAACAGCTGCAGAACTAAAAAACTTGGTTCACTCCATGGGAAGATGTTGTAAGGCCTTAATTCATGCTAAAGGTTACCCAACTATTAACTGGCATGGTGATAATTTTTGTATATCTCGTTTTTTCTACATGTTTCACTTTACTTCTTTATACGGTAACTGCTATTCTAATAGCAAATCCTTCATAAAAGTTATTGCATTACATTCTTCATTAAATTATCTTTCCATTGATATATAATTTTATGGTACGACTCCCCCCCCAAAAAAGTAGTGTTATTAGCTAGTTTTAGAAAATACACTTTTCCCAAAAGGTTTCCACACTTTTGGCCACTACTGTATGGACATGATACACACTTTTCACTAGATGCCTTCAAACCATATACCAGAAATGATTTAACTCAGATTCCTGCATTGATCAAGGGTTGTGAATCAATAACCTAAATAAGCCCATTTCAATTCTTGGAACAATGAAACATTTGACAGTCTCTTTGGACATAATCCATGTCCTTTGTTATTAGCTACTTCTCTGAGGCTTCCGATTATACACCTCAATTCTAATGACTCCTGCCCATGAAGTCTCTGCTTTGTGTCTAGAGACGAATCTTTTTAAGACTGACTGTTCCTCACTTCCTCGTCTCAGATTTCATGCAAGGTCAGCATAACTCTCTGCTTGCTTATGGAAGGAAAAAAAAAAGTTCAAAATCTTGCAAACTCTTGATATTTGTGAATGTTGAACAAGAATGTAAATGAGTGCTTTTCAAATACTTCTGTGGTTTACATAACACAATGGATGGCATGCCTTACAAGATAAAGTTTTGTGCAAATGAGTTCACCATCTGGAGGCTCATGAATACTGAAAAGAGTTGGCTTTGATAGCAAACTCAATGCTTTTGAATTCCGAAGACAGGGTTTTGAGATCTATAAGTCTTGGGTGATATTCCTAGCAGTTATTTCTTTCCATCAATGTGCCGGGTTTCTTTGATTTTTTTGTAAGATTTAAAATATTAAGCAACAAATCCACAAATTTTTTTCCCCTCTGATTACACTCACTGCTATCCAGTTTGCTTGTGCCACTTTTTTCCCCTTATTTTGCTCATTCAATATCTTACAGCATTTAGCTATTATGACACCATTCATTTTCAGCAGATTTTAGCTTTCCTGTAATATTATGATTGCTTCAAGGCTGCCGAAACCTTTGCTGCGTGTGTTAGTTGTAGAACTTAATTCTAGCTAGATTTTAAATCCGTATTAAGGGATACCTGAAGTCCTCAGAAATCAGTCCCTTTTGGAAAACTTTTATCAGCTTACAGGTCCCTGCATCTCAGTATTGTGATGATATTTTTTTTTCAATGAAAGCAATACAGAGGAATTATTGAGTCTGTCATCTGCACCTCTATAACTGTCTGGTTTGCTTCTGCAACCCAACAAGACAGGCACAGACTTCAGAGGATAATTAGAACTGCAGAAAAAAAAAATTGCTACCAATCTACCTTTCATTGAGGACCTGTATACTGCACGAGTCAAAAAGAGGGCTGTGAAAATATCTACAGACCCCTCACATCCTGGACATAAATTGTTTCAACTTCTACCCTCAAAACGATGCTATAGAGCACTGCACACCAGAACAACTAGACACAAGAACAGTTTTTCCCCAAACACCATCACTCTGCTAAACAAATAATTCCCTCAACACTGTCAAACTATTTACTAAGTCTGCACTACTATTAATCTTCTCATCGTTCCCATCACCCATCTCCTTCCACTTACGACTGTATGACTGTAACTTTGTTGCTTGTACCCTTACGATTTATACTGACTGTTTCCTAATATGATTTGATTGCTTATTTGTTCCATATGACTATCATTAAGTGTTGAACCTTATGATTCTTGATTAACATATCTTTTCTTTTATGTACACTGAGAGCATATGCACCAAGACAAATTCCTTGTGTGTCCAATTACACTTGGCCAATAAAGAATTCTATTGTCTATTCTATTCTATACATCCCAATACATTGGTGTTTATATGATATTTGATCTTACTGACTCTTATCTCGGCCTTAATTTTCAGTACACTTTACTACTTACAGGCAAATATATTTTGAGTAACAAAAAAATGAATGAAAGGAAACCCAACAAAACCCAAAGACTTGTAGTATTCAAAGTCATTTCCTCCCTCTATTTTTAATTCAAAGCCACAGTGTTGTTGATAATGGCGATCAACATAAATTAGATGGAGGCTGGGAAAAAAAATCTATGCATCAAAAAGAGAAAGTGGGTAAAATGAATCAGTTAAGGAAATTATAGAGAAAGTGTTAATTTCAGAATAGTTAATGCTGAAAGTTCTGTTACATTCCTAATGTATATGTCTTAATTTATATATCTTAATAGAAGGTCTAACGGCCAATTTGGTATAGTGGGTTAAGGCATCGAGATAGAAACTGATATACTGTGAGTTATAATCAGTGGTGGAATTCAATTTTTTTTACTACCAGTTCTGTAGGCGTGGCTTGGTGGGCATTGTGTGGCTTGGTGGGCGTGGCTTGGTGGGCATAACAGGGGAAGGATATTGCAAAATCCCCATTCCCTCCCCACTTCTGGGAGAAGGATATTGCAAAAACTCCATTCCCACCCCACTCCAGGGGAAGGATATTGCAAAATTTCCATTCCCACCCGCCAGTCAGAGGTGGTATTTGCCAGTTCTCCAAACTACTCAAAATTTCCTCTACCAGCTTTCCAGAACCTGTCAGAACCTGCTGAATAGCACCCTATTATAATCTCACCCTAGATAGGAAGCCAGCTGGATGACCTTCAGCCAGTCACTTTCTCTCAGCCCTAGGAAGAAGACAAACCATTCCTGAAAATCATGTCAAGAGAACTGCAGGGACCAGGTCAATGCAGTTACCAGGGCTCAGCACTGACATGAAATAATAACAACATTTTAAAAAAAAGTAAAATGGATTCATGTTCTTCACTCTTGTTTCATTCTAAGTTATGTCCATATTTCTTATCAGCTTTAGAACATTCTTTATTGGCCAAGTATGACTGGACACACAAGGAATTTGTCTCTGGTGCATAAGCTCTCAATATACAAACAAATAGGTAAAGATAAAGGTTCTCCTCACATATATGTGCTTGTCTTTCCCGACTCTAGGGGGCGGTGCTCATCTCCGCTTCAAAGCCGAAGAGCCAGCGCTGTCCGAAGACGTCTCCATGGTCATGTGGCCAGCATGACTAAACACCAAAGGCGCACAGAATGCTGTTACCTTCCCACCAAAGGTGGTCCCTATTTTTTCTACTTGCCTTGGATGGAAGGCTGAGTCAACATTGAGCCTGGCGAGATTTGAACTTACAGTAATTGCAGGCAGCTGGTGCTACTTAACAGCACTTTAGTCTGCTGTGCCACCAAGGCTCTGAACCAGTTTATGTCCAAGATGTGAGTGGTCTCTAAATATTTTTAATCTATTAATATGAATAATTAGCATTAATATGAAGGTGGGAGGAAACATATGTGGTATTTTGAATCCCGTGAAAGAACTGAAAGAAAGAACTGAAAGAAAGAACTGAAATCGCCACTGTGATTTTGACTGCATTCTTTCTAAAGATACCCATGAAATGCTGCAGAGTGCCTCCAAATGGCTACTGTTGAATACACACACACACAAACACACACACATGTATGTGTGTATGTGATTCTCTTTCACCCAACCAAAATTCCCTCCTGTGTGAATAATACACTGCATTATTTTCCTAATCCTGTTCACTTAATTTTCTTCTTTCCAGCCTAGCTTGAAATTTTTATTATTACATGCTCAAATATTACCACAAACTACTATTTGCATAATAATGAATTCAAAAAGCATGCGCTTTCCAGTAAAAAAAAAGAGAGAGAACTATTTATTGCGATAATGCTTTAAATTAGATCCCTTGATCTCTCCCAGATTATTGTATAACTTTCCGATGGAATGTGTTAAATGCTTTATTTAATGCATTGTGAGCTTTATGTGGTAAAGCAATTTGTACTATTAAACAATGAAAACAAAATGAAATTTAAAAAAAAAAAGCTGCCAGGGTATTCAATGGCGTAAACTCTTGCTGCTTTATAATCTAAAAATATGAGAGCACTAAGTAATCATTTCATGCTGTTTCTGTGGCCACGTAAACGGCAAGACCGAACAATTTAAATGCTTCAGATGAGGACCAAAAATAAAAATTAAAGCTTAGGTTTCTTTCATCTGTCTTTGATGGTCCCACAGCAACTGAACTCCACACAATAAATAACTATAATTTGCATCTTTTATAATCAGACTGCTATTCAAGTGTGCAATCAGCTGCAAGCCAATGGGAGCTGCAATGAGTTCTCCAGAGGTATTCCCTTTGTCACAAAATGTGGTATATTTTCAGCTCCCTCAGTACTTCACATTCTCTCCAAGTTTCTCATTTGCAAATAGATCAAAAAGTTTTTTTTTCCCTCCCTCTTTTCTAAAGCTTCTCAAAGGTTTCTTTTAGAAACATGCAGAGGGCCACTTAGCCATTTTCATAATGACCTATTTCTCTTAATGTACCTCATCTGACAAACGACTTTGACAGAGATTGCTAAACTGGTGTAGATAATATGGTGTCCCTCATTCCACGTACAAAAAGTCTAGTAGATTAGAAAATGGGTTGTATATTGTAGTTGCAGGACAAAGTTCAACAGGTTCACATCCATCTGTTTAGGGTAAGATTGTCTTACACAGTTATCCAGCATTATGGGGTCCTTGGTGCTTTCTGAGCTTGGTTGCATTTTTGCCGATGTTTCATTACCCAACCAGATAACAAAATCAGTGCTAGAAGAGAATGGGGTTTGGTTTCTGTCAAATGAATTAGTTAAGGAAATGATAGAGAAAGTGTTAATTTAAAAATAGTTAATGCTGAAAGTTTAGTGACATTCCTAATGTATATGTGTTAATATATTCCTTGATAATCACTACTCTGATCCAGTGGTGAAATCCAAAAAATTTTTCTACTGGTTCTGTGGGTGTAGCTTGGTGGGCGTGGTGTGGCTTGGTGGGCGTGGCTTGGTGGGCATGACAGGGAAAGGATACTGCAAAATCTCCATTCCCACCCCACTCCAGGGGAAGGATACTGCAAAATCCCCATTCCTTCCCCACTCCTGGGGGAAGGATATTGCAAAATCTCCATTCCCACCCCACTCTGGGGCCAGCCAGAGGTGGTATTTGCCAGTTCTCCGAACTACTCAAAATTTCCGCTACCGGTCCTCCAGAACCTGTCAGAACCTGCTGGATTTCACCCCTGCTCTGATCCAAGCTGAAGACTGATGTTTAGACGTCTAGAGAATAAACTCAAATTAAATCCTAGCAAAGCAGAATTGCTGGCTTTCAATCAGCATCTATTAACACTGTTCCCATAATAATTCTGGATGTTAATGGGGTGTGACTTTGGACTTTCAGTTTCTGCTCAAGCAGCACATGGAAGCCACGTGCACCATCTAAATCTCCACCTGACCACAGTAACGCATGTTCCAAATATCATCTAATTGGACTACTTCCTTGCACTCAATGTGCTGGTAAAAATAAACTGGCATTGGCACAGGGGAAAAAAAAGCTGCTAGCAGGGCAACCTTCCTTGTGTAAAATTGTAGCTATCCTAAAATCTTGCATTGGTTGCCAGTAGGCTTCTAGGCAGCACCTTAAAAATCATGATGTGAGTTGGGGAGGAAATGAAATCTGAAAGCAACAGAGCAACAGAGAGCAATAACTACTCATAGGTGGTGGACATTCACACAATAGCTCTTAAGCGCACATCATAAATAGTTGTAAAGGTGAATTAGTTAATATATACTGTAATCTTCAGTTCAAGAAAGTCCCCCCCCCAGCTATGTTCTTGGGAAATATTGGAGAGTACTTATTTGAATGTTTAGAAATGTTTGGATCATAAAAAGGCATGCAGTATTATTTTAATTTATTATAATAAAGTCATACCTAATCTGATTTTAGATTCTGCAGAACATACAAAAGCTGCCAAATGCAAATGAACATGAACATATAGGAAATTAAATCATTTGTAGACTGATTCATTTAAGACCAAAAAGTAGAAAATCCTCAAGGATATAAATCAAAGCAATTATGAGGAATTCGTAGTTAATGGGGAAAGTTAGGAAGATTGCCCATCTAAGTCATATAACAGTCATTAGCAAAACCAGAATTTCAGATGTATTTTCCTATTTGGGTTGAAGAATGGCCATATAGAATAAATTCATCCCTTTGCTGATAAGTGCTGCCTTTTCACTGACAATTGACCTCTAACACTGAGAGATGAAAAACTAATTTAATTTTATTAGTCCCACTTTTAATCAGGGCCTGTCAATCATGCAGGTCTACATTGGCTGAAAATAAATGGAGATTCACACATAAAGACAATTGCTTTTAAAAAAATGAAAAAAAACCAATATTTTGCATTAGAGTCAAAATTTAACTGGGAAAACATTGGGGTTTTAGAATTTAATTCAAAATGATAATTGAATCTTGGAACGAACTATTGTTGAATGGAAGACTGTTGGCAATACAGCTAGGGTATTCTGGTTGTTTTCAGCACCCAACATCAGTAAAGTATTAGGTTTTGTTACTGACAATGATGCTAATTATATTCTGTATTTCCCAGGAAGAATAGATGTTGGGGAGATAAAACCTCACTCGGTTTATCTTTGATTTCTGAGAACTGTATGCTTCAAATGCTAATTAGTACTAAACTAAATGGCAACATATCACTGTATCAGCTCTCTTTGACTTTTGTTTTCTTCAAAAACAATATGAAAGGATCCAATTTAAAATGAGGGTCATGGGTTTGTTTATTTGTTTTTTTTTACTTACACTGTCCCGGGGAGATCTCTGAAAAGAGAGGGTATAAAATGCAGCATTATCACTTTGTTTTGAGCTGAACAGGAACCATAAAGTCGATATTTTTTCTTTAAAGTGACCTAAGAAACCCTATCATGAATTTGCATCATCCCAAAACTGTCATGTGTTGTCTCTAAGGCAGTGGTTCTCAACTTTCCTAATGCCACGACCCTTTAATACAGTTCCCCAACCATAAAATTATTCCTAAGACCATTGAAAATATGTGTTTTCCGATGGTCTTAGGTGACCCCTGTGAAAGGGTCATTTGACACCCAAAGGGGTCGCGACCCACAGGTTGAGAACCATTGCTCTAAGGGAAGGCTTAAACCAAATTCCCCATGGAATCTGCTGGGAAGGTTTCTGTAGGTTTGATTTGAGACAAGGGTGAATTTTTGTTTTGAATTTTTAAACATTGCAACTGTGCATTGTTTAAATGCAAATGCAAACATTTGCATTTCAACAATGCAAACATTGTTGAGTGCTGGAGGATTCCTTGATCCCGGACATCATGCCAATGAAATTACAGTTATACAAGTGTATACATGAAGGCATGAGGAGTTGACTGTCGGGTTGAGTTGCATTAAAAACAAGGTGGCTCCTGCAAAATTAATCGTTGGCCAGAAGGCTTAAACTAGTGATCAAAGGGTTCTTGGGTGTGTGCAAGTGTGTGTGAAGAATGTGCATTGTCCTCTTCCTATTCTTCCAAGCTATAAAGAGAATGATTTATTTTGAGATTAAGAAACGACAAGTGTGCTATCAAAATTTTAACATTCATCTCATGAACTTCAGGGAACATAATAGTAATGACAGGGTTTCAACCAAAGGAACCAAGAACCTCTCTTGTTGCTGTCATCAGGGAGAAACTCATCTTGGTAATATTTCCAAAGATTGTGCTATTTTGAGCAATTTTAATCAGTGAAACCTCTCAAGGAAAATAAGGCTGTGACAAGGTTCATAAGATTTGGATTGGTTCATCAAATTTTGTCAAGGTCTATTTGAAGCAAGTCCTTCAGAGGGAAATCCTCAATGCAGATTTTTAAATAGGCAAGATTCTGGATTAAACACAAAACAGGTTGCATTTTCCCTGCTTTTAAATCTTACCCAAAAGATTCTCAGATATGGAGTCCTAACCTGAAGTGTATGAAAGTTTAAAAATCCTATGCTATTAGTTATCCAATTGGAATATTTTCAAACAGTCATTATAACTTAATATGAATATTTATTAAGGACTGACTACAGAGCAAAGGAATTTAATTTAATTCAGTTCATTCAGATTGCTATTGACTTATAAAGGTTTAGAGTCCCAATTCTGGGATACCTTGGAGAGAAGTTAAGTAAAAGTACTTCCAAAAAACAATAATTATTATAATGTGCACATGCCACTTCGCTGATGACCTTTTTATTCCAATTTTATTTGAAATGAAGTAATAATGAAACCTGGCTTATTATAGAGCAGGAGTTAGTAATCACTGCTTAATGTGTCAGCCATACATGTATTTATTAATCAAATTTATATAGCTGGTCATCTCACCAAAGGCAACTCTGGGTAGTGCACAATGATAGATAGTCAATAGCAACAGCAATAGCACTTAGACCTAAAAATTGCCCCATAGTGCTTTGCAGCACTCTCTGAGAAGTTTACAATGTCAGTGTGTTGCCCCCAACAATCTGGGTCCTTATTATACTGACCTCAGAAGGATGGAAGGCTGAGTCAACCTTGAGCCTGTCAGAATTGAACTCCAGGTTATGAGCAGAATTAGCAATACTGCATTGTGCTACAAGGGCTCAATACAGTGGTGGAATTCAGTTTTTTTTACTACCGGTTTTGTGGGCGTGGCTTGGTGGGCGTGGCAGGGGAAGGATACTGCAAAATCCCCATTCCCACCCCACTCCAGGGGAAGGTTAGTGCAAAGTCTCCATTCCCACCCCACTCCAGGGCAAGGATACTGCAAAATCCACATTCCCACCCCACTCCAGGGGAAGGATAGTGCAAAGTCTCCATTCCCACCCCACTCCAGGGCAAGGATACTGCAAAATCCACATTCCCACCCCACTCCAGGGGAAGGATACGGCAAAATCCGCATTCCCATTCCACTTCAGGGGAAAGATACTGCAAAATTCCCATTCCTATCCCACTTCAGGGGAAAGATACTGCAAAATTCCCATTCCCACCCACTCCAGGGAAAGGATACTGCAAAGTCTCTATTCCCACCCCACTCCAGGGGAAGGATACTGCAAAATCCCCCTTCCCTCCCCACTCCTGGGGGAAGGATATTGCAAAATTTCCATTCCCACCCCACTCCAGGGGAAGGATATTGCAAAATCCCCATTCCCTCCCCACTCCAGGGGAAGGATACTGCAAAATCTCCATTCCCATCCCACTCCAGGGGAAGGATACTGCAAAGTCTCAACTCCCACCCGACTCTGGGGCCAGCCAGAGGTGGTATTTGCCGGTTCTCCAAACTACTCAAAATTTCCCCTACCAGTTCTCCAGAACCTGTCAGAACCTGCTGAATAGCACCCCTGGCTCAAAATAATAGCAGATAAAAAGCTAGAAAAACAAAACAACCTACAGTAATAAGTAACATAAAAACAAAAGTATTAACCCTGGATAAAGGGAGTATAAACAAACCACCCTCAATAAGGCAATTCTGATTCTCTGTTGGTCTCCAGACTTTGAGGCCCTTGCAAAAAAAAAAAAAACTCAAAACAGATGGGAATTTAATTTCAGGAGGAAGGATGTTCCATAAAATGAGTCCCATGGCAGAGAAGGTACATCATTTGGGACTCACCAGATATACTATAGGTCTTTAGCATGTTGGCTGAGAGTTAAAGTTACGTTTTTTCCATAACTTTTGAAGTTAAGAAACCATGTGTTTTACCCTTTATCAGGAGTGAAATCCAGCAGGTTCTGGCAGGTTCTGGAGAACAGGTAGAAGAAAGTTTGAGCAATTCGGAGAACTGGTAGTGGAAATTTTGAGCAATTTGGACAACCGGTAGCAGAAATTTTGAGCAATTCAGAGAACCGGTAGCAGAAATTTTGAGCAATTCGGAGAACTGGTAGCGGAAATTTTGAGCAGTTCAGAAAATCGGCAAATACTACCTCTGGCTGGCCCCAAAGTGGGGTGGGAATGGAGATTTTGCAGTATCCTTCCCCTGGAGTGGGGTTGGAATGGAGAATTTGCAGTATCCCTCCCCTGCCATGCCCACCAAGCCACTGCCCTTTATGGACTTTTTACTGACTCCAGGGCTGAAAAGTTATGGATTTGCTTACAAATAAGGGATGGGACAAGAGACAAAGAAATATCTATTTGAAACTATTCAGAGGATGAAGGGTTACTAGATTTGTCTATATTTATTGTAATTAAAGTTGGAAGTCACACCTTTATATATTTCTTTTCTTTTTTCTTTATTATATTTTTCTTTCCTCTTTCTTCTTTCTTTTCCTTTTTTTTGTACTGTACTTTTTCTCCTTTTTTTGTATCATGATGCCCAAAACTGGATTTAATATTCCAAGTGTGACTTTATACTGAAGTGGTGAGACTAGACTTGGAATACTGGATCCAATTTTGGTTACCACAATACAAAAAAAAAAAAAAAAGATATTGAGACTCCAAGAGAGAATGCTGAGAAAAGCAACACAGATGATTAGTGGGCTAGAGGCTAAACTGACAAACAGTTGTGGGGACTGGGAATGTCTAGTCTAACAAAGAGAAGGATTAGGGATGACATGATAGCAGTCTCCCAGTCTTTGAGGAGCTGTCACAGAGAAGAAGGGGTCGACCTATTACCCGAGGGCAAGACAAGAAGTAATGGATAGAAGCTTAACAAAGAGAAATCCAATGTAGAATTAAGGAGACATTTTCTGTCAGTGAGAAAAATTAATCAGTGGAACAGCTTACCTCCAGAAGTTGTGGGTGCTCCATCACTGGAGGTTTTTAAGAAGAGATTGGTCAGCTATTTGTCCGGTATGGTATAGGACAGGGGTGTCAAACTCAAGGGCCCAAATCCAGCCCACAGGATGCTTAGATCTGGCCCACAGGGCTCCCTGGAAACAGCAAAGGACCAGCCCAAGGTGCCTCTGCCAGTGAAAATAGAATTTGGAAGGGTCATTTATTTATTTATTTATTTGTCATATTTCTATGCCACCCACTCTCTGAGGACTCTGGGTGGCTTACACCAAAGACAGTATACTAGATAGCATATTGCCCCCTCGAGGTGGGTAAAATGGGTCCTCATTTTACCCACCTTGGAAGGATGGAAGGCAGAGTCAATCTTGAGCTGGAAATCAGGTAAGTTGGCAAGAGGAACCCCATCTTGCTCCACGCGCTCCAAAATAATAAGATCTCCCCAAAAATAAGGCCAAGCACTTATTTCCAGGTTTAAAAAAATATAAAACAGGGTCTTATTTTCAGGAAAACACGGTAGATATATTAAAATGTTCTCTTTGTGCATGAATAGAGGTAACTCTCAAGCCAAAGGCATCATTGCAGAGAAAAACTATGAGTCTATAAATTTTCTTATTGATCAGATTTGTATACCACACCAAATCTGGGTCCCTATTGACTTAAACTGGAAAATGATGCCTTAATAATAAAGGATTTTTTGTTGTTGTTTAAAAAAAAAAAAGAATAATCTAGTCTGCTTATTTTACATTTCCAGGAATATTTCCATCTTGAGATTTCTTAAAACTCACAACATTCACTTAAAATCCAAACAATGCCAGAAATTTCCAAAACATTTCACTCAATTATTTTAAACTCTACCTCTCACAACTGTTAAAAAGTGAGCTAAAAATACATGCAATTTACATTAAGAAAGACATATACATATATTCATACAGAGCCAAGCTGCCAAGCTCAAATATAACAGTTGCAAAGCAAACCACACATTTTTCTGGTTAATGCAAATTCAATATCTTTCATTCTTTCGTTCAACTGATCCTAAGAATAGGCCTTTTCATTAAGGATTATCAGTCGTCTTTGCATAGACATTATTGGAGATTAATGGGTTTAATATAAAAAAGCCACATATAAGGATCAAACCAAAAATTGGGTTATTAACTCAGAGCAACTGTTTTCTATTATATAAAATTGCAAAGTTTCTATGTTTGCTTAATCCAAAACAGACAATTTATGTTTAACAGATAGCTGTTTCTTACAGCAGAAGAGAACTCTTTAAAATTTAAAGGAGCAAACTCTTTAAAAATGTGAACTTTGCTCCTTGGCAAGTTGAGCCAATGATTTACACAGCTGTTCTTGCCCCTCTGCTAGCTAAGATCATGCCCTCTTTTATAAACTGGAACAGCACTGGCCTTTAATTCTTCTCTTATTTTGTTACTCTCAGATCTCAAAAGAAGAGTATAAGCTTATGAGAAATTCAATACTCTTACACAATGGGCAGCTCAGTTAGAAGGTGTTTCAAGTTTCTATTTTTGATTTGAAGCAAGATCGTTTTTTAAAAAGCAGATGCTGAGAGAACTAAGCAAGAGAATGAGCCTCATCATCCTCTGAAGCAGTGGTCACCAACTGGAGGTCCATGAGCCTCTGGTGGTCCGTGAGAAAATTTTGGTGGTCCTCAGAAAAATTATTTGCATTTTTTTACAGTATGTTGCACTAAATCAGGGGTCCGGTACCTGACCTTGCGCTCCTGCATGTCCGGTACCTGACCTTGCACTCCTGCATTCTCCTGCTTGGAAAGCCTATGCTCGTAGTCTTGAGTGAGATGCTTCTGCTGAGCCTCCTTCTCGGTCAGATCCAATTTGAGCTGAGCCAGCTGTTTTGCCAAATCTTTCTCATGGTGGCTGCTTAGCTCCAGGAACTGCTTCCTGTTGGGGCCCTAAGGAGCCCGGGTGGGGAGGCAAGGAGTGACTGGGAGGGGAAGGGCGAGTAGAGGCTGGCGATGCACCCCTCGACGTGAGTGACATTGAGTTGGGCATGCCCACCCAGTCACATGACCACCTAGCCATGCTCACCCAGCCGGTCATTAGGCAGATCATATTAGTGGTCCACAGGATTTAAAATTATGAATTTAGTGGTCCCTGCTCTGAAGGGACGTATGCACCAAGCCTGCCAACTCAGATATAGGAACAGCTTTATGGCATGAACAAACATTCTTGAGGGTACACAAGAACAAAATTGAATTAAAAGATGAAGGAAGGAACCCATCGAGCAAGGAAGAACATTCAAGGAGGATATGGTTGAAGGATCTGAACTCCCTTATACTACCTGGAGGACCCTGAATAGGTTGAGAGTTGGAGTACCTAAATGTAAAATCAATATGCTCAAGTGGAGACTCTTAGCAGATAACAACATGCTATGTTTAATGTGGAGGAGACACAGGTCACAGCCCAACTGCTGGTATGTCAGCTTCCACCAGAAACGTGTACCCATAATGACTTATTTTTCGCTAATGACAAAGCCAAGAAAGTGGCTTCGTTCTGGCAGTTTGATCTAGACACAGAAGAAGAAAAAAAATTTTTTAAAGGACATTTAACGGTATATTTGGGTATTTGCTTCTTTAATGAATCAAACTTATAAAGATGCAAAATTTTGATACTGTCAAGAGTATGAATATTCATGGACTGGAATAGATCAGCCAATGGGGATTGAATGGAGACATGGTAACAAGGTCAACCAATGAATAGGCATGGTAACAGACTCAGCCAATGAGGCTTATTTTGAAACAGGAACTTAAGCCTGAAGTCTGGGCGTGGCTTAGGCAACTTTGTATTAACCTCTGTGCTCAGATCTAAAATGAAACTAGCCTGCTCTGCTGAAATGAAACTAACTGTTCTCTCCTGCCTTGTGTTTTGCTGGTAACTGCTACGTTGGAAGAATCAGCTATTGGTATTGTAAAATTTACTTCATCTGTTATTATGTATATAAAGAGAAGTTAATGAATCCAGCTGAATCAGTTATCTGTGGGTGCTCCTGGATTTCATTTTTGCAAGAAACTCTGACAGATACTATCCACTTGCTTGAAATTACAGAGCACACCTCTGAATTCATGAGATAATTTTTCATGATGCAATAAAAAGCCCTGTCTCCCAAACACAACCATCTAACTCATTTTACTCCTTCTGCATCCTGCATTGTTCTAAAGAAGGCATCAAACAGTCATTATTAAAGGTGGAGTGGTTAAGATCAAAATCATGTCCCTATAAAGTTTCCCATCCTTAGTAGCCTAGCAAAGGACACTAACATTACAATACTTTAGGAACAGCAGATAGAAGGAAGAACCACAAAGACAATAGGTTTTTTGGACCTTACTTTTTAGGAAATTATATATCTCACACCAAAAGTTGTTCCATTATAATTCTATTTCATAAAAGTAAGGTATGAAAATGGCATTAGTCCAACAGCCATATAAACCAAGCAGATATAATTTCATTTTTTTTTTTAAAAAATGCTACTATTTCACTATTGTTTCTGAACACCTGTAGTGGGAGGTATGACTGTTCCCCAAAGATAAGCCTATACTTAACAGAAATGCTTGGTAATTATGGTGTGCTTCCTGATTTTAGGTCAAAACAATTGTTGGAAGTAGAACAGTTAAACGCTTTATATAAAATAGCTCTTCACCTTCACCCCTCATGACAAACTGCCTCTCAATCTTTCCTTATTTTATTGTAGGGTTTGTTTACATGTCCTAAGAATGGTGGTGTGAACTGCCATCATCTTAGAGTGAAAAGACTTGACAAATTATACGATTCATTGTCAATCGTTCCATTACCCAGCCCAAATAGTTTGCCTTCGCAAAATGTCTTGTGGGTTGGTGGAAAAAAGTAGGAATCTTATTTCACATGTAAACTAAAGGTACCTAGTTATGGATGGATGGACAGACAGACAGAAAAAATGTTTTTGTTTTATTTTTATTTATTTTTTTATTTTTAAGTAAGTGCCCATGAAGGATAAATGCTAATTACTTCTGTTCTGGAGATCAACAAGCTTAAAAGGGAAAATTCTTTGCTATTGTCACCTGCAATTAACTTAAAATGAGAAATTGCTGAATAGCAATAGCACTTAGACTTATATTTTGCTTCACAGTGCCTTTACAGCTCTCTTAAGTGGTTTACAGAGTCAGCCTATTGCCCCCAACAATCTGGGTCCTCATTTTACCAACCTTGGAAGGATGGAAAGCTGAGTCAACCTTGATCCCATGAGACCTGAACTCTTGTCAGCTCTGGAGGACATCTTTTACTTTGGATCTTCAGGGCTGCCATATTTGGTGGATGAGAATGCTATGGGAAACACGAGGGGGGTTGGATGGAGAAAGGGTGAAATGTATAGCCATAACAACATTCTTTTCCTTGGGAGTCAAGGACGTTCAGCCTGTACCTGGAGAGGTGTGACTGGGAAACAACTCCAGTTGGGACGGTGACCTGATTGGACCATGTGATGGACATGTGGGTACAGGGGAAGGGACTTTGACTTTCTTTTGGGTGGGAAAAACCCGGGGACCTTTCAGATTCGGGTTTTCCCAGATGTGCCAATATGACATCTCTAATAAAATGGAACTTTGAGGAACATGCTTGTCTTGGAGTTTAATTTCTGTTGGGGTTGTTACTTGGAGCCCTGACATACTGCTAAACTGCTGGCAGCCGGTGATGAGCAGAAGTAGCCTGCAATACCACATTCTAACCACTTTGCCACTGTGGCTCTTTCAGTTTTCCTGGAGAAATCCTTTCCTTACCCATACGGATCTATTTCTTCACCCATAAATAGGTAGAATTTCAAGAGATCGTTTGCACTGAGTTCTGCTCCATGTATTTCTCTTAAATTATGAAGGAGTTTCATGAACAGCTTGGATGCAGAAAGCCATCTACTAATCCAGCCCTTGATCACTACTTAACTATCAGTCAATCTTGTGTTCAGCTTCTGCCTATAAATTCCTGGAGCTGTTATATCCTACAAGAGAACAAAATATTTGCAACTGAATATAATTGTGATATGTAAGAAGATGGGATAACTGTCTCCTCCTATGTTATTACCAAGGGACGTGGTGGCTCAGTGGCTAAGACACTGAGCTTGTTGATTGAAAGGTCAGCCGTTCGGCGGTTTCGAATCCCTAGTGCCGTGTAATGGGGTGAGCTCTCATTATTTGTCCCAGCTTCTGCCAAACTAGCAGTTCGAAACCACGTAAGAAATGCAAGTAGAAAAATAGGGACCACCTTTGGTGGGAAGGTAACAGCGTTCTGTGCGCCTTTGGCATTTAGTCATGCCGGCCACATGACCACAGAGACGTCTTCGGATAGCGCTGGCTCTTTGGCTTTGAAATGGAGTTGAGCACCGCCCCCTAGAGTTGGGAACGACTAGCACATATATATGAGGGGAACCTTTACCTTTATATTATTACCATAATAAAGGTTGACATTAGCTTCAAAGGCAAACCTTCCCTTACAAATAGTTTTCACCAAGATTTGACACAAAAAATATGTCTTTTCATATATCATGGTCATGATCGATACCATATTATCTATTTTTTTCCAGGAATCAAAACATGTGAGAAGTGAGCAAAGAAGTATCATACCTATTTGTTCTTCCTAACTAACACCTTTGACATCTCCCAAAATGTATTTATTCACCACTTGCCTTCTCTTTTATTCCTCTTCAAACCCTCCTTTTTCTTCATGCTTCTTTCTTTCATTTCTTCTAGGCTTCTCATTGTTACTCAAAGATAAGCTTCTAGTATACAAAATTGATATTTTCCCCAGGCCTGGCCTGGCCTAGACTGACCCATCTCATCTCATTCTTCCCTTTTGTTTCTCTTTGTTCTTTTTTTCTACAAATGTTGTAGCTTCTTCAATATAAGCTTATTGAAATATGGACCCATTTATTTTTTTTTCCTAAGATGGCATAATAGAAACAAGAACAGCAATTTGCACCTGGCACAAAAGCAAGTACTGTAGACAGAATCAATTATTTCAACTGAAGGACAATTTACACATTTAGATTTGGTCTTTGAGTGATGGGTACATTTTCCAGTGAAAGATGAAATAGAACCATCCTCAAGTTTAATGATAAAAAGTTTGCTTTTGTAGAATGAAGCCATGAGTTAAGTAGAAAAATAGGGATTTTGAAACAAAACAGATGTTTCTTCTATTCTAAAATAAATTACCTAAGATAAATTTTGTCTCATTCAAGACACCGATGAATCTGCCTACAGACAGGAGGTTGAACCTTGTGGTGCAACCAGAACAATCTTGAACTAAATACACTCAAAACCATAGAAATGATGGTGCATTTTAGAAGAAAACCTCCTATACTACCACCTCTTACAATACCTGACAACACAGTATCAACAGTAGAGCCCTCCAAATTTCTAGGTTCTATCATATCTCAAGACTTAAAATGGACACCTAACATCAAAAACGTCATTAAAAAAGCTCAACAAAGAATGTTCTTTCTACACAAACTCAGAAAGCTCAAACTGCCCAAAGAGCTGCTGATTCAGTTTTACAGAAGAATTATTGAGTCTGTCATCTGCACCTCCATAACTGTCTGGTTTGGCTCTGCAACCCAACAAGACAGACACAGACTTCAGAGGATAATTAGAACTGCAGAAAAAACAATGGCTACCAACCTGCCTTCCATTGAGGACCTGTATACTGCACGAGTCAAAAAGAGGGCTGTGAAAATGTTGTTGTTGTTGTTGTTGTTGTTGTTGTTGTTGTTGTTATTTCATCGTAGGACATTTTAGTCCTACAATTTAGACCAGATATATTAAGGAGTGTGTGGGAGTGGGAGTTGAAGGAGGAAGGCATTAGTTTCTAAATTTGAAGGGAATATATTATCCAATGGAAGTTACCTTGAAAAAGTATCCTGCTTCAACAAATAAAATGCCAAGACTAGGTTGGCTGATATACCCAATGTGCATATCTGGGCTTGTGTTCTTTGAAGATATAGATTTTGCATACTATGGAGTCTACCTAAAGAACATGGGTTCTTCTCTTCATTCTTGGGTACTTTCTTTTCTAAAATGGGGTATTTCAATGTAAGCCGCTGTTACTATATATAGCAATAGCACTTAGACTTATATACCACTTTACAGTGCTTTACAGCTCTAAACAGCTTACAGAGCCAGCATATTGCCCCCAACAATTTGTGTCCTCATTTTACCCACCTCCGAAGGATGGAAGGCTGAGTCAACCTTGAGCCGGTGAGATTTGAACTGCCAAATTGCAGCCAGCCAGCAGTCAGCAGAAGTAGCCTGAAGTACTGCACTCTAACCACTGTGCTACTGTGGGTCATAATGATATGATATACAACCCTGCATCTTCAAGAATTCCTCTCTTGAATCTGTGTCCTTGAGCTTTCTTTTGGCTTCTTCCATGTACCCCAATGCCACCATTCAATTAGAAGCAGGACAAAGTTCAGTAGAATCATGATTCTGGGTAGGTCAGATACTTACCATCTTAAGCTGCCAATCTTCTCTGAGGATTTGGCCTCGTTGACACTAGTAAGATAGCTTTTACTCAATTTAGAACATGACCTTGGAGATAAAATTACAAAAAATTGGCCTTTCTGTAATGGGCTTTTTATTCTTTGGGTTTTACCAAAGCTGAAGAAATTATGAAGAAGCAAATAATGGATATTGATTTGCAGAGAAGATAATGCCAGGAGCTTTCCTTGCTTTGAAAAGGGAAAGTTAAGTAAACCTTTTGTTCTGGCTAAATGTCTAGATAATCTTGCTGCCACAAAGTACTGGTGCTGATGTATCCACTTTATACTCCCTATAATTCAGAAGCAGATCAAACTTTGGGTCATGTGTTGCTGTACTTCCAATTTTAAGCTGAAATTTGTCACCTGTATTTAACTCTACTTCTAAGTAAGTTCTTGACAGATCAGGGGAAAAAAATCTATATTTCATTTCTTCTTTCTGACCAAAATGATTGTGTCATTTTTAAAGGTGCCAGGTTCTATTTTCAGAGTGTGTATCTTTAGAAAACTGATGATAAATCAAGACAATTATAATTGAGCCTAACTTAAAACAAAGGAAGCATTCTGGTCATATCATTTAAATTTCACATCAATTTATATTGCTCCAGTTTATTTTATTTTCTTCCTAATTTAATTAGAATTTTTGTTTTATGTATTTCTATTTCATGGCTGTGAATTCTTTTCAATAACCTGTATAACTTTCAGGTCATGATTAGATAGAATTAGTCTAAAAATAAATAAAGATCAGGACAAACAAGTTACATCTTCTGTGGAGCACCAGGCTGTATGTATGGAGGGATTTTAATGTATTTTTGATGGAATCTTGGATTTATTCATTCAAGCTCCCTTGGTTGACTTTTTTTGTTTGGACTTATGTCAGAAGCACCGAAGCACTTCTGGGTTGAAAGGATTAGCCGGTGACATCACCATCGCTCTGGGGATAGGATAGGATAGGATAGGATAGGATAGGATAGGATAGGATAGAATAGAATAGAATAGAATAGAATAGAATAGAATAGAATAGAATAGAATAGAATAGAATAGAACAGAACAGAACAGAACAGAACAGAACAGAATAGAATAGAATAGAATAACAGAGTTGGAAGGAACCTTGGAGGTCTTCTAGTCCAACCCTCTGTTTAGGCAGGAAACCCTACACCACTTCAGACAAATGGTTGTCCGACATCTTCTTAAAAATTTCCAGTGTTGGAGCATTCACAACTTCTGCAGGCAAGTTGTTCCAGTGATTAATTGTTCTAAGGAACTTTCTCCTTAGTTCTAAGTTGCTTCTCTCCTTGATGAGTTTCCACCCATTGCTTCTTGTCCTGCCTTCAGGTCCTTTGGAGAATAGCTTGACTCCCTCTTCTTTGTGGCAGCCCCTGAGATCTTGGAAGACTGCTATCATGTCTCCCCTGGTCCTTCTTTTCATTAAAGTAGACATACCCAGTTCCTGCAACCATTCTGCCCAATTGAGGGCTCTTTTCATGCCTCCAGCAGGAGCTGGAATGAAGGACGAGCGCTCAACCCCACCTGACGGCAGGTGTTAGCTCTCTAACCTCCAGCCCAGTGTTCCAATCACTCGAGCCACTGTTCTCCTTTCCTCTATTGATAAAGTCCAATGATAGAGGATGGAGATTGTTACCATTTCAATGAAATTTATTCTAGTTTACTCATCTTTACAGGATCTGAGATTTCTTTGTGTGAATAATGTCACATTAAACTGCTTAGTGTTTAGTATATATGACACTAAATTTAGTTTCATCTTTGGAGATTCAGGAGTCTCTATTGCAGAGAAGATTTAGAGAATGACTGTGCAAATTATGACCTATTTTATTTTGTTCTTTTTAGTGGGCCTTTAAATTCCTCAAGATTGTAACCCCAACATTCAGTTTCAAATTGCCATGATTTTCTAGTATTTGGAAAGCAGGAAGGGTATATCTGTGTTAAATCTCTATTTAGACATGCCTACATATACACATATACATTCTGGATTTCTTATGAAGCAACTGGACTGAGGCTATTGCCTGAGTAAAAAGTCTATCACTTCCACAAAATAAAACATTTCAATAGACTTTCAATAATTTCCAGAAAACCTGTCCTCCCCAATCATCAGATTATTGATTTTTTAAAAAATTTATTTATGGCAGCTTTGTCCTTTCCAAGAATTGTCTTTTCATTGCTTCTTTTTTGATCGCCGATACTGAAATATATCTGACATTCACAATAAATTAATTTTAGCTCAGTAATACTTTTTTTTATTTTTTTGAAGAAGATTCTTCATTGTGCAATACACAAAGGTCTGTACAAATAATGCTACTGGCTGGTATTATTAGGATAAATTATGTAGGCCTTAAAAACCTCAGGGATTATTTCTCTGCTGCTGTTTCCTGGTAGAACGTAATATTATATGAAATGCAAATACTCATTTTCTCAATGCACTTATCCCATTGAAAAATAAATTAATTTGTGATCAAGTTCTTATTGAACTTGAGCTAGAATTTAATCTGCTTGCCAAACAACTAGTTTCCAAATATATAATAGTAAAAAAAATGAATACCTGGGATATTCATCTGAATTCAAGTTCATATAAATCAGCATGTTTAATTACTTTTCCCTGGGTGTTTTTGAATGTATCTGTATTTAATCTAGTGACTCCCTTTACATTTTGAGTATGACAAAGAGGAGTATGAAACATGGAAATAAAGGATTTTGACTTTTGATTCATTCATTGGCATCCTTTAGTCTCAAGAGACTATGGTATCATGCTCTGGAAAGAGATCCTAAAACAGCATCTAGTGTGAGTAAAAAGGCCAATTCGAGAGTGGCAATCCCTTCCACACTGAGGACAGATACATTCTGTCCCCTGCGCAGCCCCCAGATTTTGCTGGTTCCGGGACTGCCTCTTTGCCTCGGCCTGCCAAACAAGCATCTTTTCGAATTGGAGAAGGCCATGCTGCGTCTTTAGCCTCCAAGCTGAACGATGGGAGGTCAAGTTTTCCCAGTTGTTAATGTCCATTCCCAGGGCCTTTAGATCATCCATCTCCGCACAATCCAGGATTTTCTTAATTATTTCTTCCTCTGTTGGGATCTTTTCACTTTTCCAGGACTGTGCGTAGACTACCTTTGCCACTATAATTATATGCAGAATCGAATATCTAATTTCTTTACTGTAAATTCTGTTCAATATCCCCAGTAAAAACGTTTCATATGATTTATGTAGGTGCTTTCTGGCACACAGAGCATGTAAATCCAGATTAAAGAGAGGAAATGCTATTCATACATGCCATGTCATGTTTTGTTTTGCTTTCTTTTAGTCTAAATATAGAAGTGGCATTGATTAATCCGGGGGAAATGATCTAATTCTCTCCACTGAAATCCATTAAAAAATAGAGAAAGCCTTCTCAGTAAAGTTTTACAAAATATTTAAACAGGTTAAAAAAAAATCGGAAAAGGAAAAGGTCAAGCTACTAGATTAATGCTTTTTGATGCTGTGACTTTATCAGCTTTTTTGAGAAGATAACCAAGTGGCTGCAATCTGGCACTCATATCTAAACAAATCTGGTGGCAGACAAAAAAAAATACAGCTGTGCTTTGCCTGTCAGACATTCAGACTGTTCTTGAAAAGGCAAAAAGCAAAAATGTCATTTCTTTTACCGGGAGGTTGTTCACACAAATCTTGACATTTGGGCTAGCAAGTCTAACCTTCAAATCTGGGCTTTCTTTAGATGCTGAGCACAAACACAAACTACAGACAGTGAAATATGTCCAGTCTACATGCTATTTCTGTCATCTTACTAAGCTGAGCTCATTTCTCACAGGCAAGTTTAGGAAACTGAAGACTACTGAAGATCTAAAGGTATAAAGGAACAAGATCTATGCTTTGTGTACAACTTATCATTACCCCATTCTTTTTTTCTTTTTTTTTAAATCACTTCATTCCTTTCAAAGATACTCTGGTAGCATAACAAAGAATCAGACAAGGTTACTAAAAGAAATGTAAAATAATGGTAGGTTTCCTAAAAAGCTAACTGATCTCCTCCTCCTCAACTGTTTTAAGTTCTCTAGCTTACATTATTAATAATAATGATAACAGAAGTCAACAGATAAGCACCTGCCACGTAACATCCTAGGCTTTAGAACTGTCAGTAAATAAGACCCCCCCCTCAAAAAAATAATTGGATATTGGACATTGAAATACCCGGAGGCAGCAGCATAGAAGGGAGAGAACTGGAGAAAATCACACAATACAAAGACTTGCCAATAGGAAGAAAACAGCTGTGGCAAAAGAAAGCAAATATAATACCAATAGTAATAGGCACCTTGGGTGCAATTCCAAAACATCTGGAGCCTCACTTGAACACTATCGGCATTGACAAAATCCACATCTGGCAATTGCAAAAAGCATTTTACATTCTGCAATAATACCTTTAATATTATTAAACAACCACCTCTGCCTATCCCGGGTCCTTGGGAAAAACTCAATAGGTGGACAAAAATGTCAAATCCAATCTAAACATCTAGTTGACTGTGCAACAAACCATAGTAAGAAGGAGCTATATGTCTCCAACCATTTAAAAATGCATCCTGCACGCTCATTGAGGCAGCTAATAGATATAAACTGAAACAAATAAACTTCAAATTCTCTCTCTATAAACTATCCAGTACTAATTTCTGGATACAAATGTTGTTTCATAAACCACTTACAGTAAAAAAGGGGGATCATCTAGGTGTGTGATGGCGAACCTATGGCACGCGTGCCAGAGGTGGCACACAAAGCCCACTCTGATGGCATGCAAGCCGTCACCCCAGCTCAGCTCCACTGCGCATGCGCGCTTGCCTCCCACCAGCTACCTGGTCTTCGGGTCTCTGCCATGCATGTGCGGGGGTAGGGCGCATGCAGGAGTGTACGCATGCACAGGGGGACGCATGCACACACGCGGGGGTGGGGCACATGTGGGGGGCTGCACATGCATTGCTTTTTGGAGGTTCAACCACAGATGGGCGTGCTTTGGGCACTCAGTCTGGAAAAGGTTAGCCGTCACTGATCCAGGTCTTCACATGCGTATGCATGCAATGCTGCAAAGGAACACATTCTTTATGCCCATTCAAATAAAAATAAATCAATAAAATAAGGAAAACATGAAGGAATGAGGCAATCCCTTCAGCTCAATCCTTGCTCAGAAGTTTTCCCATTACCCCTGAAATAAAGTCAAGAACATCCTTCTAAAGAAACAGGGCATAAGCAGATGGCAATCAGTATTCTGATAAGTTGGTGCTTTCTAACTGGTTATATAGGCTCTGCAGCCACTTTGTGGATGGTTCCATACCAACAATCCATGATGTTTTGCCAACTCTATACGTTCTCACCATCCCCTAGCCTGTGGTGGAGCTTTAATTTTGTTTCAACAAATAATAATAAAAAAGCTTTGTTTTTAGTTGGAGCCATTTTAATGTATACCACCTCAAGTCCAGTAAAGTGAGCGTACTGTGCTGAATGGAGACAAAGGATTTTAAAAACTGCTCTCCCAGTTATGTTAAGAACCTGGCTGAAAATAAGAAAATGCATGAAAATTTGAGGAGGGCAGATGTCCTCTGAAAAGAATAGAACTTTTCCATTTTTCATAAATCCTTCAGTTGAAAGAGAGAGAGGGGGGGAGGGAGGGAGGGAGGGAGGGATGGATAGATAGATAGATAGATAGATAGATAGATAGATAGATAGATAGATAGATAGATAGATAGACAGACAGACAGACAGACAGACAGACAGACAGACAGATAGATAGATAGATGATAGGTAGACAGACTGAGTGAGTGAGTGAGTGAGTGAGTGAGTGAGTGAGTGAGTCATAATCTAAAGTGCCACCAATATCAATATTCAACAGATAACTAGGCATTCAATGTTAAAATACAGAAAGATTGAAAGGTGAAAAAAAGTCTCAGGGAAAATATGGCCCCTGACTGTACAGCTGAGAGGCAAACATCTAAATCTTTTTCTAAGTGCTCCCCAGGGACTTGCAACATTTATAAAAAGTTTATTATCCTTTAACTAAAACTTGCAGAAGGAACAAAGAACTGTGTGTTGCTGATGCCAACATTTTGATCATATAAAATATAAAACAGATGATGCAACTATGCTGTTAAAAAATATCATGAATCTAATTAAGGTCTTACCACAACTTTAAATCAAGAAGTCAACTCTTCGCATACAAAGCTAATCCTGCTGCCTGGATAAAATTCAAAAGTGACATAAATTTGCAAACCCACCTTCTCTTTTTATCCACCAGACACTGAATCATTCTCTTTTTCCTGTCCCAACCTCTCTCGGTGGAAAACACACAAACACACACATACGATTTCCATTTTTACATTAAAGGAAATATTTGAGATATTTAATAAGATCATTTTACCTATCCAATATATTAGGCTAAATCAAAGATAAAATCAGAAAGAGATAAAACAAAGTTATGACTATGCTTATCCAACACTGTTCTAGACTGCATAAACAGAGGGATAGAATCAAGACCACATGAAGTGTTAATGCCACTTTATAATGCCTTGGTAAGGCCACACTTGGAATAGTGCATTCAGTTTTGGTCGTCACGATTTAAAAAAGACATGGAGAGTCTAAAAAGAGTGCAGAGAAGAGCAACAAAAGGGACTGGAGGCTAAAACATATGAAGAACGGTTGCAGGAACTGGGTACGTTTAGTTTAATGAAAAGAAGGACTAGGGGAGACATGGTAGCAGTGTTCCAACATCTCTGGGGCTGCCACAAAGAAGAGGGAGTCAAACTATTCTCCAAAGCACCCGAGGGCAGGACAAGAAGCAATGGGTGGAAACTAATCAAGGAGAGAAGCAACTTAGAACTAAAAAGAAATTTCCTGACAGTTAGAACAATTATCAGTGAAACAACTTGCCTCCAGAAGTTGTGAATGCTCTAACACTGGAAGTTTTTAAGAAGATGTTGGATAACCATTTTTCTGAAGTGGTGTAGGGTTTCCTGCCTAACCAGGGGGTTGGACTAGAAGACCTCCAAGGTCCCTTCCAACTCTGTTATTCTATGCTATTCTAATCTTTACAATACTTTGGGATTTCTGATCAGCATTTGCACATTTGCAGCACTTTTCTAATACTATCATGGAAGCTAGCTGGGTACCTTGGACCAGTCCCTCTCTCTCAGCCCCATGCATCTAAGGATTGTTGCAATGGGGAAAATAGAAGGTGTGTTGCATATATTCTCCACATTGAGTTATTTGTAAAAATTATAAGGATGGGATACAAACAAACATCAAACTCTTTAAAGATCAAACATAATGCAGGAACTTTTTTTTTAATAAGTACTCCATTGCCACAACAGCAAGGATAGAAATCTGAGAACTGAACAAAATTTTTAGCATATCAAGAAGAGTTCTACTTTAGACACAAATTAGGAACGAACATCCATTAACCCAGTTGTTCATTTATTTTATTGTGGATAATTTTTCCACTCCATATTATAATTTGAAGACTATGGGATATTGTCATACAAAACACTAAGCCTTTACTTAAGCATGATTTACTGAACAAACACAATTGCTGGATTCACAGAATTTAGTAAACTAGAGAAACTAAATTTGAGACTGTAGGACAGTTAGAAATCCTTGGAAATCCTTGAATGTGACTGCCAGAAATCTCCAAAAATTGTTATGACTATTATAATTTTAATGGCACAGAAGGATAGAATTACTGAATACCTAACTAATCCGATTAAGTATATTAAACATTTCTTTTCATTTTCATTTTAAAATTTATTTTAAATATGCACAGGAACATAGGCGAACACGTTACCGCGGAGTAAAACAGCTTGATAGCTATATCTACTGTTTAAAATATGGAGCAGCATACTATTTATAATAATTATGGCAGAGAAATGATGAAAGACAGAGATAGGGAAGTGATAATTTTGATCATGAGTCTAAAATGCATAAGAAACGTCAAGCTGGTCAAGAACATAAGGACACTGATGTATAAAATAGCTTCTGGATGTTATATCTAAAAGAAATCCTATCACAGCAGGTTGTTAAAGCAGAAATTGAGGATCAATTATTATTAAATTATTGCAGAACCACATGCAGTTCAGAAGGTATAAATGGTAAGGAAACCATAACAGCCTTTGGTTATAAAATTATAAAATTAATGTTAGTTATCACCTTTAAAGCGCTCCATGGCTTAGGACCTGGGTACCTACGAGACCGTCTTTTGCCACCAATAGCCTCCCACCGACCAGTTCGTTCTCACAGGGAAGGACTACTCAGGGTACCGTCAGTCAAATTATGCCGACTGGCGACTCCCAGGGGGAGGGCCTTCTCTGTGAGGGCTCCAACCCTTTGGAATGAACTGCCCCCAGAGATACGGAATATCCCTGATCTCCGTGCTTTCCGCCGTGCCCTCAAGACCCTGATGTTCCAACAAGCGGGGCTAAACATATGAACATGTGAATGATTTTTAAAAATGTTATCTAATTCTGGGTTTTATTTAATTGACCAAACTAAGTAATAATTTTAATTAGCAATTTTATGATGTTTGTGTATCTATATTTTTCTTGACTGTACACCGCCTTGAGTCCTATGGGAGAAAGGCGGTATAGAAATATAATAAATAAATAAATAAATAAATAAATAAATAAATAAATAAATAAATAAATAAATAAATAAATAAAAAAAAATCCAGTTTAGTAAGGCATCATATTTAGGATAGCTATACTCAAAATGAACCATAATTTAAATAAAAAAAAAATTATACCAACCATGCCCATGGGTTTCTAGGGTGTAGTGTGGTCTACCATTCAAAATCAAAGGCATTCTATAATCATAAACTATAGCTTGCTAGCCATTCTGGGTGGGTTCCAACAGCAACTTAACTCACAAGCCAACCAACCACACTTTGCCTTAATGATACATGTAGCCGCATTTCTGGGAAAGATGTTCTGTACTTTTGGATTCTGAAGTAACCATCTATTGGTCTAAGTAGAGATCTTATTCTTTAGGTTAACATTATCCATTGCTATTATTATAAATTATGACATATACTCTCTTATTTGGAGGGGTATCAATATTTTGGTTTGCAAGATAACATCTAGATTAGATACCCAACTTTAGATAAAATAGCATAAGTGGGTTTGGGATAAAACTGGATTTTTGTTGTGCTGATGACATACTTGCTCAGACTAGACCAGTATTGTGTCCTTTCCATAAGCAGGGAATTTTTTTTTTAAAGGATCTGGTAGCACCATTTCTGAGTATGTGAACTGCAGCTACCCTGACTTCCAGCAACACACAAACAAAAACCTGCAACAAATACTCAAAACACCTAAAAAATACTGGAGAAAACCTGAAAACAAGAGAGTATTACTTTTGCAAAACAGTGAACAAATTTCAGTTCCAGATTAAAGTAGACACCATGCATGATTACATCCATGACTTGTTCTAACCTCTTAATGATTTGCTTTACATAATGCTGATGTCCTTCATACAACGTTGTGCTGATCCCGAGAACTAGAAGTTTAAAATTCAGGGACTTAAAATCTTTCCTTTATGTTCTACCTCCACCTAGAGAATTGATTGTACCCAGTTTAGTTCCCAGAGTCTCCTTGGAAACCCCAGAACCTTGATAGATTCAATTATGAAACCTTTTGTGTTTAATAACTGACAATTGACTTATATTACATTTTGCAAAAAATCAATCTGTCATTTAGAAGTTTTAATCCAGCAGTCAAGGCTCAGCTTCTTTAATCTACTTTTTTTTTTTTTACGAAGTAAATGTCACTGAATAGAGATCCTGACAGATAGAAGCCTCTTTTTTTTTTCAAGGGTTGAGTTTACACATTGCAGTAAGCCATAATGGAATTTGCTTTGTTTTTGGCTTAACCCAAAGTGTGAACTCAATCATTATAGTTTTCCTAATCAGAATTTAACTGGTAAAAATCCAAAGCTTTGTTAAATAACTTTCCTCTCAATAAAAAGAAGCACACACACAAAAAAATGAAATTGATTTCAAATCTAGAGCTGGCCACATAAAAATAAAACAATAGGAAAGAAGGATTTAAAGGTGATCTCATCAATCATTGTTAACATCCTAGTTTGAAACCTTATAAAGGCTTAATGCCTGCCATTTTGTTTTACATCCGTTTTGATATGGTTCTTATTATTGGTCTTTACTAGACTGCTCAGAGGCTATCTAGCTCTTAACTGGCTCAAACGTCCAAGAAATCTCACATTAATCTTTATTGTAAAACCAAAATTAAAAGCATTCCCCAGTGTTAAGAGTGATAAACAGATGTTACATCCCTTGGGGTTCAAATTTGATGTCATTTTTTTTCTCGGTGAGTTCAAAGTATTTAACCTCACTTTATGTTTTCGGTACTCAGCCCTTGGTGCAGTGGTGGGTTTCAAAAATTTTTACTACCAGTTCTGTGGGTGTGGCTTGGTGGGCATGGCATGGCTTGGTGGGTGTGGCAGGGGAAGGATACTGTAAAATCTCCATTTCCACCCCAATCCAGGAGAAGGTTACTGCAAAATCCCCATTTCCTCCCGATCAGCTGGGACTTGGGAGGCAGAGAATAGATGGGGGTGGGGCCAGTCATAATTTTTACTACCGGTTCTCCAAACTACTCAAAATTTCTGCTATCGGTTCTCCAGAACTGGTCAGAACCTGATGAAATCCACCTCTGCCTTGGTGGCAACTGTCAATTTACATTCTTCACATTCCTTGCCTTGAAAAAAAATTACTGCTCCTAATATAATCTGTCACATACCACAGAGCAAATCTGTAGAACTGAAATTATATCTTTCTGCTCAGGAACAAAGACCTGTGCTGCCTTACATACAATCAGTTTCAGCAAATGGTAGCAGGGGGAAAAAATGATTGGAATAGACTCAGGAGTAATGTTTTTCACAGCTTTTCAGGATTTGATACATCAAACAGTGATTGACAGAAGACTTACTATTGCTTCGTAATGAATTCGATAGGTGTGAATTCCACACTTCCACTGAAAGGAAACCATGCTTCATCCAAAGATTGTCATCTAAAGTTCCTGGTAGAAATGACAGGTTTTAAGAAATTCATTTTATATGCAAGTAAGGGTATGGCTAGCTGATGAGAGCTAAATAGCTTGAAATAGATCTATACTAGTCTCCCTTTATTTCTTTATCAGCAAATATAAATTTGGTATAAAAATGAGGGCTCCTGTATTGGAGCTGAAAGGCAAAAGGGAAGCAGTATGCTCCCTCCTATATTGGGGTAGACCAAGTGCTTCGACAGAAAAACACTTAATCTCTCCCCTGGCTCAAACTGATAAAGGGAGGAGAACTTGTGGCTCAGAGGTTAATACAACTGCCTAATATGCAGGCAGCCGAAGTTCAAATCTGAGTAAGGGTATGGCTAGCTGATGAGAGCTAAATAGCTTGAATAGCTCGATCTATAGTAGTCTCCCTTTATTTCTTTATCAGCAAATATAAATTTTATCAGCGTATGTATGTATGTATGTATGTATGTATGTATACAATAAAACACTGAATAAAATAATCATTCGAGTTCTAGATTTGTTTGCTACCCGTCTTAGATTATTAGAGATAAAATTGTGCTCAGATGTTCTTTCAGGAAAGAAAGTGAGTTGACCTATACATACTGCTATTGTTTTATTATAATATTATTATTAGAGAGGTGGTATTCAGGCAGTTTGGACCAATTCGGGCGAGCCAGTAGTGGAAATAGTGGGTGGGCCTGTCCACCCACCCCGGCTCTATGCTGTTGTATTTAGGCACGTTTTTGAGATCGGGCACATGCCCGGAAGGCATGTGCATGAGCAAAGCGCATGTATGGAAGGCCGGGTGCATGCGCGGAGATGCACACCAGTAGTGGGTTTCAAATCCCGTCGCTACCGGTTTGATCACGGGCAAGCATGCATGTGCTTGCGCGTGACACTTCTGAGCATGCTCAGAAGCTTCTGCTCATGCACAGAGATGTCTGGGCCAATGGGCGGAGCCTCCCACTGCCGCCACTACCAGTTTGCCCGATCTGGGGCGAACCTGTAGCAACCCACCATTGGTGCAGGGGTTCTCACATTTTTGGTGCTGAGTGAACCGGTAGGTAAATTATATGAATCCCATCTCTGTATTATTACATATGCAGGCCCTTTTATTGGTGTCTAATATTTAACCAGAAGAAGAAACGGGTTAAATCAAAATGCAATATAAAAAGAGAATTTGGAAAGCCATTCTTTCTAAAATATATGAGTGTAAAATGGCCAACTTGCAGTGGCAATCAGCGTTTGCATCAAAAGACCTCTACTTGCTGATGGAATCACTAGGAATCGGTGTGACAGCCTTTAGAATTTGGAGGCTTGCAGTTCCTGCTATTTATTCGGTTTTGCCTGATTTATCTGTAAAACTTTATATTTATGGGGGAGGGGGGAAAACATGAAACGTGGCTTAAAATGTATCCTTCTGAAAACAAACCTTTGTTTAAAGGGTATATCTAGGGAAATGGCTTCATA